>NW_020175040.1:640759-647808 GCF_003031525.2 Neophocaena asiaeorientalis asiaeorientalis
AAACTGGACGTGTTTTTTTTCTCCTCTTAGAGGCAAACAGGAAGCAGGTCACCAGTGTGGCTTCCTGCGAAGCCCCAGGTGGTATTATTGGGCCGAGCGGTGGCAACATGGAAATCCTGCCTGGGGAACAGGCAGTGGGCACGCTGGGGCCAGGCATCAGATGAGGCGGGGGGTTGGGTGGGAGGGCTGTACTGGCCAGGGGTCTGGGGGCGGCAAGTCTGTGACCTCAGGCTCCTAGCGTTCCCAAGTGGGAGGCCATGCGGCCAGGTTGGGGCTCTTCTAGACCAAATTCCCAGGGACCCCACCCAGCAACTCTCCATTTCTCTTAAGCCACATACCTGGGCCACAGCCCCAACTAGACCTTGACCAGACCTCTTCCCCTCCCCACCCCAAATATCTCCATCCTTTGTCCCACTCCCCCTGCAGCCTGCAGAGTGGCTGGTGAATATTCAAAGTGAAGCAATGAGCCCAAAACAAGGGGCCCAGGAGACCCCCCCCACTCTGGAGACCCTAAACTGGGTGTAGGTGGAAGCAGAGCTAGGAAGCCAGAACCCTGCTCTGCTTCCCACTGGCTGAGCCATCTCAGGCAACACCCTCGGCCTCTCTGTTCCTGCATCCGGGCTTCAGGGGCCACGCGGTGGCGGACAAGGAATAGTGAGACCTTCCCAGGTGATCACCCACCACCCCCCGGCTGCCCCCCCTGCCAAGTGAGGCCAACCCAGGGTGGAAAAAACAGAAGCCTGGCCGATCGTTTTCCGCCTCCGGCCCGGACCTCTTCCTAAGGCACCTCCCCTCCCCTGGGGGTCAGCGAGTGGCTCCGACACTTCCAGGATGGGACTGACCATAAGGCGCCCTTACCCACTGACCTGGGATCGCCCATCTCAGGAAGCAAGCTGCCGCACCTGGGCCTGGGAGGTGGCGTCCTGTAGATCCCGGTGCCTCCGCGGCCAGCAAACCTGCCGTCCCAGATTCACCTTCCACCCTGCCCGCTGCTGATGGAGCCTGGCCCCCACTCAGGCATGGCCACCTCTATGTAAGGCCACAGCTCCCCTCCGGGCCTGGGGTGACAGCTCCCACTGCTGCTGTGCCCTCACCCTGCAGTCCCCTCTGTGACTCTCTCCAGGGGCTTTGAGCCTGTGCCACCTGTTTCCTGGGCTTTGACTCTGCTGGCCAGGGAGGTCTTGGGGGGAGCACACTGGCCTCCGAGTCGGAACTTCGCGGACCCCACCCTCGGAGCTCGCTGTGAGTCTCTGCCAACCCCCTGCCTGCCTCTGGGCCTCTGCGACCCAGACGTATAACGAGAAGCAGCTGGCGCTCCGTGAGTCTAAACTGGCAGCAAACCTGTGCCCACTTCATGCTTTACTGAGGCTTTGATATATGTGAATTAGTTGCCAACATTTACAAACGGGGAGATTTTATATAAAATTCCAGATCCTAGGCTTCTTTTGGACAACTTAAAGTGATGGGCCACGCTGGACCCCCAACTCCAGGGCGACAACTGGAGCCAGGGAGCGGCAGCAGCTGCGTCCTCATCCCCACGACCAGCGGCTCCCCTCCACCAACTGCCTCACCGGGGGCACCTGGCTTCGCTCCCTCATCGCATCCGTCCCAGGCCTGCGCGTCACAGCAGGCACCCCCAGCCCGGGCAGAAGTGCGCTGGGCGGGGAGGTCTCCACCGTTCTGGTTCCCACTGCATCCCCAGCACCGGATACAGTCTGGCCCAGAGCACGGGGCCCATGAACTGTCATGAATGAGTACTCAAGTGGGGCAGGGAGTGGGGGGCTGGGAGACAAGACAGCTTGTCTCCTTCTCTCCCCGCCCACCCCGTCAGCTTCTGGGAGCACTGGGCCCAGGCAGGCAGGCTCCCCCGAGCCAGACTGGCTCGTTCTGCTCCCCCTTCCCTCCACCATATGGACTCCAGAGAACCCCAGAATCTCAGACTCTGGGGCTGGGGGCCTGCCAGCCCTGCCCTGGGCCCTGTTTTGCCCCTCCTGGGCTGGGGACACAGGGCAGCCCTGGAGCCTCGATCTGCTGACAACAGGAAAATACCTACTCGTGCCAGGCAGCTGGGCAAACCCTGCGAGGTGCTGGGGCAAAGGCCGAGAGTCAGTGGTCGACAAACATCTGCTTCGCTGCCCTCAGTTACCTCCCTGTGCCTCCGTCACCTCAGCTCTGAAATGGGCATAATGACCGTCCCCCCGCACGTGGGTGTCACGAGGCTTTAACGCACCGATCGATTCACGTCCGGGGATGCCCACAGCCACGTGATAAACGCTGCCCCTGCGAGGGTGAAGGAGGAGACCCTCCCCATTTCTGGGACGTCAGCCCCGCAGCTAGGCTGTGCCGCTGAAGGCGAGACCTCAGGAGGGGGCTGACTCCGTGGGCAGACACTGGAACAAAGGCGCAGGGCAGGGACGGAATAGTGGAGGGGCAGCACCCCCTGCACACCTGGAGGCAGGTGGAGTGACCGGCGGGGTGGGAGCAGCCAGTGGGCAGTTGAACACCCTCAACCCAACCACACGAGACCTGGCCCCTTGGCCTTTGCAACAGTGGCACAACTCCTGGCCACCAGAAAAGACCCACATCTGTTCGCTTAAGCGAAAACAAATCCATGCCCCACCACCCAGGGTGCAGGGCCCTCGGGCAGGGAAAGGAAGGGGCTCACAGTCACAGCAGCTGCTCTGAGCCAGCTGACGTCCTCTCCCTACCCCTGTCAGTAATCCTGAGGGGACAGGGATTACTCTTCCATCTTGCAGACACTGAGGCTCAGAGAGCGTGAGTCCATCACCTGAGGTCACACAGCCAGGGCAGCAGAGGCAGAGTTCACACCCACGGATTCACCCTCTGAGGACCAAGCTGGTTCATCCCCAGCACTTCTCGGCCCCAAGCCCGCTTTCCCTGTATGGAGACCCCGGAGTACACAAGGAGGGCCCAGCAGAGCCCCAGTCCACGCAAAGCTGACCTCGGCTAGACGGAAGTTCCTCCTAAAAGCTCCATTTGCTGCAGGACAAGGGACCCCGAGGCCACACAGTTCCTGGCCCGGCGCAGACGAGGTGCTGTCAGGCAGACGACGTTGACCCTCCCCCAGGGAAGGTCACAGCCGAGACTTCTGACCTCCAGTTCACGGAGGCACCCGGGATTCCGGAAGGCTCAGGGTGCAGGAGGCTGGGGTGGGGCGGCTTGGCTCAGCCTCTGGAGAGCTGCTCGGCATGTGAATGGGAAGCAAGCCGGAGCTCAGAGGCCGCCGCCCTCCCGGCAGAGCCCCCAGGGCTGAAACCTCAGCGACCAGGACACCAGTGTAAGTGGAGCCCTGCTACGTGGCAGACCCCAGCACCTGAGGCCCGACACCAGCTTTCTCCCAGTGAGAACACGCTCTAGGAGGGAGCCCTCGGTAAGCCCACTTTACAGATGAGAAAACTGAGGCCCGGGGCAGTGAAGTGATTTGCCTAAAAGTCTCACAGGGAGTGAGGGGCAGAGCAGCCTCACCCCGGGGGAGCCTTGGACCAGGTCAGAGATGCCTGAAGCACCGAAGGACCTGGATCCAGAGCTGGGCCCACCACTTACTCGCTGCTGGCCTGTGGGCCCATGTTCCCCTGGGAAGGGGAAAGGACTCGTGGTAAGGTCATGTGGGGACTGAGATGAGGCACGAGGAGCACCGGCCGGGGCCGGGGGTAGCTTCACTGTCTGACCCCCCCATCCTCCTCCCTGCCTTTCCCACGTCCCCGGCGATGCCCATCAAGAGGAGCCCTCGGGGCTTCCCTGGTGGCGCAGTGGTTGAGAGTCTGCCTGCCGATGCAGGGCACACGGGTTCGTGCCCCGGTCCGGGAGGATCCCACATGCCGCGGAGCGGCTGGGCCCGTGAGCCATGGCCGCTGAGCCTGCACGACCGGAGCCTGTGCTCTGCAACGGGAGAGGCCACAACAGTGAGAGGCCCGCGTACCGCAAAAAAAAAAAAAAAAAAAGAGGAGCCCTCGACCCCGGGCTGGCCTCCTGACAGGCAGGCAGCCCAACGTGGAGAAAGCAGTGGCTGAGCCAGTTCTAAGCCCGGGCCCAAGAGTTCCCGTGCGCGTCTCATCTTTCACTCTCAGCCCTGTTTCTGCGATGGGAACGAGTTCGTGGAGCAGAGGCAGCCGCCCTGGCAGAGGCTGTGCCAGACCAGCCACTCCCAGCAGCCACTCCCAGCCTGGGGCAGCAAGCCCGGCTGACCTGTGGACTTGGGATCAACAAGAAACGCCTACAGTGCGCCCCAGATGTTCTGCAGTCGCCTGCGACTCGCACTACTGAGGCAAGAGACCATTCGTTCCATGACCAAGGCGCGTCCCCGGCAGGAAGGACAGGAGCGGGTTTGGCGAGAGGGCAGAAAGACCACCCCCCACGCCCACGTGCTGCTGGTGGGGGTGTGGCCAGACTCGCTGGGGAGCCCTCGGCCAAGGCGGGGGCAGGGGCGTGGGGGGGAGCAGGGCACACTCACAAGCTAACGGCCCTGCAAGACAGCTCCCACCAGCCAAGGTGGGAACATCTGGCTGCCCCCGCTCGGTTTTTTTCCCTAGCGCTTCTCACCATGCAACACAGATTTTACGTAATGAATGACTGTGTGCCCCTGCCCCTGCCCCGATCCCACGGAACACAAGCCTCGTGAGGGGTACCAACTTCAACCATTTTGATCACGGCTGTATCCCTGGCACCTACAACTGTGCGGTAGGCACTCAATAAATACTTGTTGAATAAATAACCTGGGGAAACAGGCATTCCCATACATGGCAGGTGTGAGCAAAATCTGGTACGCCATCAATGGAGGTGAGCTGGCAAGTACCGCGTTTTAAGTAGGCAGCCTGTGGCCTCTACAGTGGAGCCCATGGCAGCCAGCACCTCCCCAGAGAAAAGTGTGCAGACAACCATCAAAAGATCGGTACGGCAGGTGCACGGCAACGCTCTTCCTGACGGTCCAGGCTGGAAACAACCCCACAGCCCTTGGCAGGAGAAGGAGCCGCCAAACTGGGGTCTGACCATACCATGGGGCAGCTCTCAGTCACGAAGAGGACCAACCGCGGAGCCCAGAGCGTGTGGACCTAGAAATGCCGTGCTGAGCACAAGCCGCCACACGCGAGAGCAGACTGCGTGGCCCCATTTACGCGAGTCCAAGAGCTAGTCACAGTCAGGGAAGCGGTTCCCGGGACGGGCACGGAGGAGGGGACCTGGGTTGTCTCGGGATGTTTCATGATCTGAGTGCCGAGCACACGGGGTGTTCCTTTGTGAAATGTATTACTGATTTGCATGCTTCTAATAGGTTCTCCTGGTTACACTTGGATAAATGGCTTACAGAGAGAAAATAAAGAAACGCACGCGCACGCAGACCCAGCGATTCCACACCGGCTGCAGCAGGAAGCCATTCACTGCAGCAATGGACGCAACACAGCATCCATCTGCCAGGACGGTCAGTAACAGCTGGGACGTGCACACAGCAGAGCCCTGGCTGGTAAAGGGAGCTCCCCACGTGCCAACAGCGAGAGTCCCAAGGGGGGCTGTTCACGGAGGAAAGCACAGGACAGAAAGGTGTGCCCAATATGCTATACGTGAGAAAGACAATGCACACACCTGCACGCTTGCCGTCGCAGGACCTGTGGTTCCCAAGTGTGGTCCCATAGGCCCCGAGGGTCCCTGGGACCTAATCGGGGACCCACGGGACCAACATTATTTTCAGAACAACCCTGCAACGCTGGTTGCCTCCTTCACACCCTTTCTCCTATGAGCATACCGTGGAGTCTTCCACACACTACGTGACTTAGTAATGATGTCATCACTTTGATGGCCAATGGAATGTGTACTTGTGTATTCTGTGTTTTCCAGAATTTTCTAAAGTAAACTCATGAAAAGATGCTCAACATCATTAGCCGCCAGGGAAGTGCAAGTTAAACCTTCGGTGAGATACCACTTCACACTTCACACGCTAGGACGGCTACATTCAAAACGACAGACGATGACAAGTGTTGGTGAAGACGCAGGGAAGCTGGAGCCCTTGTGCGCTGTGCCTGGGGATGTGACACGGAGCAGCCGCTGAGGATTACCGTTCGGTGTTTCATCGTATGGTCACACACAGAGTTCCCAGATGACCCAGCAATTCTGCTCCTGGGTACATTCCCAAAAGAAATGAAAACATACGTCCACACAAAAATATGTCACGAATATTAACAGCAGCAGTGCTCGCAAAAGCTAAAAGGTGCAAACCTAGTGCCTACCACCTGGTGAATGAATGAACAAAGTGGGGCCCATCCACACGCTGGAATGTCCGCCACGGAAAGGAATGAAGCAGTTATTCATGCTACAACGTGCAGGGCGCTTTGAAAGCGTTATGCTCAGTGACGGAGGACCGTCCACAAAGGCCACATATTGTATGATTCCATGTCCAGGAATGTCCAGAAAACGCAAATCCATGGCGACAGGGAGTAGACCGGAGGCTGCTGGGGGCTGGGAGGAGGGAGTGGGAGGTGGCTGCTACCGGCACAGCAGTAGGGTGACAAGAATGACCTAGAATTCGATTCTGATGATGTTCTCACGACCCTGACAAAAACTACTGAACTGCACGCTTTAAATGGGAGGGCTTTATGGTACATGGACAACATCTCAATAAAGCTGTCTAGGAAGGAAGGAAGGAAACACAGTTTTTAAAAATTAAAGAACCCCACCACAGGCCGAGCCTTGGCCCCAGACCCTCTCTATGGGGAGCGGCTGTGAAATGCAGCCATCCCCTCCAAGTGCCATAAGCTCTGGGGCAGCCAAAGCCAGGGGGCCCAGCTACAAGCCACTCAGACCCACTCCTGCCCCACGTCCTCCATGGGAGCCACGAGCCCAGCCCCTCCCCTGGGAGACTAGGGCCCCCTGCCCAGCTCTACTATGACCCCCAGAAAAGCCTCCTCCCCTCTCAGGGTGCCATTTTCTCTTCCATAAAACAGAACGACCAAACAGACTCTCTCAAGGTCGCCACAGGGTGAAACTCAGTGCCTGACAGATGCCCCCAGCAGAGGACCCAGCTCTCCTCGGTTTCTTCACCT
>NW_020175040.1:647956-659588 GCF_003031525.2 Neophocaena asiaeorientalis asiaeorientalis
GCAAGTCTGAAGGTCAGGCAGCCCCTTCTCAGCTCCCCCAGTGTATGGCCCAGGGTACACGGGCCTGGTGTGCCCGCAGCTGCCGATTTTCAACAAAAGCCAGAAAGCTGGAATTTATGTGAAGTCTTCCAGCTTCTAAATGTTTGCAACAAAATCCGAGTGCTTACAAAGATGCTCTGCAGAAAGAAGCTGACAGGTGCCAGGGGCGTGCACCATTAGCAGAGCAGCAGACAGAGGCAGGACCAACCCCGGCTACGCGGGGTCAGTGAGGAAACCGGGGCTCAGAGGCATCGCGGCCCAGGCCCCAGGTCACACGACGAACGCGTGTGAGCTTCGGCCCGGGACTCACCACGGGTGAGCAGGGGCTGCGGGAAGCCCAGGCCCCTCGTTTGCGGGTCCCGCTGCCATCGGCAGAGCCTCCGCTGCCCTGAAAGAGTCAGACATCCCAGGTCAAGGCCCGTGGGCTGGGGGTGAGGAGAGGAAGGGCCGGCTGGCCCACCTGCAAGCTCTCCTCGCAGGGCGCCCCCTCCCCAGGCCGCTTTGGGAGCCAGGAGCTCCTGTGGCTGATTCTGGCACACAGAACATGAGCTCAGGTGTCCAGACTCCCAGCCTGGCTCCCTCTGGTCCCGAGGCTGCGCTCAGGGACCACTCAGACGCCACACAAGCTTAAGTCTCCCACAGCTGAGCCTGGAGAGGAGAGGGGAGGGTCTGTAGGAATCCTTTGGGGAATAAGGAGAGGCTGGGCGGGTCTCCCTCTGCCCCCTGGAGCCACAACCCAGTGATTCTGGGGGACCCTGGGGACCCCCAGACACTGAAGGCCCAGGGCTGGCTCCTGGGGCTGCAGGGTGAGGCGGGGAGAGCCTGCTCCTGTGCTCTCCTCCCTTCACCCAGAGGAAGTGCTGCACGACACAAATAAGATCCTGTCAGTTCCTGCCTAACACCTGCAGTGGCTCCCCACTGCCCTTGGGGAAAGGCCCAGATCTTCATCCTGAGGGCAAACACCATCGCCCCGGGCCTGGCCCCTGACCACTCCCCAGCCTCTTCTCACACCAGCTACACAGCCTTTCAATCCAACTTTTTCCCTCCAGCTGCAGGGCCTTTGCACGTGCTATGCCCTCTGCCTGACGCACTCTCTTCTCTCTGCTCCCCACCTCTCACCCAGTCAGCAGCTCCTTGTGCTCAAACAGCACTTCCCCGGAAGACCTCCCTGATCCCCAGGGGAGTCCGATCCCCCAGACAGGCTCACAGGGCACAACCACCCCACTCCTCGGCCCTCGTCCTAGGACTACCACGTTTTCTTCCCCACTAAACCATAACGTCCCGAGGGCAGGGGCAACACGGTCCATCTGGCGTCTGTCACAGCCCCTGCACACGCCGGTCACCAGACATGACTATCAGGGGTGAAGACATGAAGAAACGGCACGGGCACCTGGATCCACCGCTTCCCGCATGTGTGTCCGTGGGCAAGTGGCCCTATTCCTCTGCTGTGCACCAAGGGGGCGGCTGTGATGATTAAAGGAGCCAGTGATCTCAGAGGGCTTACGATGGTGCAGGCACAGGTCATAAGCCAATATGGTGTCTGCAAGTAATATACAGTTATTTGAATTTTAAAGCTTCTCTATTAACTAGAACGTCAAACCGTTCAAGTACCGCTGCCCCACAGGATCTGGTGATGTGAGGCCCCGAGGAAGGGGCTCCTTTCCTGCCACGGGGTCCTGGGGCCTGCAGGTTTTGCTGGAGCCCTTTTCCAGGAGAGGGGCCGGAAGCTGCATCTTCTGAGGGCAACCCTGACCCTTGTTCCCACCCTTGTGGCCCAGGAGGGCGGGGGGTGGTCCCCAGCTCCCTCCATCGTGCCAGCCCTGTGGTAGAAGGCGCCCTCACAAGCCCCCTGAGGGACGACAGACGTCAGAGCCCTTCTCCCCGGCAGGGAGCCAGGCATGTGGCTTCCATTAGGCTCCATCTGGACATGCTCAGAGGCAGCCTGGATCCCTGGCACAGCTCCGGCTCAAAGACAGGACCCCCGCTGCAGCCGGGCCTGGGGCAATGGCTGGAAACCTCCTCCTCCAGGCCCCAGGGCTGCCATGGCAACATGGCCGGGGGTCATTTCCGCCCCACGGCGCGCCTCTCAGCCGGCCCCACGGGCAAGCAGGACAGAGCTACCACCTCCCCAGTCCTCCCCACCGAGGGCCTCTTCATCCCTTGGGAACCCCCAGGGCTGCCCCTACAACAGCAGTCAGAAGGCTCTAAGGCCCTCACTGCCCCAGGGACGCTCGTCGGGCCCCTGACCCCCAGCCACCAGGCATCTCCTGGCCACCCTCCCCACTCCGTGTGCATGGCTGTGACCATGGACAGATCTGTGTGGGCTCATCCATTACCGCCCTCCACCCCCATCAGACCCCAAAGGGGAGAGGCTGTGCCCGCCCGGTTCACTGGACGGCCCCTGGTGCAGAGAGGGTGCTCCGCACCTATCTGCTGAAGAAATTAAGTGGGTGGATGGAGGAACAGATGGTGAATAGTGACGGTTAACATTTTTAATTACTCGGCAGTGCTAGGCCCCATGCCGAGTTTGAATGAGTTAGCTCATTTAATCCTCAAAACACCCCCAGGAAGCAGGGCCTTCTCTGCCGCTTCCAGATGGAGAAAATGAGGCAGAAGGCGGAGAGACGCTCGCCTGAATTACAGAGCACATGCGCTGGTGGGTGTCAGGTGGACACTGGGTGAGCAGAAGCAGGGAAGATGGACGGGGGTGGTGGACGGCAGCCAGCCTCTGCTTGCACGGCCTGGGCCAACTCCTGGGTCCCATTTAAATTCACCCTGCCGGCCCACCACTCCCAACTTCCTACATCTCCCTTTCCCCCGAGCTCCAAGAAGCACAGCCTGTCCCTGCCCTGCTCTGGGCTTTGCATGGGTGGGGCCTCTGATGGGATGAGGGGCACTCAGTCAGGGGCCCCACCCCCAAGCGGCCTCCACCAACAGCCACACCCCAAAATCCATTTGAGAAAGCCTGGGGCAGAGGAAAGAACCCAGGGCTCCTGAAAACGAAGCAGCTCTCCAGGGTTCCAAGGCCCACACCACAGAGAGGCCTCTGGTAGCAAGGGGGCGGGTGATGGGGCCGGGGCCGGGGCCAGGGCCGGGGCCGGGTCTATTTTGGAAGCCCCGAAGGCTGCACGCACCATCCCCCGGCACCAGGCCTGCAAGCCCGCCCGGGCACACGTGGACTTCATTACAGCCCCGCCCCCTGCACACGACTGCCGCCACGAGCCACACCTCTCCACCCTCAACCTGGTCAGCTGAAAATGAGAAGGAGCCCAGCTCCCAGCTTGTGGGCGGATCGCGTCACAGACGGGGCTGGGCACCCACTAGGTGCTCAGCAAGGGCGAGTTCTGTGCCCGTCCACCGAGAGCAGGATGGAAGGAGCCGCCAGGGCGGGGGCCTGGGGGATGGGGGAGCCTGCAGTCTCGGCCTCAGCACACAGCGGACGCCCAGCAAGGGCCATAGCTCTGGACACACGAGCCCCCTCCCCCAGGAAACCATCCCAGATGCCACCCGGGCAGCCCCCACTCACAGCCTGTGGACCACACTGGCCAGTTCCTGCCTCCCAGCGGCCCATCAGGGACTGTCCACAGTTGGTACCTAATAAGGGTCTACAGAGTGAATGACACAGGACTGAACAAGACATGGACTCGCAGCTGTGGAGAGAGATATCTAGACACCCAGACAACTCCTAGGGCTCCCTCAGAGGTGGGGGCAGGGAGCTGCAGAGTGGGGATGGAGGAAGGGTCATACAAGACACAAAGACCCAGTGAAGGATTCCTGGAAGCGGTGCTACCTGAGCTCACTGGGAAGAGTGGGAGCAAAGGGGTGGGACACAGGGGGATGACAGTGTAGGGTGCTCATGGGGTGGCAGGGAACTAGCACGAGGGGGGATGACTGGCAAAGGGGTGGCCAGAGAGCCCCCCATTCCCTCATTAATTCACCCGATGTTTACAGAGCACCAACTGTGTGCACAGCAGAGAAGATGGCAGATGGGGTCCCTCCACTCATGGCTCTCACATCCCACCGGGGGAGACAAAATTAAACAAGTAACGACGTGCTGCCATGCCAGGTATTACTGGGAGGAATTAAAGCAGTGTAAGAGGAAGGTGGGGTGCTCTTTGACTGGAGTGGTCAGGGCAGACCTCTCTAGGCGGGTAACCTTGAACAGAGAGCAAATGGAGGGAAGAAGCGAACTTCATGGACACCTGGAAGAGCACTTCAGGAAGAGGCAGTGGCAAGTGCAAAGGCCCTGGGGCTGGAAAGTACTGGAAGGGGCCAGGAGGCCCGTGCAGCTAAGCACAGTGCGGAGGGAGAGGGTTGCTAGGCACTGAGTGTTTATGCTCCCACCTCCAAACTCATGCGTTAAAACCCTAATCCTCGGTGGGATGGTATCCGGAGACGGAGCTTTGGGGAGAAAACTAGGTCTTGAGGGTGGAAGCCTCATGATGGGATTAGTGCCCTTCTAAGAAGAGATGCTGGAGAGCTTGCTCCCTCTCTGATGTAACCCAGATGATATGTGGCCTCATCTGCTCTACCAGGAAGCAGGCTCTCATCAGACAACCGATCTTAGACTTCCCGACTCCAGGGCCATGGGAAATAAACGTCTGCTGTTCAGCCACCCAGTCTACGTATTTTTGTTACAACAGCAAAAAGGGACAAGAAAAGGGTGAAGAGAAGGCCCGGGAGGCCCCAGGGTCAGGCTGTGCAGGGCCTGAGGCCCCTGAGAGGACTTCAGTATCTACTCTGAGTAGGTGGGAGCCACAGCAGGTACTGAGCAGAGGAGGGACAGAAACCACTTGTATGTTAGCAGGACCCCTGGCAGGAAGGGGTGACAGACCCACAAGAGCCTGCATCCATTCTGCTGCCACCGCAGAGGCCAAGAGCCCAGCATCCATGCCCAGAGGCTACTGTCAGGGAGGTGTGAGCAGGCAGCTGTATCAGGGCTGTGAGCTCCCACTTCCTGCCAGGGCACCTGTGGACCCCTCTGCAGGGGCCCCCCAGCCCTGATAAGGTACACGTAAGAGGCCTTCGGCCACGGCCCTATCAGGTAGCCCAGCACCTACCGTGACAGGGACCCCACCCATCCACCCACCATGTTACCCCCAGAAGCTGAGCCAGGAGGAAGCTCCATCTCAGAGCCTCCAGCCCGGAGCTCTGGGGATGGCGCTGGCTGTCCCTGGCCTGTCCCCGCAGACCCAGCTTCCCCTGCTCCAGGCAGCTGTGCACAGACCTGGGCCAGGCTACAGAGCCCCGAGGCTGCCCTTCCCTGGGATGAGTGTCCCTGGAGAAACCAGGAAACAGGCTTACCTTCAGGGTCACCTCTGGGGACAGAATGGACAGAGTTGGGGTCTGTGTCTTCCTCTGGCCGAGAACGGGGCAGAACCGGTGGCTGCTTGGGCACTTCCTGGGTGGGTGGGACGCGGGCCGCCTCCTGGTGAGGTGTGGTCAGGATGGCGTGGGTGCTGGGCTCTGCCTGGCCCTCGGGAGCGCTCTGCGTGGCCTGTGATGCGAGGACACTGGCCGTGCTTGACGCTGGAATGGGCCCAGCTCCCTCCTGCCCGGCGCTGCGGGGGGTGGCCTGGGCGTCCGGGATGAGGTTCTCTTCGGGCCGTGCCCTGGCCTCTGCCGCCTCTTCTTGGACAGGGAGGCCAGGGGCTGGACCTGCTGTGGGCTGTCCATCCAGGCCCCTGGGGCCACCTGCTGCCAGCAGCTCCCTGACTGTCAATTCCTCTCTGTCCTCCTGTCTGTCCTCCGTCACTCTCCTGGCCTTGGCCTGCACTGGGGCTGGGGGACCCAGGGCGGCAGCTGCCGTGGGCCTGGGGAGGGCAGCCGGCCAGCGGGTGGCCTGGATGGCTGAAGGTGGCTGACCCCCAGCTCCCAGAGCAGCCGGGCCCCCGGCGCCCGCCTGGAGCTCGCCTTCCAGGGCCGCCGTGGCCTCCGCCTCGGCCACCTCCTGGTCGTAGCTGTAGGGGTCTTCATAGTGTCGCTCAGGGTCACCCTCCTCGGCGTCAGAGAAGTTTCCAGGGGCGGCGTCTCCGTGGCAATCGGGGAGCCGGTAGCAGATGAGCTCGCCGCCGGCGTCGGGACAGTGGCAGGCCCGGCAGGGCGACAGGTGGACTGTGTGGCCAGCGGCGTACTTGCGGCCAGAGTGGACGCAGCCCACCTGGCCGCACTGCGGGCAGCTGTCGGCCGCCACCACGGCCTCGATGCAGTTGGGCGGCAGCTCCGGGCAGGGCATGAACTGGCAGCTGATCTTGCCACCGCCCGGCGGGCAGGAGCACTCGGTGCTGCCGAAGTCCACGAAGTAGGACTGGCCGGCGGGCACGCGGCCGCGCACGAAGCCGCCCTGCAGGCAGTCATAGTACTGGTAGCCCTCGCAGGCGCAGCCCTGCTGCACGCACGTGGCGCAGCAGGCACCCGGCTCCAGCGCCTCCTCGATGCAGTTCTCCAGCGGGGGGCACTCGACGCCCGTGCAGTCCTGCCCCGGGACTGCCGTGCTGGGGCTTGGGCCCAGGGCCAGGGCCACGGCCACGGCCAGCCAGGCTCCCACGGGCTCCGCGAGTGGTGCCATGCCCCGCAGCCAGCCACGCGTCGCCTCCAGATCAACCGTTCTCTCTCACGAGGCCCTGGGGGAATCGGAAAGGACACGGATCAGCACCACGTGGCGGCCACGGGGGGACACGTGTGCATACCTGGCACACACACCGGCACGTGCGCACGGCTGGGCAGCCTCCCCACCTTCACTCACACGCATGCACTCCACGTCCCTACGCACACGCTCCCACTCGCACCTGCTCAGATGCACAGACAGGCACTGCCGTCGCTCAGGTGTTGACAGAGTCGCCAGCGTGGCCCTGCCCAGGGCCACTGACCCCCACTCTCACCTGCCACCTGACACGTGTTCCCGGGTGGGACCCTCGGCCGACGGTCCCGCACACACGCACACTGTCACATGCATTCTCCAGGCACATGGCTGGCACGCCTGGGGCATCGGGGTCTCACGCCCTCTGCGGCAGGCACGCAGAGGCCGGGTTACAGCCCTCCAGGCACAGTTACATGCGCTGTCTCACCCACAGCCTCACCTATGTGCCGGGACACCACAGGTGGTCTCACACACACAGTCACCAGCACCCAAACAGTTTATCTCCCCCCGAAACCCAGCTTGATCCCCAGCCATGCACCCAGAGTCCCGTGGCTGCCAGCCGGAGGGCACAGCCAAGTGGACACTGGAACCAGGCCCTCCCAGGCCTCGGCACACAGCCAAGCCCCCTGCCATGGCCCTCGGACCCCAGGGCCCAGGAACACCCCCTAACAGATCCCCTTGCACCGCAAGTTACGCTGCAGGGGAGCCTCCTGCCAACCTCCTCAGATGCCTCAGCAAACAATACCACCGTTCCCAGAATTATCCTGGACATCCGCTGTCCCCCGCACATGTGTGACACACACACACACACACACACACACACACACACACCAAGTCCCGCCCACCCACTGAGCTGCGTGAACAGCTCTCCGCCCTCTGCCCACTTCCCTCCACCACCGCAGCCTCGCCCTGGCTCGAGCTGTACCCCCACCTGCCCTGGAACACGCCTGCCACCTCCCTCCCCGCCATCCCTCCTGCCCTTTCTCTGCAAAGCCGCTGTGATCTGAAAGCAGCTGACCCCAATGTGCACGGCCTCCTGGCTTCCCAACCAGGAAGCAACAGTCTGGGTTCCCTGTGCGAGCCACCCTAACCCTCCCCTCCAGGGGCCCTGGCATGACCCTCCCGCAGCCCCTCCTTGTTACCCTCGACAAGCCACTCAAATGTCACCTTCTCACTGTCCTCGCTCCTCCCCCCACCTCCATCCTCGCAAAAGTCGCCGGTCCCACAGCCCTGGGACCCGCGTGACTCGGGGTCAGGCCTGCACCCCTGGGCTGCACGCTCCTCAGTCACAGACAAGGGCTCCCTCTCCACCCATTCCCGGCCCCGAAGCTGCGCCATCATTTGCAGTCACTGCAACGATTGTCTGATTTAGAAAAAAAGACAATAAAGTGAGATCTCTACTATTTTAAGTTTGTAAATTTCAAACCTAAAAAACAGAATAACAGGAACTTCTTAAAAGTCTTTAACAGAGAGGAGAAAGAAGCAGCCATCGTGCTGCCCGCCTCCTGGCTGAGCTGGGCAGAGTGTGACGGCAGCGCGAGGACCCCTGTCGGGCAGGGCAGTGACGGAGCAACTCAGCGGCCAGGCAGCAGGAGAGGAGGTCTGCCTCCGAGGCCAGTCCGCCAGGATTGAGGGCACAGGCCCTCCACGCCGGCACCCTCCAGAACTGGGGCTTACCAGCAAGTGAGGCAGGCCCCACGGACATTCTGCCAGCACTGGCACTCTGGTGCGCGGAGCAATTCCAGAGGCTACTGAACGCCAGGCAGTCATGAGGACAATGAAGACATAAATGAAAGAAAGCCAGGAAACGGGACAGGAAGGGGCCGGGGTGTGGGAGAGCCTATTTTGGCCAGGGTGGTCAAGCCAGGCTTCTCCAAGGAAGTGGCATTTGAGCTGAGGCCTGAGCAAATCGGTGAACACAGCCCCATGAATGTCTGGAGAAAAAGCATGTCAGGTGGCAGGAACAGCAAGTGCAAAGGGCCTGAGGCAGGACTGCACAAGGGGGGTGGGGAGCAGCAGGGGCCACTACAGCGGAACCAGTGGGCAAGGGCCAGGGTGGTAATGCCCAGATAAGCCCTGGAGCCTGGAATGACCTGCTGGGACGCTCTACTTAAAGGGTTCGTCTGCTGCGGCGCTGAGAATGGGAAGGTGGGCGAGAGATGGGCAGCGGGAGAGGACGTGGCGAGATGTGCTGACGGCCTGGGTGGAGGTGAGGAGGGGGGCCGGGATGAGCAGAAGTTTGGGCCTGAACACCTGGAAGGACAAAGCTGGGGCTTCTTGAGGCAGGGAAAGCCGTGGAGGAGGGCCACAGGCCTGCATGGGAGATGGGCAGCCTGGTTTGGGCCTTGTCGAGTTTGAGAAGCCCAGAGATGGTCCGGGTGAGGATGGTAAGGGCGCCTCCAGGGACAAGAGCCTGTGCTGGGCGCGGAAAGAGGCGAGGGGGGGGTCTCTGGACAGGAGCTGACACGCACGTCCCCCCAAGCTGAACGGCCGCCTCAGGAGGGTGGAGGGCCCCGTAGGACAGAGGCCCAAGATCCCCATGACAAACCACGGAAATGGGAGGGACGAAGGCCCTCCCTCCAGTCTGCCCTCAACAATGTCATTTAAGAAAGAAGCTTCCTCCCCCGTGCCCCCCACTCCTCCTCATCACACACTCACAGGAACCCTGCATCCAGGAGGCAGTATTCCCGCCACAGCCCACACACGGCTCCCAGCGGGGCCTGGCCCTTGGACCCCCTACCGTCACAAACGGCCCACAACCATGTGAATCCAGGCCCGGAGGAAAGACAAAGAACAGTGCCCCCCGCTTGGTGTTTTCATTTGCTGTGCAACCCTGAGCAAGGCCCTTGCCCCCTCTAAGCCTCTCAGCTCTGCATCTGTACACAGCGGAGAGGCTCTACCACACCTTAGGTCACAGTTGGAGCCCATGGGCACTACCTAGTCCACGAATGCATTGTGCGTCCCATGCAGTGAGCTTTTTTAAAATTTTTTATTTATTTTAATTTATTTATTTTTGGCTGCGCTGGGTCTCTGTTGCTGTGAGCGGGCTTTCTCTAGTTGCGGTGAGCGGGGGCTACTATTCGTTGCGGTACGCGGGCTTCTCATTGCCGTGGCTTCTCTTGTTGCGGAGCACGGGCTCTAGCCGCGCAGGCTTCAGTAGTTGTGGCGCACGGGCTCAGTAGTCGTGGCACACGGGCTTAGTTGCTCCACGACGTGTGGGATCTTCCCAGACCAGGGCTCGAACCCGTGTCCCCTGCATTGGCAGGCGGATTCTCAACCACTGTGCCACCAGGGAAGTCCCCCACGCAGTGAGCTTTTACTTTTCAGTTAGTAACCAGCACTTACAGATTGGAAATGCTCACATGAAAATTCCAGCTTCTTACTTCCCTGGAAAATTCCTGAGCCCCAGCTACCCTGAGGTGTCATACAGCGTGTGGCCTCCCGGTTCCCCACGAAGCCTACGCCATGGACTCTCCGCTCATTCACATGTGGCTGGACGTGCTTGAGCTCTGGGTCCCCCCAGGCTCACCTCTGAACTGGGAGCCCCATGGTCATTCCCACTGTGGTCTCCAGCTGGGAAAATGGAAGTCCGGGTCCCTGCATGCTGCTCAGAATCCCCGTCAGTCTGCAGGGGCAGCACCCACCTTCAAGAGGGATGGGGCCGGCTGGGATGTGTCTGCAGGAGGTGGCCCAGTGGCGAGGGGCTGGGTCCCTTGGGGTGGCTACCCTGGGGAAGAGCAGCCTCAGGGGCGCCTGGCACATCTCCCCAGCTGCTCAGGACGGGTTATGGCCCCTCAGGTGTGTACGGAGGATAGAGGGCAAGAGACCTCAGCTCTGCGTGGGGAAAGCTTTCTCCAGGTCAGAGTCAGACCAGGCTGCAGGTGCGGAGGGAGCTCCCCGTCCCTGGAGATAAGCTAGCGGGGCTGGGAACACGCATACGAGTGAGAAGTAGGGGGGCACAATCTCTACATCGCTGGTTCTCAGATTCAAACATGCCCCTCCCGGGGGGCTCCAGCTGCCGTTTCCCACGGCCCCTGCAGGAAGTGGCCCCCTGAACGTGTGGCTTCTGCAAATCAGCCCCCCTCCAATATGAAAAGAGGAATCATGACGGGAGGGGCTGAAAAAGGGGACCTGACCTCCCTGAAGTGGGGAGCCCCGGCAGGCAGACTGTGGTGACAAAGACCCCTGAGGCTGGGCCTGAGGCTGGGTCACGGGGCGCACACTCCGAGGTAGGGGCTCATCGGGGACCCGGCAGACGCAGAGGAAGACCCCCAGGATCTCCTGACACCCACGGATGAACGAAGCTGGGTCATGCACGCACGTTAACATGCACGACTGTAACGACTGCTACAGGGCCAGCTGGCCTCCGGGAGCCCTGGAGCGGACACCAGGAGAGGGGCACGCACACAAGCAGGCCGCACATGCGTGCAGGGTGAGTGCCGAGCTCTCCTGCCCCGTGCATTTCCCTGAGAACTCTGCACCATGTGGCCACTGGGTATTTGTCCAGTGGTGGAGGGGACACAGGACACGGGTACGGGCCACTAGGCCGGTGACCGGCCCCCAGACCCACTCCCTGCCCTGCCCTTCTCCACCTGGCTCTGCACCGGCAGGGACAGGGGCGCTGCCCTCCTCAGACTGCGTTCCCGGGCTCCCGCAGTGCCCAGGGGCCACCACTGACAGGGGATCAGAGGGCAGGAGAGGGGTTGGGGTATTGGTTCCCCACCTCCCTTGCTCCTTCCCTCCAGAGCAGGGGTTTGGTGATGGCTCCTCCCCCTCCCCCATGGCCACAGCTCCCGCTGGAGCCCCACTAGCCTGCAGGAGGGCTCAGGTGAGGGCACGAACACATCCAGCCAACCCATAAGCCCATCCCGCCTTTGCTGCGACTGGTGGCAGGGGGCTGTAACCATGAACCAGTGAGACTCAGAATGGTGACCACTCCCACAGGGGACGCAG
>NW_020175040.1:659634-664318 GCF_003031525.2 Neophocaena asiaeorientalis asiaeorientalis
GCCGGCGGGGCCCCCGCACCCCCCCCCCCCGCCCCGCAGGAGCTGGCAAGCTTCCACCTTGGTCTCTGGAGTCCTGAGCCACCAGGAAAACCGGTGAGGACCCTGCCCAGGAGACCCTGCAAGCCCAGTGTGCACTCCCGCTGGTCACACGCTGGCATGTGAATGAGGCCATTTCAGACACCCCCATCAGACCGGAGACTAGCAGAAATACCACCAGGGTCCCCAACGACACACCTGCCTAAACCCCTGAGCAAATACACCGCTACCACCAGGTGTCGGGCCGCTGGTCACACGGCAGCTGGACCCGCAAGCACTGGGACCCAAGTAAGCAGCCCCAGCAGAGAGTCCAGGGGGGACCTTCTAAAGGACAAAGGCCCCGAGTCCTCGGCACACAGCAAACGTGGGCAGAGGAGATGCTGTGCTGGGTTCGCACTGGCCTGAGACGTGACAGCCACCGCGTGCGGGATTCCCGCTCGGGCCTGGAGCGAACAGACGGCTGAGAGACACCGGGCTCCCCGGGTCCGAGATGGGCCACGGGCCAGGGGACGTGAAGGAATAGCATCATTCCGTGAGCTCCGACGGCTGCAGACGGGGGTGTTTCTGAAAGACTGACACTCCGAGTACCACCCAGCCTGCGATGTGCCCTCACACGCTCGGCACGAAACAAAGGCCACGCAGCCAACTGTGCCCAGCAGTGAAAGCCGGCGATGGGCGTCTGGGCATCCTCTCCGGGCTTCACGGTCCATAACCAAGAGACGGAGACAGCAAGCCTTAGACGGGAAGGAAGATGGGAGCCCCCAACACGATACCGAGGTGCATCCAGCTGTGCGGAGCTGAAGCAAGCTTAAGACAGGAGCGGGCAGGTGGCGGAGGCCCTGGCTGGCCAGACCCCTGCTAGGGCGGGGGCAGCGGGCTTCTCACGTAGGCCGGGGGCAGCGTCTCACAACCAGGATGTGGGGGGATGGGGTAGGGGCACACTCAGCAAGGGTCTCTTCCCGGGAGTGTCCAGGGAGACAGGAGGCTGAGGGCTCTGTGCAAGACACGCCCACCGTCCCGTATCCTCCCTCCCTCCCCCACCCCAGGGCGCCCGGGCAAGGGGGGGCTGGCGATCAGAGCTGACCGCACCTCTGCCGCCCTCACTGCTCCCGCCCACAAACACAGATACACGTCCCTACAGTAAGTGACCCCATCCTGATAATGAACCTCAGTGGCCACCCAGAGAAGGCCCCAGAAGCAAACTCTCCGAGTGGGCAAGGCCACCCTGGTGCCCCCCTCATGGCCCTGGGGCACTGACTGATCACCAGTGCCACCACTACCGAAAGTGGGGTCTGGCCTCATGTGACACCAAATCACAAGGTTAAGAAGTTCTTCCTTTCTCTGGCTCTCTGAGCCTTCTGATTCTGACAAGAACAGGCTTGCCAGAGCTAGCAAATAGAAATACAAGACGTGCAGTTACAGAGGAATTTCAGATAAACAGTGCACCATGATTTAGCATTAAGTATGTCCTGTGCAATATGTGGGAGATACTTACTCACCACTTCTCTGAAGTTCCAGTTTAACTGGGCATCCTACATCTTTACCGGGCAGCCCCAGACAAGAACAAAGTCTCAGGTTGGTGCTGGTGTGGTTAAAAATGTTTGCAGGGGATCTATATCTTTTAAACAAGAGGCAGCTACAGCCAAACACAGATTCTCAAGCAGCTGGGGATGACAGAAGGGACATAGACACTCAGGACCCTGTAGACACTCCAGTTACAAGCACGCGAGTCATCAAGGCCACCTGGCCCGCCGGCCACCACCTCTGAGGGCAGTGCCGCTCCCAGCTTCTCCCAGAAGCCTGCCCAGACGGCTGCCCGCTGCCCCCAAGCCCAGCAGAGGGCGGTCACCAACCAGCCGCCTGGCCGTCTGTCTATGGAGTGTGTTTGGGGGCCCACACGGCACTTCTGAAATTAGTTGCTGTCATTAAAACGTTGCGATGCTATTCATTTATACTTGATTTAATGTCATAACACTTAAAATCAGAACATTTTACACCTAAGTTGGATTCCCAACTTCTCTAGGAAAATCAGAAGCTGGGCCTGATGGCGGGGTATCACTGGTCCACAGCAGCTGGTCCACGCTCACTCTCCATCGGCATCACTGGGCTCCCCCATTCCCCTCTATCCTCTGGAACCCTCCTGGGCCTCTCCTGTCTACACACAAAGGAGGGAGGCCCAGGGAAGGTAGGAGTTCCTGCTCCCCCTGGCCCAAAGCCACTGCCTGAACGGCCTGGTTTCCCGGGTTAGGACCTGTCTCTCCTGTAAGTGGCAGACACTGGGAATTGTGCCCCCTCCAAGGAGCCCGCTCCTACCCAGGTAGGCTCAAAGGTCAATCGTATCAGAATCCAGCGGCATCCCCACAGCCGCACAACCACGGGAGGGGACGCTCGAGTTAATTACACACTGTCTGAAGCCGGGACCTCCCAGAAGCAGAGCCTGAGATAGGGTTCTGAGCATGTGTTTTATTGGGAGAACCCCTGGGAGAAGGGAACGGGAAACAGGGTGGCAAAGATGTGGTCTCAGCTGAAGTCCAACGCCAGCCTGCAACGTGGGGGTGGGGGGGGGGCTCTGCAATGTGACTGGCACCCCAGGGCTCATCCCACTCAGGGACATCAGTGGGTCATTGGCCAAGGCTGGCAGTGGGACGAAGCGGGGGGATCACCTCCTGGGCCCATGCGGGGAACCAACACCTGTTGGCCAAGGGCGTCTGAAGAAGCGCGCAGGTGTGAGCCACTAGCAGCAGCTGGGTGACGAGTGCACCAGGAGGAGGAACCAGCCCAGGCACCAGCGGGGGCACAGGCTCTGCCACACACACATACACACACCCCTGCAACAGCAGGTCAGAGAGTCTGCTCCAAGAAACGATCCCCAAACCTAGCTTTAATTTCTGATCTGGGCTGAGATCACCCCAGGCTCAGAAAGGTAAGAAAGTAATGTACTAAAAATAGTATCTGCACACCGATGTTCATAGCAGCATTACTCACAGTGGCCCAAAGGCAGAGGTGACCCACGTGTCCATCAACAGATGAGTGGATAAACAAAATGTGGTCTCTCTACACAATGGAATATTACTCAGCCTTAAAAAGGACGTTCTGGGACTTCCCTGGTGGTGCAGTGGTTAAGAATCCGCCTGCCAATGCAGGGGACACGGGTTCGAGCCCTGGTCCGGGAAGATTCCACATGCCGTAGAGCAACAAAGCCCGTGCGCCACAACTACTGAGCCTGCGCTCTAGAGCCCGCGAGCCACAACTGCTGAGGCCGTATGCCACAACGACTGAAGCGCACACGCCTAGAGCCCGTGCTCCTCAACAAGAGAAGCCACCGCAATGAGAAGCCCGCGCACCGCAACAAAGAGTAGCCCCCGCTCACTGCAACTAGAGAAAGCCTGTGCGCAGCAACAAAGACCCAACGCAGCCAAAAATAAATTAAAATTTCTAAAACACGGCTAAGAGGGTCAGTTTTATATGTATTTTACTACAGTAAAAAGTAATAAAACGTGCACTGTGGAGCCAAGAGTGAGTAATCAAAGAGCAGAGAGCGGAAAGGAAAAACAGTGCTGCACTGAAGACCCAACAGGAAACAAGAGCTGCCCCTGAGACCTCCCCATCATGGTCAGCTTCCTGGCACCCAAGGCCAAAAGGGAAATTAGAGGATGACCTGGTGCTCCTTGTATGATAAGAGGAAGTCATCTAATTCACTGGGGAAAATAATAAACGTGTTCTTGGCACAGAAACTTAGGAGGGATTTTAGCTGTTGATCAGGTTCATATTAACTATCACTTCCTCGGCACCGACATGATGCCAAGCACTGGCCTGAGAGCTTCTAGGGTTGTTGATTTCGTTTAACCATGCTCTGCAGATAAGGAAACTCAGGCCCAGACAGGATACATGACCTGCCCCCGGTCACACCACCAGTAAAAGGTGGTGCGCAGACATGAAGCCAGGTCTGCCTGGCCAGGGGAGCACAGCCAGAGTCCTTCAGTTTGTCGATATTCATTACACACCTGCTACCTGCCAGTCCCCGCGGCAGGTACTGCGGTGTGGCGGTGAACAAGACCCATAGAGGCCCTCCCCCCGTGTGGCCAACATCCCGGTGAAGAGAAGAGACAAAGAACAAGTAAGTAAGAAGACAGTAAGGAGGTTGTGAGGGACAGCGCCTGGGGCCCGCCCCTGGCAAGAGCGGGCAGAGAAGCCCTCACCGAGGAGGTGACGCTTCAGCTGAGACTTGCCTGGCACAGATGCGGCGGCCGTGCAAGGAACTGGGAAAGGCATCCCAGGCAGAGGTAATAGCATGGGCAAAGGCCCTGAGGCAGGAACCAGCTGGACCCACTGCGGCTGGCATTGCAAGGAACAAAGAAGGGAGTGGGAGGAGGTGAGGTGGGCAGCAAGAGGGAAAGGGGCGTGGGGCATGAAAATTAAGAAAGGAGACAAGGTCAGAAGAGGACACCGGTCAGTCAGTCACCCACGCCCAGGGCCCCAGAGAATGTAGCAAAGTGTCTTGACAGGGTGGACACTGTTCCAACGGGGCGGGGGCAGTGCACCAATGAGCCACAGCACGCTGGGAAGTCCTCAGGAAGGCGGAGGAAGATTCCAGCCCCAGGAAGTGCAGAGCTGGGTAACAGCTTAACATCACGGAGGGAGTACGGCA
>NW_020175040.1:664331-673405 GCF_003031525.2 Neophocaena asiaeorientalis asiaeorientalis
GGGGCGGGTGTACGCTGACTTCCATGTACTTTTTGTATGTTTTTATATGTATTTTTTCACAAGAGCAGAGACTTTTAAAAGAAAAGAGCCTATTATAATAGTCCAGAAAAAGGAAACAGAGCAGAGGCCAGAGACTTCTTGGCAAAAGAAATGGATAGGAGGGGAGGGATATGAAAAACAATCACAAATCACCACAAGAAAAATGATCAAGCCTGGCTTCCACCATTAAATACTGATTTTCCTTCATTTCCTCATGGGCAAAAATCTCAATAATTGATGTGATCGTTTGCAAAACGACAAGTCTGGCCTGGGGAGAGCGGGCAGGGCTGAGGGCACAGGGGGCTGGCCTGAGACCCCCGAGGGGGCGCTGGGGGGCTGGGTCCAGAGCACAGGGACACCGGGTCTCAGGCCAACCCTGGGTGCAAAGCGCTGACAGCAGTCAGGCCCAGGTGGAATGCACAGAGGGTGCTGGCGGCCCATGTCCTCACGCTCATGGGCCCCTGGGGACCCTCCCTGGGTGAGCTCATGAAAACACTGGGAAAATCGTCCTTCCAGTTCAACAGCCAGGTTTTGTTCCCTTCCCTTCCCTCTCTTAGCTAATAAAGAAAAAATAAGTAAAATGAATAAAAAGCTCCTTAAACCCTGGGTGAGAAGTGACCCTGCATATGTAATCACTAATCTCATTATCAATATAAACAGGCGAAAAATTACACAGATGAATGTCCGTGACTTATAATCAACCTTTGAGAAAAGAAAATGTTGCTTTTGGCACAGGAGGGAGCGATATTTTCCTTCCCCACAAGTCATGACTCTGGAGAGAAGAAACACTCTTTGGGCAGAGTGATGAGAAACCGTCCTGCCCATGGCCAAGGCTGAGCTCACTGCTCTCCCCACCTGCGTCCCCAATACCCTCCACCCGGCCCCAGACGGGCATCCAGCTTGCCCGTGGTCCTGCCTGCCGACGACTTCTCGTCTGATGTCCTCCCACCCTGCTCAAAATCCTGATGGTTCCCTACCACCTCTGGCCCTTGGGTAATCCACCCACGTCCACCAAAAAAGGAAAGCGTGAACAAAGCTTAGTAGTGGACATGGGGTGGTTTCTCATCACCCATCGTACATTCACCCTCCTTCCAACAAGGGCCCCTGGATTTCATTCTGGGGTCCACACCACTCAACTGTCAGGCTAATCAGTGTTTCTCATTCCTCTCGCAACAATGCCTAACTCAGGGATGGACACGAGGCCAACCTGAGCCCGTGAGACCCAATTCAAGTGAGACATCAGGCAAATGGCCTCTTGTTCCCACTGTATCAGACAAGAGATGATTTAACCTTGAGGGTCCCTGAAGCCATCCCGTTGTCAGCCGGAGACTGTCTGAGGCTGGAGTCAACTCAAAAAATAAAAAGGGAAAATGAAAAGCCAAGATAACAGAGTCACAGTGACAGCTGCTTAGTACCTAGATCCAGCCACACCTGAAGCTCACTGAAAAGCTGAACTTTGCAATGAATAAGTTGCTCAAGCAACTTTTTGCTCAAGCAACCATTTTGCTCAAGCTAACTTGGATCAGGTTTTCTGTCACTTGCAACCAAGAGTCTTAACAGATATATGGGCTTATATATAAAAAAAAATTGTTGCCTATCATTTTAGGGGTCTTACAGACTCCCTGGAACTCACTCATGGACCCTGGGTTGAATACCCTTGGACCAAGGATAAACTGAAAACTCCTAAGGGTGGCATTCTAAGTCCTTCACCATCTAGCTCCCACCTATCTTTCCCTCCCACCTTTTCTTTCCATTTCCCTCGGTCGCCCTCCATACACCCAATTCCCGCTAACCTCGAAGACTCTGGTTCCCAACTCCTGATCTTGGTTTGTATCATTATCCCAAACCGGGGTGCCCTTGCTCCTGAATCTCTCCACACCCAAACCCTACCCCCTACCTTAAGGCCAAGCCCCAAGGGCAGGTAGATGGATGGATGGATGGATGGATGCATGCATGCATAGATGGATGCATGGATGAGTGGACAGATGAGTGGGTGGGTATCACGTGGAAGACACATGGAGGAGAAAGTGGCTAGCGGATGGTTAAGTGAACTGGTATGTGGATGGATCGTTGATGAAGAGATGGCTGGGTGTCAGATGGATGGTGGTCCCATCATGGATAAATGGTGAGTGAATGGATGGCAGATGGAGGACAGATGGATGGGAAGGTGGAAAAGTGGCTGGATGAGTAACCAGCCTGTGGATAAATGTCTAATAGATGGGCAGGTGGGTGGGTGGAAAGATGAGTGACGAGATGGAGGAGGCGTGGATGGAAAGGTGGGTTAATGGTGGGTACATCAGCACAGGGACAAAGGGCTGAAGGACGGCTGGCCGACTGGGCGGGTAATGGACAAGCGGATGCACGGATGGTGGGTGGGCCAGCGGATGGTGAGCGGAGCGAGGCCAGCTCTCCTGATGCGCCATCAGTGCTCTTCCCAGCCTCCCCGGAAAACCCAGAGCAAGGGCAACGGCTCTCCTGCAGGCCAGCATCTCAGACGATCCTTGCGCTGTGGTGAGCAGCCGGAAAAGCACAGGCCCAGGGAGAGTCAGACTGGCCTGCGCTCACAGCCCGGCGGAGCCGCCACCTGCCGTCTGACCACGGAGCAGAGGCTCCGGCTCTCTGAGCCTCACCTTGCCCGTCTGTTCAACGAGAAGCATCTCGTTCCCCTCACAGGGTGCTGTGGGATGAAATTTAAAAGTATCTACAGAGGCCAACCCAAGACAGGGTACAGTCAGAGCCGACAAAAATTCCCACCCTATTAAAAACTTGTTCCAACACCTAGAAAAAGGAAGGTGGCTCCTCCCGCCATTTTATGCGACTAGGAAAGTCCTGATACCAAAAGCAGACGTGGTACTCCAAGAGGAAGGTGGAGGCCAGTCTCACTTATGAATCTAGCTGCCAAGCCCTGAGTCACATAGCAGAAAATTGACCCCAGCAGCGTATTACAGGGATAATAATACATTGAGTCCAAACAGCGTTTACCTCAGGAATGCAAACGTAGTGCAATACCAGCAAGTCAATGCCATTCACTAGAAGACAAATCTACGTGGTCAGTTCAGTAGATGCCAGTCAACAAACGTCAACGTTCTGTGACTAAAAGCTCGGAGAAAAGCAAGCTTCTCCTGGTAAAGGGGATCGTCTACTAGGTCCCTACAGGAGGGGCCCCTCCTCCGTACCAGGCACCGAGAATGGGTTTACCCATCACCCCTCTCACAGAATAAACTGGTCTTTGGGGAATTTAATTCTTCCCCTGAAAGGAAGACAAAGGTGGGAGATAAACTTTGGGGTCCAACCCTCCTCCAGAGCCTCCCAAACCCTGGCACGGCCCCTTCTCACTCCTTCTCCAGATCCTGGATTTGAGTCCAGGGCTCCATCTACACTAAGAAACCACTCCAGGAGGTGAGGGAGTCCCCAGAGCGGGGCCCGGACCCCGTCCTCACCCTACCTCTGAGCTCACGCAGACCGTCTCCTGCGTTCTCTTTTCCTTCTCCTTTGGATACAAGATGTGTCTTCAAGGGAAGCTGAAAGACCAAGGGTCCCTCCGTGAGAGGTGCGTGTACATGCGGGTCCGTGTGAGCGCCGGGGGACCGGGGGTCGGGATGGGGGGGGAGTTTGGGTGTGTAAGTGCATCTGTGTGTATGTGAAATCTAGGTCTGTGTGAGCGTGGGCAGGTGTGTGCACGTGAGGCGTGTTTAGGCATGTGAGTGTGTGTGAGTGTGAGCGAGCCTGCATGTGCATGCACGTGCATGCTGGGCCGCCCTTACCTGGTGGGTCCCGTCCCTTCTCCAGCCGCAGCAGGGGCAGGGGGTCCCTAGTCCCCGAAGCCCCTGACCTTGACCTTCTGCCCAGATCACGCTGCTTCCTAGAACCCAGAACTTGCTTCCTGCTGCCGCCGGGTTCACAGCTGCACTGGAGCCCATCAGCGCCTAAGGCATCTCGTGTCCTGTCCGGCCTCAGCGCAGGCAGCCCCGCCAACATCCCCTCAGCGAGGCTCACGCAGCGCCCTGCGAGGCGCACTCTGCTACCACCTCCTCTCTAACCAGACGGGATGCTCACTGGGGCTGAGGCTGGCAGGTTCCCTCCCCACGCTAGGAGCTGACATCTCACACGGTTGAGACTGAGGCAGGGACCCTGCTCTCCTGCTCAGCCCTGACCCAGGGTCTGGCCCACATGGGCACTCAGATGCTTTTGGTGGGTGGCAGGGTGGGGTTGGGTGGATTGATTAACTTGTACGGCCCCAGCACAGGGCTGACACAGGACATGAGATGAGTTATAAATGTGAGTGTCAGCAACACTCATCCCCGCAGGGCCTTCAAAGGCCCCCTGGCAAGTCAGGGGCTGAGCTGGGAGCCTCACAGCGTAACCACCACTGTCCACCCTTCAGACAGAAGCCCCGTCTCACGTGTCCTCTGAGCCCCACAGAGTGCCCAGCCAGGGAAGCTCTGCAACTCTCTCGCACCTTTGCCAGGCCAGCGCCCCTATTCACTCGCATGGCCCTGAAATTTAGGAATCTCTCAAGGCTGCCAGCAGGGCAGCTGGTGTGCAGCCAACCGCGGGGTCTAGCCCGGGCTGTGGCATGACCGTAGGGCCCCCGCCGCCATCAGCCGCCCCAGCCAGAGCAGAGATGGGCAGCAAGTGGGATCAAGCCCTGGGCCCCAGAGGTCAGGGTTCGAATGTGAACCCAGCTCCCCCCAGACTGCCGGGCGGCTCAGAGCACATGACCCCGGAACAGACACACTCCCATCTGCTCATGCGCCCAATCACAATGGCCTCCCAGCAACATGGGGAGGACTCAAGGAGGGCACGTAAAGACGCCAGCAGCTCACCGGGCAAACAACAGGCATTCAATACACAGTCAATATAAAAAGTAAATGACCTGCCCTAGGCCCTCTAAATCTTTCACAGCTCCTCAAGTCTGCCCATTCCTTTGTTCCCTCTGCCAGGCACACCCTTCTGCCCCTGAGCAAACTCCTGTTCATCCCTAAAAACCCAGCTCAATATTCCCTCTTCAGGGAAACCTTTCCTCAGAGTTCATGGCTGCCTTTTTTGACCTCCCTGCATTCTGTACATGGAGTTCCCGACCACTTGGACTTAAGTATGGCTGGGCTGGAGACCAGGACCCCGCAGTGCCAACCCCAACCTCCAACTCCCCATTCTAACAGGAACTACCCCAGGTGGTGAAGAGCTGCCTCTACTCACACTGGGACATCCTCACGTTCCCTCAGGATGGGTCCACCGCGTGAAATGGGGATGGGGAAGGAAATGTGGGGGCCGTTTATGGAGAGCAGGCTGGCGATGCTGTGCGGCTCTCTGCCCCCTCCTCCCGGTAAGAGAACCCCAACTTTCCCACTCTTCAGGCTACGTGGCCCACAGAATGGCCAATCAGAGGCTCCTTCCTCCTTCACAATGACTGGTGAGGGATGGTCCTGTAACCCAGTTGCGCGGGCCCACGGTGAAGCCCCTGGGCCGAAGGGAGGGAGCCTGGAGCTGCTGGGCCACCCGACTGCCACGTGGCAGAGCCCGCCTGAGGATAACCAACATGGAGGATGGAGACAGAGCCCTCACAGCATCTCTAGAGCCCACAGATACAGCCAAGCCTGAGCCAGCCATTGTACATTTTAGTCCCATGACATTTTTGCTGAAGTCGTACTTTCTATCACCTGCAACCAGAACACTCCTGACAGCTGTGATGAGGAAGCAAGAGTAGCAACTGTGCTGTATGTATCACTGACCAGATTCCTAGAACATCTGAGTCTCTGCAGTTACTGAACTTTGTTCCTGCAGTGCACACCTCCTGGGGTGGCAGCCGGCTTCATTCAACGCTCATCCTTAGGGACCAGCTGGAGCTGCAGTCACTGTCAGGACTAAGTGACCCCACCCCTAGCCACAGCCGACTGACTGGCCCAGAGTGGAGGTTTGCCCAAGCTGGGCCAATCAGAGCTCTCCCCCAACAAACTGGGCCCATCAGAGTTCTTCGCCCTCAGCTCAGCCAATCAGAGCTCCCCCACCCCAAACTGGGCCAATCAGAGCTCTTCCCCAGGATTTTGAACTGGAACTAGAAGAAAACACAGACCAACTCTGGTGGGAAGAAACTGTGAGTTGAGGGTGGGCACATTTAAGTCATTTTGAGAGAATCATCCAGACTCACAGAGAAAAGCAGAGACAAAAAAGATGGGGCGTGAGGCAGCCTTGGTGGCATGGAGTCCCCAGCCCTGCACTGACCATGCAGGGACCCCCTCAGACACAGATAAGCCTACATGAGGGAGACCCTCTCCCACAGCGATGGGAAGGCCTCTCCTGACGCCAGGAGCAGGGAGAGCACTATGGGGGTCTGAGCCCAGGTCGTGGTGGGCTACCAGGCCATTTGCTCAGGCTCCACCATCCCTGTGGGACCCCCCGGGGTCTGAGGCCAAGGAAGGGTCACTCCTCCCACCCCACGCATGGGAAGCCACAGCCACACCGAGGGGGTGTATCTGGGTCAGGCACGTCCTTCCTTGGGGACAGGCACGTGATGTCACCACAACCTTTCCATCCCCAGCAATCCCTTAAACGATTCTCGCTCACTTTTGAGAGTGTAAGGTCAGGTACTCAGAAAACACGTTAGGGGACTCGTGGTGCAGTGGTTGGGAGTCCGCCTGCCAAAGCAGGGGACACGCGTTCGAGCCCTGGTCCGGGAAGTCCCCACCTGCCGCAGAGCAACTGAGCCCGTGCGCCACAGCTACTGAGCCTGCGCTCTAGAGACCGTGAGCCACAACTACTGAGCCCGTGTGCCACAACTACTGAGCCTGCGCTCTAGAGACCGTGAGCCACAACTACTGAGCCTGTGTGCCACAGCTACTGAGCCTGCGCTCTAGAGACCGTGAGCCACAACTACTGAGCCCGTGCGCCTAGAGCCCGTGCTCCACAACAAGAGAAGCCACCGCAATGAGAAGCCCGCGCACCGCAACGAAGAGCAGCCCCCGCTCGCCGCAACTAGAGAAAGCCCGCGTGCAGCAACGAACACCCAACACAGCCAAAAATAAATAAAGAAAGAAATAAAATTTTAAAAAAGAAAACACGTTAGGTGAGGGGGTGGTACAAGGACTGGGGCAAACTTTCCTCCACGCCAGGTCCCGTGGCTAAGTAGGACCTGACCGGCCGTTACTGTGGTGTCAGTGGTGTGACCCAAAAGAAGTAGCATTAATGACTGCTCAGCTGGGCGCAGAACTTTACAGTTTACAAGGCACCCTCCCATCTGGCCAGGCCTAGTTCCCCACCTCCTCCCTGGACTGGGCCCAGCCTCACCTTGCCAGGTGCCATCGCCCCCTTTTCCCGGCACTGGAGCCCTGGCCCTGAGCTCCAGCCTGTCCCCCACTAGCATGGACCCCAGGCCACAGGACGGCCCAGGCTAAGCTGCCTTCACCCTCCAGGGCTCTGCCCAGGCAGCCAGAAGGGCACAGAGCTGGGGTGTAGGGGACACCACAGCCCCCACGTGGGAATGGGGACCAGCCGCTACCTGAGAACCAGGAACTTGGTCTCAGAGAAGACATCTCTGTTGGAGGGACAGCAGCCTCCTCTCACGGCCCCGCCCAGGAGGAAACGTGCCAAGGAAGGGATCCCCAGAAGATGCAAGGTGTGTAATGACCAGCTAGAGGGTCCTCTCCCAGTCGGGCTAGAGATGACCTCTCGGGGTGAGGTGAGACCTCAGGGAGAAGGCAGAAGTACCAGCGGCCCCGTGGTGCGTAATCATCCCCCTTTATCCTCTTACGCAGTCAGGATGGCAGAGAACTCTGTGTGGAGCGAACACCTCCCTGACCCTTGCCAACCTTCCTTCATAGCACGGAGGAGGCAGGCGCACCGGGCGTAAGGCCGGCAGAGGCAGCGAACAGCAGGGGCTGGGATTCAGTCCTGCGCGGGGGCTGTCATCTTTGTTCTCACGGGTATTGCTGATTTAGAGCGAGTGATCCTGATTCTATCTACAGTTGTGGAAAACGGCCTCCTTTTAGTATCAGTGTAAGCAAAACAGGGGAAGAACTATTTAAAATCTATTAACTATAATGTAAAGGCACAGGAGGTGGGGGCAATCCAGCACAAAACGCGATGGCATTGTGCTAATGGTCGCTTGAGCACAAGCGGAAGCCAACATGCCCTGGCTTTTTTTTTTTTTTTTTTTTTTTGCCAAGAAAGGGCATAAGACCCCCTATGCAGTGCCCATGTTCGGACAACACTTGAATTCATCTGCTCTGAGGATATGCAGGGGGTCAGATGAGGGAGCTCGGCCAGCACTGAACCCCCAGGAGGATGGCTAATCTCTCAGCTCCTGAGGACTCGGAAAGTTGACATGGAAACCAGGATGAAGCGTGGCGGTCTTGAAAGAGAACACGTGTGTGCGTGTGTTTCAGGCCAAGGAGGGTACCACGTGGTTGTCCACGTGTGTCAAGACCATTGTGGGGAGACTCTAAGAACAGAATTTTCTGGAGCGCCAAAAGCTCACTTGGTGATCGCAGACACAGCTGGATGAGAGACCCAGGCTGAGGCAGGAAGAACTCTGGGAGGCTTATCAACAATGGGTGAGCCCAGAGCACAAGGCCCAGGGCCAGCCCTGATGCAGACGATGGCATCTCAGTGATCACGGAGAAGGGGGGCGTGACGCTCGACAGAACCGAGCTAACACGTGTTAACTAAGCACTGCATACGTGCCAAGAGCCGCGCTGGGGGCTTTCCACAGGACCCTCCTAGGCAGGCACCGCCACCAGGCCCATGCTACAGATGGAGAAGCCAAGGCCCCCATCATCTGGGCCCAGGCAGGTGCTTCCCTGGCCTGGCGAGGTCCTCACCCCACCATCACCCAGCCCCTCAGAACCCTCTTCCCACGCTTCAGGCCATTCCTGGGCACCAAATGACAGCAGAACCAGGAGGGCTGTCCCCAGTACGCAGATGAGGAAACGGAGGCCCTGGGAGGTGAGATGGCCTGAGGCCAGCAGGGTCTGCTTGAAGACAAAAGCCTCCCGGGCACACGGGTGCCCGCAGCCCCCACCCTCTTGGCCAGGCTGAGG
>NW_020175040.1:673548-679135 GCF_003031525.2 Neophocaena asiaeorientalis asiaeorientalis
CTCAGTGGCTGCCCACATTATAGCCCCCACACACCGAAAAGCCAGGCTCCCCACCCTCGAGGAAGGAAATAACCTTTCCCCAAACCAGCACTTTCTCTGCAATAATCTCCATATATGAGAAGACAGAGGTGTTTTTGCAACGTTTCCAAATTCCAACAACACTGAGGACAATGGGGCAAAATGACGCATGGCTTGACCCCAGAGGGGCCCCAGGAAGGGACCGGCCCAAAGGAGAGGAATTAGTGGTGCGTACGTGCCACAGTACCCCATAAGCCAGGACGGCCAGCCCGGGGCAGGACCTCAAGGCGGACAGACCTAGCTCCCGCCCAGCCCCTCCTCCTCACTTGCTGTGCGGCTGCAGTCAGGCCCACCCCCTCCAAGCCTGTTTCCCTGCCCTCACCGCTCAAGCCTCCTGCCTGCCAGCTTGCCCCTCCACTCCCCCACACACACCTGGGCTGCCAGAGGGCCCCTCCAGCACTCTGGCCATGCCCCTCCCCTGCTCAGAAACACCCCAAGGCTGCCCATCTGCCACCCTCAGAGCAGGACATGAGGTCCTCCGTGTCTGGTCCAGTGCACGGGGCCAGCCTTCCTTCCCCCCTCCTCCAATCCACCTTCCACTGTCCACCCCTCAACCTTCACATCACAGCGCCAGTATCACCCCCTCCAGGGAGCCCTCCCTCACCATGCCTAGGCTCCCAGAGCCTCTGTGCTCTCCTCCAGGACAGCCGTGACCGAAGCATTTCAGAATTGCCTACATGGGTCTCTGGGGCCCTCGGGAGGGCCAGGGAGGGACCATGGGCCGGCCCACACCAGAGGCCATTGTGAGTGCTGTGTGCAAGGAGAGGGACCAAGGCCCCTGATGTGGAAGGAACCCCGAGTCCAGCCAGCCTCTCCCAGCTGCTCCCACACAACCCCTGCCCAGGGTTGCCCACCCTCGAGGAGGGAGGCTGCAACTCCACTCCCACTGCCCCACAAGGCCCGGATTGAGGCCCCAGGCTGCTGCTACCCTCCAGGCTGCTCCCCTCCCAGCAGCTGGGGTGGGGAGTGGAGGGAGCCTGAAAATCCCAGGAAGACCTCACCCCTCCCCGAACTGAAACCTCACCACACCCAAGATAAAACTGAAAGCCCTCCTGCACCCCCAGATCTGACCACCCTCCTTGCTCACAGAGGTCCTGTCCTCCAGCTGCTCCAGGTCATTTGCACATGCTGTGCCCTCTGCCTGAGTGTCCGTACTCCACGGGCCTCTTCCGACGCCCTACCTAAAGCAGCCCCACCCCCACCCAGGTCTCAGCCAGCTCCGTCTGCTTTTTAGCCCAGGCGCACACGGCCAGCTCTGACAGAAAGCAAGCTCTGTGGGGGCACTGGAGGTCGTATTGGTACTGCTTTATCCCAAGAACAGTGACCAGCACCCTGGTAGGTATCACTTACTTCCTCCTTCCAACAACCCTAAGAGAGGGGTTATGACACCCATTTGACAGATGAGGAAACTGAGGCTCAGAAAAGGTCACTGGCCCGAAGGAAGCATGGCCTGTGAGTGGCAGAGGTGGGATCTGAGCCTGGCAGGTGTCCAAAGCGGGGACTTCCCTGTGCCCAGCTGCCACCTGCACAGACCCCCGGGGGGCTGGACCTGTCGCTAAGCTCTGGTCCGGCTGGGAGGCGGGCTGTGGAAACAGGCTGAGGATGGGATGCTAACTGCTGTGGTGCCCGCCCCAGGAAAAGCCAGCAGTCAAGTCGGCAGAAGGAAACACCCACAGGAAAAGGGGGAAGACAAAAAGGGGGCATTTTTTCTTTTGTCCGATTGCCAAACTGTGCAAAAGAGTGACTTTGTTCCCATCTAATTTTAATCACAGTGGGAACCTTTGTATACCACGCCAGAAAGAAGTCGGTGTGTTCGACAACAAGGTCGGTAAAGGGAACTTAAAACCCATCCTTCAACACTGCACTTAAAACTCACAAATGAACAGTCACCCACCAACTGCCCAACTGCTTTTGAATTTAATGTAATATTGGAACAGGCAATACAGTGGTACGGCTCAAAATCCAGAAAATATAAGAAGGCACACAATGGGAGTGTCACCTCACCTTGCACCCTTGTCCCCCACCTGCACACGCCCTGCAGGTAACCACAGGTAACCACTGCAACCCCCCCGGGCTTCCTCTCAGTGTTTGCCTATGAGCCTATAAGCAAACGTGGATTTACGTCTTATTTGACACAAGAGGCAGCGTATTTTACACACCATTCAGCACCTCGTTTTCCTCTCTCAACAGATCTTGAAGATCAGAGCCTCCTCATTTTTTACAGCTGCATAATATCCCATTGTATGGCTACACCAACATCTATTTGACCAGCACATATCACCCTGGGTCTCAAGTGTCTGTCCACAGCCCTGCTTCCCCACCTACCTGTGGCTTCTCAAGGCTGAGACCTGCCCTCCGGCTCAGGGGCCGGGACAGGGCCTCCACCCTCCTGCCAACATCCTCACTGCGGAGGCCTACAACCTCTAGATCCTGCAGCTAGGGAGGGTGTCTTAAAATGGGAATCACATCTCATTGCTCCCTGGAGAGAAACATCTCCGAAGCTTTCAAATGTCCTGCCACACCCCTCTCCTCCTCCCCCCTCCCCTCGCCCACCCGCTCCTGCCTCCTCCCTTCCTGTCCCTCGCACATACCAAGCCAGGCCCCACCGAAAGTCCTTTCTTTGCACCAGCTGTACCCTCTGCCCACACCCTCCCATCTCAGCTCAGAGATCCCCTTCTCAGAGGGCCCTGCTCTCCCGCCTGGATTGGGTTGCCCACTGAGAGCTAGAACTACATCCCAGGGCAGGGCCTTCAGTTGGTGGGGAGGCAGGTGCTCAGAGCTCAAGAAGGCAGAGAGGGGATACACCACCTACCTCCTAGGCAACAGACCCCCAGCTCCCATCCCCAACACCCACTTCAGTACTGTGAGCCCCAGAAAGTGGTCAGACAGCACCCACTTTACAGAAGGGAAGACTGAGGCTGACGGGAGGGAGAGACCCTCTGCACCACCTGTGCGGCCAGGCCCAGCAGAAATGAAAACCTCCAGGAGGAACACGGATGAGGCCAGGGGCTGCCCAACATCCCCAAGTCCCATGTGCCGCCGACAGGGCTGGTCCTCGTTCACTCAGTCAACAAACTTCCAGGAGGACACACATCACAGGGACATTCAGATCCCATGAATTCAGCCGCATAACGTGGTAAACAGAGACAGCAGAGAGTCACAGGAACCAGGACGTAAAATACTTCAGCAGCTGCCCCACCCCACGCCACCCAGCAAGAGGCCACCAAGGAGCGCGCGCGGGAGCTGGGCCTGTCCCTCGGCCGCGTCCCTCCCTGCAGAGCGCCTCCTCCACCAAGGCCAGCCAGGGAGTGAAGGAAAAAATGCTCCCACCCACAGCCCCACGTGCAAGGCAAACACAGAATTCTGACGCCCAGCAGGACACACCATGGTCCCCCTGAGGCCCTGCAGGGACTTGGGGTCTTCACCACACTGGTCTTGGGGTCACAGTCACTCGAGAGCAGAGCAAGAAAGTGTGCTGGGCTTTCAGGCCAATCAAATGGAACCGTAGTGGTCCTCTAGGTCATGTGAGACTGTCACCTTAGGCCCTGAATTGAGCTCCACGCTGAACCCTGCCGAGAAGGCAGCTTCACTGCCCTCAGTCCTTCCACGAGGACTGAGGACTGTGCCCTCAGTCCTTCCACGAGCGTTCATTAAGCACCTACTGCCTGTCAGGTGTGAACGTGGTTTGGGGAATTTGCCCAGGGTCAATGAGACCAAGTCCCTCCCCTCGTGGACTCACTGAAAGGCTGCAGAGAGCTTGGTTTTAGAGTCAGAAAAACCTAGGTTGAAATCCCAGCTGTGCCCTTTATTTGCTGGGAGACCCTTCCTGGGCCTCAGTCTCCCCATCTTTCAAAAGGGGCAAGACTGCGACCTTGCAGGATCATGGATGGGATCTGGGGAGAAAAGCGAAGGACGCGGCCTGGCTCTGAGATCCCTGCCTCCCTCCCACAGGGACCCCAGCCCCCACCCCCAGAGCCCAGAAGACATTGCCGGCCACCATCACAAAGAGGCCCCGCGCTCCAGGTCCCTTCATGGCTCCCACCACTAATGCCATACGAGGCTCACTCAAGGCTTCCCCAGCCATGGGCGAGGGGACTACCCTAGGTCCACTCTGGGGTGGGCACTGCTGCAAAAACGGCCCAGTTTACACAGCAGGCACAGCCGACACAGAGGTCTACACAGGCCGGGTGGGAACTGTGGCCAGATGGTCTCCTGCCCCAGCCCAGGGGCAGCAGAAAAGCAGCACTACCGAAGGGCACCTCGCAGGGATGTGGGTCCTGAGCTGCAGACCTTGTGATTTTTCAGAAGACGGAAATCCGGACTTTTATGTGAAAGCTGCCAATTTGTAAATGCTGGCAGCTAATTAACTTTTTAAAAATAATAACAACATGGTAAGAGCCAAACAAAACATGCACAGCCAGCTGCGGTAGGGGCTGGCAAGTTTGCGCCTGCAGGAGGTAACAGCCTTTCACTTCATCCCTCCCCTGCCCACTCCTCTTAACACGGCCCGCTGGACGCCAAGAGGCGAGGGTGGGGGCAGTAGTTCCCGGGCCCTCCCTTCCTCCTGGCGGGGATCATCGCCCCCATTTGCACGTGGGGAAAGTGAGGCTCAGAGCCCCAGTGATTCGGCCACAAACGCGTGCCAGGACCAGGCATCAGGGCTTGCTCAGGCAGTGCCCTGGACCGGCACCCTTACTCAAGGGGCTCTGGATGACGAACACCACCCCAATTTTCTTTCCATTTCTGGCCTGTCACGGCGACACCTGCTGGCTCGGACCCGCCCAAGTGGTGGTCACAAACCGAGGTGGGGTGAGACCTTGTGACAGCAAAGGGAGGGAGGGCACCCCTGCAGGGAGAGTGGGAAGGGGGAGAGGATGCAGAGGGGCAGGGGGTGATGAGGAATGGGGAGGTCCCCGGAGTCGGGGCCACCCCTGCCTACTGAGCCCCCTGCCTGTGCTCCCCACACCCTAAGGGAGCCTCAGCCCAGAGCTTCCCCCAGCCCGACTCGGGGCCCACCCGGCTCAGGACGGCACGGAGGACTGTGCTCGCCCAGGGGAGAGGGCCGGGGTCCGCTGGACTCTTAAGTTGTTGGCGTGTACGACTCTGTGTGCAAGATTCACGGTGGGGGGGGGGTCTATTTGCCGCCCCAGGGATGTGAGAGACACGTGTGTGACACATGTGAGACATATGTGTGTGTGACAGACACGCGTGTGTGTTAACGAGGCACACGCGTTTCACAGACGGCGGTATGACAGAGGTGTGCGTGTCTGGGAGACGCCCGTGTGCCAGGCACGTGTGTGTGAAGCCTGCGTGCGCAAGAGCGACGTGTGACAGATGAGTGTGAGGGGCCGGGCGTGCGTGAGAGCGAAAGGGTCTGGAGGGGGGATGCGGGACGGAGACGCGGGGCCGCCCCGCGGAGCCTGAGGAACTTCTGCCGCCTGCGATGGACGGACGCGAGGGGGAGGAGAGAGCGCGCGGCGGCGGTGCCCGACCGAGGGCCCAGTTCCCT
>NW_020175040.1:679165-710026 GCF_003031525.2 Neophocaena asiaeorientalis asiaeorientalis
TGGAGTCCCAGCCCCCGCCCTACTGCCCGCAGCGTTCTTTGGCCCGGAACCTCAGCCAGCCTGGGCCTCAGTGTCCCCGCCGGGAAGATGGGCCCGGCCACCTCGGGCAAGTTGGGAGGGCCTGCGAGGCTTAGAAGTAACACTGGCAGGAGGGAGGCCCAGCTTGGCCGCCTCCCATCCTCTGCTGCCTGCCGTGGGCGCCCCCACACCCCGGCCTGCTGGCACCGGGTCCCCAGCCTCCAGCCTAGGTTTGTCCTTTCCCTAACCTCCACATCTGCTTGTGGCCACTGTGTGACCTCAACCAAGGCCCTTGACCTCTCTGAGCCCAGCCTCCTCATCTCTTGGGCAGATTAACCCTGGGCTGCCTGTGGGGAGCCATGGAGAACCCCATGTTGTGCCCTCAGCACAGGGCCCAACAGGCAGTGAACAGTCCAGGCTCTCAGCTCAAAACGTTAAGTACCGTAACTCTCACCCCCAGAGCAGAAGCAGGATGGGTCATCGCCAGGTCCCCACTCACCAGGTTTGGCAGCCTTGGAGCCTGTGCCTGGTAAGAGGACCTACGGGGAACAGGCTACCTCCCAGATGCTTTCTGCAGGCCAAGGGCTCAAAACCCCATCCCAAAACCCACACGAGCAAAACCAGGCACTGGCAGATCAGGGCAAACATTTGGCACCAGAGCAGACCCGGTGAAAGGGGGACTGGCCCCAAACCCACTGGGCCCTGCAGGCCTGGACTCTGGCACAGGGACCCACACCCCGGTCCCTTCCCCACCACCATCTTAGGGTCCCAGAGAGAGTCGGGATCCCAGAAGTCTGTCCTTCCATCTCTGTCTCTCTCTGCCACCTTCTGTCTCTCTCTTCTCAATGTAGTAAAATTCACATAGTGTACAAGTCACCATTGAAAGTGTACAATTCAGCGGCGTTTAGAGCATTCACAACTTTTTCTCTTGTTATATCTTAGCCACTCCGTCTTGATCTCTCTTTGCTGCTGTGAATCGACGTCTCTCTGTAGCTCTCGGTGTCCCCTTCAGATGGCCCATGTCTCTGTGTCTCTCTGGATCGTCTCACTCTTCACCCACCCTGTCTCTCCTGCTCTGTGTCTCCCTCGGGGTCTCCATCTCAGTTTTGACAGCAGCCTGTCTCTCTGTCTTACTCTGTCCTTGGTCTCTGCATTTCCCTCCGACTCTGTCCTTAGTCTCTGTGTCTCTCGCAGTCCTGGGCCCACATTCTCCAGGACCTGAGGCCTAGCCCAGGACCTCTGGGAGCTCCTTCCATCCATGCCAGGAGACAGATGGCCCAGCGGCTGCCACCTCACATCAGAGCAGCAGCCGTGGACCCAGAATGTGCCCCACCCCCATGCCAGGGGCCTCCGGAGCCCAGGACTGGGGCGAGGCAGCAAAGAGCAAAAGCAACAAGAGGGGAAGCCACCTGCCTGGGGTCACACAGCTGGGAGGCGGTAAAGCCAGAAAGTGCCCAGGGGCTCAGACAGGGCTGGCCGCGGAGGAGCCACAAATGAGACGGAGGGGCAAAGCCTGCACCGAGAGCCTGGGGCCAGGCTACCCCGGCTTTCTGTGTAACCATGCCAGGCCCTTCCTCTCTGGGCCATTTTCCCCACTGGAGCTTGTTCTCCCTTGGGGCCTCTGCACTTGCTGTTCCCTCTGCTGGAATGCCCTTCCCCCAGGTCCCCATGGCTGGCTCATCCTTGATTAGATACAGGTGCAACGTCACCACCCCAGAGAGCCCTCCCTAAGACCCCAGCAGAGATAGCAACTGCCCCTCCCCCGGTCACACTCTCCCCTCTCTACACCTCAGAGTACTTGTCACTAGCGGCCTTTTTAAAATTCATTTATAAGTGACTGTAGGTAAGATAGCCTGGTAAAAACTCCACCACCACCCACCAGCTGTGTGACCTTGGGCAAGTTGCTTGACGTCCCTGGGTCTTGATTGCCTCAACTGTAAAGTGAGCTGAATGATACCAGGGCCAATCTGGTGGGATTGTTGGGAAGATTAACTGAACTGAAATCCAAGAGTACTTTGAACAGGGCTTGGCCCCAGGGGCGAGCTCAGTAAGCATCTGATGATTGAGTGAGTGGTAGATTGAATCCTTCTGTCATTACTTGTGGAAGGCACCAGGCCTTGCCTCACGTGAGCCTGGGCGACTCTCTGCCCTCCAATGTGCACCCTTCCTGCCCCAGGTGTCCGAGCGGAGATGCGGCCTCACCTCAGCCCGTCCCCAAGGCCTGGCCAGCTTTCCAGGAGAGAAAGTGGAGATACTTCCCTGTTATCTGAGCTGGAGATGCACTAAGGCAGCCGCCCCCTCGGAGCCCTGCCAGGGCTGTTATCGCAGACGGAGTGCACATCACCCACCAGGAATTTGGGGCCCGGGGCTCAGCCAAGACACGGTTGGAGGGAGTTCCGGGCCGATAAGGCCAAGACAGAATGCTCAGAGTGGGCAGCCGAGTTACATCGATGACATCTCGGCAGCCTCCCGGGCATCGAGGCGCCAGGGTTGGCGGGTGCGGGGCCCACCTGCACCCCCGGCCCGCCCGGGTGGAGCGGAGGAGGCCCGCCGGGCTTCCTGGGTCTGCATCCTCGCTGGGTAGCCAGGAGGAGGTTACTGTGCCTCTTCTGGCATCTGAGAAATGAGAGTGACAATAATAATAACCCACACAACAGTGGCGTAGGGTTTACACGCATGGGCCCTGTAGCCACATGGTTGGTTTAAAGCCACGTGCCCCTGTGTGATGTTCACGGTGGCTTTAGCCCTCTGCCCTCAGTGGCCTCGTCTACAAAATATTTCCTGTCTCCTATGATTGCTTTGGAGATGCCTAGAGCAGGTCTGGCAGGTGATGAGCCCTCAGTTAAATGCTTGCTGTTCCTAACGGCACACGACCTAGACCAACGTGAGCCAGCGTGGTGCCCCCATCTCCCTGCACACCTGGGTGCTGGCAGCATGGGGGCAGCCAGCTCCTTGGATGGTGGGCCTGACCCCTCTGCCAGGACCTGTCCTGCTGCTGCTTCTGGGGGCCAAGGGACCCCCCCTTTGTCCAGGGGTGAGCTCTGCACTGGGCCGGCTCCATCATCGCCCTGGCCTCACATTCAGCATCCGATGTAGCCACCATGACTGGGCAGCGCGGAAAGTGAGTGTCTGGGCCCAGCCAGACTCGAGAATATTCCGTAACTACAGGATACATATTCAGAGCGGATGGGCAGTGATTTTCGCACAGAGGCGCTCCTCACCCAGGGGTGGCACTGCCTGTCAGACTTCTGCCCAACAAGCCCCAGGGTAGCACCACCCAGACCTCAGCTGTCGGACAAATCCGTCCTCTAGAATCACCCGGGGGCGTCTATACCCAGAACGGGTCGAGCTGAGTCTCCGGAGGATGCAGCTGGGCATCAGTATTTTTTAAGCCCCAGGTGCCCGGAGATGCTGCCAAGTGTAGAAAGCACAGCCTCCCTCTGCCCTTCTTCCAACTGTGTCCCTCCCACCTGGAGCCCACGATGCCTCATGCCAGGCCCTGGCATCCCCTGCTCAGACGGCCCTGAGTCCCAGGGTCTGTGCTGGCCCTGCCCCCAGGTGTGGGCCGCGGTAGACACCCCCCAGGCCCAAGGGGTGGCCGAGGGCAGCGGCTGGCAGGTGGCGTGAATGGAGCTCAGATCTGTGGGCGCACAGGCAGTCCTGGGAACGCAATTCAGGTCCTCTCTGGTCTGGACTCCACCCACCTCTCAAGCCTCTTCGCCCACCCCACGCATGCTCCTGTCCGTAGCCCCGGCCTCCCACTCTTCAACCCCATGGAAAGCTAACCGTGCACTGAAAACTTCCCCACCTCCCGGCCTTCCCATCCCCTGTGGATGCTGGGCCACCCGGGGCAGACGTGCCCAGCCGTCCCCCACTCTTCATGTAAGAAACAAAACTATAGAAACTTGACACAGACCCACGGCTGCCTAACTAAAGACTACATTCCCAGCCTCTCCGGCATCCAGGTAGGAAAGTGAACATTTGAGGCCACTGAATGGGAGCAGAAGTGGTGTGGCCCCTCCCTCCCTTCCTCCGTCCTGCTGGCTGAAGCGGCGGCCTGGGGTGGGCACGGAGCGGCAGCACCGCCTCGACTACCAGGTGGAAGTCACACTTGGGTGGAAGGCATACCTGAGCATCGTGGAGCCACTGTACCTGGCCCAGACCTTCACCTAAGAGAGAAATGAGCTCTCAAATGCAGTAAGCTGTGAGTCTGTAAGGCCTGAAGCCAGCCCACCCCTTTCAGTTCCAGGGGCCACTAAATTCCCTTGGGGGCTTCAGCCAATCTAAATTTGGCTTTTATTGCTTGCACCCAAGAGCCTTGGCTAATAGCCCGAGTTTCACTGTGGCGACATTACCTACCGGCATTTCCCAGGCCCATTTTGGACACTGGGTTAGTTAGCCATCAGGATCCCTTTGGATCCCTGAGCCACCAGGGATCAGTTTTTTATGATCCCCAAGGATGCTTTACCTTAAATAAATGAAAAGTAAACTCGTATCTGTTCATCATACACTTTAATAGCACCCTACACTGATTAATTCATTCGATCCTCAAAACAATCCTAGTGGGACTAGATATTATTACCCCCATCTCACAGACAAAGAAACCGAGGCTCGGTGGCATAGCTAGGGCCCCAGCCCAGAGCAGTCTGACCCGATTTCACACGCTCTCCCTGCCCTTCCGAGGCAGGAGGGAAGCACCCTGCAGTCAGGCAGTGGGTTCCCCATCCCCAGGGTATGAACAGGGACCAGGCGCCCCCTTGGCAGAGTGGCTGGAGGGGCTGATGCACGTGGAGTGGGGTATGCAGAGAGAGGAGGTGGGGGAAGCCATTACAATTTTTCTCTCACTCACACTTTCCCAAGCTGTCTGCTTATTCCAGGAAAGCTGCCCAGGCTAACGCCTCCCATCTGGGAATGGTCAGCCCCTACCTCCTGTGGCCTAGCTCGTTCATGACTCACCCCCGCCCATCCCTCCGCCTGGTGTGATGAAATTTCTGGCACTTCTGAAAAGTTCTGGCCACCCTAGACAAGACTTGGCCCAGCGTTGCAATCAGGCCAGCTCTCCTGGCAGGGGGGAGAGCAAGGAGGCCAGGGGCACTCCGTTCAGGGGCTGGGACCTCCCTAGCGGGCTGGAAAACTAGGCTGAAGGGTCTCAGAGCCGTTTCCCTACTGGAGCAGCCCAGAGACGGGAGGCCTGGTCCCAGCAGGTTTCTTGCTCACTCCAAGCCTCAGTTTTCCCATCTGTGAAATGGGAGAGGCTGACTCTGATTTTTAATAAACAAGTTAGGAAACACACATAAAAAAACATTCAACACCAAAAAATCCACCTTCACAAGAGAACCTCTTCCAACCCCTTTTGTTTTATACATATAAGTTGTTGCATGAATGAATGTATATATGTATACCCACGATCAAATTCTAATGAACACTTTTTCTGCTACATTTTTATGTGATCTATTGTGGCCATTTTCTACAACAAAACACGTATCTACACAACCACTGTCAAGAGCTGCCCAGTATTCCACTACCTGCTATAACCACAGTTGATCTGATCCTCCACTGATCATTTCCAATTTTTTTATCATGAAAAATGATTTGAAGAATATTCTTGAATCTGTATTTTGGGACATTTGTCCACCTCACAGAAGTTGCAAGGGCGAAGGGCATGTACATTTGTAAATGCTTGTGATATGTCTGCCAGGGGAAGATGTTGTCCCGTTGTTTGAAGCTGATTGCCTTTGTAAATGTTTACCAGCCATTTGTGTGTCTTCTGAGAACTCCATGTACATGTCCTTCATTCACTTTCATTCTTGAGGCGTTCATCTTAATAATTTTTAAGACTTCTCTGTATAATAGTAGTACTGGCCCTTTGTCCGCCAAGTACATACAGCAGACACCTCTGTTTTAACTTTGTTTCTGTATATATATATATTTTTTTTTACATGTAGAACTTGTAAAGTTTGATGTAGAAAAACTTTCCAGTATTTTCCTTTGTGCTTAGAAAGGCTTTCTCCATTCTAAGAGGGACGTAGTAAGCTACCTATGTTTTCTTCCAGCACTATTTTTGTTCATTCATTCATCCATCCTTCATTCATTGTTACCCTTTAATCTAACTCCAAGTCTTCTGGTTACCCGGGTCCACAGAGCTGGTGGCTGGACCCTTAGCGCAATGCCTTGTTGAGGGACAGGAATTTCCGGTAATTCCTGGAAGCCTCCCCTTCTAGGAATGTGGGGAGGGGAAACACATCTTTAAATAATGAACCTAGGCCTCCAAGGCTCCAAATGACCTCCAGTTACCTGACAGGGCTCCACCCAACCAGTCCTTGGGTGCCAACGAGTTTAGGGTAATGATGCTTGTGGTAGCCATGGGAACGCATCACTCAGATCTCCTGCTCCAAGCAGAGCGGGTAACCGCCCACCCTCTCCATCTGAGCTGCCCCCCAGCCAGCAGCGGAGCACAGTGGCTACAAATGTAGGATCACTCCAGCAAGACCCAGTATACCCCCAGCAGAAAAGTGGCTGAGGGCCCCCGCGTCCTGGATGAAGCTTTTTGGAATAATAGTAAAGACAGTAACTAAAATAGTCACGGTGTCATACACTTTAGGAAGAACTGGTACGACCATGTCTCTTGCATCCCTCTCCACCACACCGCTGAGACTCAGAGCTGGGCTTGGGTCCAAATCCAGGCTCTCTTCGTCCCACCAGGCAGCTTGTGTGAGCCCCGTGCCCACTCCCTCCCCAGAGTCCCAAGCCCTTCAGTCTAAGCCTCCCAGTCCAGAGCCATGGCCCAGCAGGCCCTGTGTTTCCTGATCCAACTCTGAGACCCCTGGGCCCCACTTGGCCATAGGGTTGCCAGGGGACAGGGCCCAGGACACCCTTCCCTGAGTGGAGGAGCCTGGAACCTCCTGCCCCACGTGAACCTGGAAGAAGGAGCCAGAAACTGGGCTATTAGGTGTGGAGAGAAAAGTCTTCCTCACACAGAGAGGCGACTCCTTCCTGGGCTCCGGCCCTGCCCTCCGGTAACCGCAGAGCTCCCTGCTCCTCCTCGGTCAGGGCCCAGGGCGACTATTTTCCACACCGACAAAGCCCAGCAGCCTGTGGTCAGCTCAGCCTGTCCCTCTCCCAAGGTTGGGCCAGAGGCTGAGCTCAGGACCCCAGAGCTCTCTGTGCGGCCTAGAGAGAAGTTTCACCTTCCACGTTCCAACCTTTAGACCTCAGGCGATGTGACCCAGGCTGGAAGTAGTTCTTTGGGGTGACTATTGAACTGCCCATACACACGGACCACAGTGCCCCTCGGCTGCCGGCTGAGCACACAAAGCTGAGGACTCCTTTGGGTTTTTTTGTTTGTTTGTTTTGTTTTTTTGCGGTACGCGGGCCTCTCACCGTTGTGGCCTCTCCCGTTGCAGAGCACAGGCTCCTAGACGCGCAGCCTCAGCGGCCATGGCTCACGGGCCCAGCCGCTCCGCGGCATGTGGGATCCTCCCGGACCGGGGCACGAACTCGTGTCCCCTGCATCGGCAGGCGGACTCTCAACCACTGCGCCAGCAGGGAAGCCCTGAGGACTCCTTTGAAGGAAGGGCTGTGGAAGGACAGGATTTGACGAGGCCCGGTGGGCTCTCGGAAGCATTGGGTGTTTATTCTGAGAGCTGTGGGGAGCTGCTGGAGGATTAGTGGGAAGTGCTGAGGAGGCTGGTACTAGAGTCCAGGTGGGAGATGATGGAGTTCAGATGAGGGTGGTGACATGAGGACGTGGTAGGATTGGAGAGATACTGAGGAGAGAGACCACACAGGCTGGTGTGATGCTGGGAGTCGGAGAGAGAGAGGGGCAGGGGTGACTCCTGGGTTTCTGGCTCAGGAGGTGTCACTGATGAGCTGGGGAGGGGTGCCGGTCTGGACTTCCTGCTGCAAGTCACAGAACACTTGACTCAAAGAGGCTGAAGCCAAAAAAGGGAGGACTTCAAGCATAGCTGGATCCAGGTACTCAAATGTCTCCAGGAGCAAGTTTCTCCCTGCTTGTCTCTGAGCTCTCCTCCCCTCTCCTCCATTTTCCACCAGAAGCACCTCTCCTGGGGACCAAAATTCCCAGCAGCTCTGGCCCACAAGCCTTCAAGTCCAGACAAAATGAAGCAATACTCCACTGGTAGTAAGGTTCTCTCCAGTTGGGGGGGTTTAAGTCAGATGCTCAGGCCTGGACCAATCACTGCAGCCAGAGGAATGGGCTGTGCTGATTGGCTCAGCCCAAGTCATATGCTCTCCCAAAAGCCTGGCTGGGGGGGTGAACCTCTAATTGGAAACTGGGGTCCGTTGCCAGATACTGGAGAGGAATCCATGAATGACCCCGACAGGGCGGATGAATTTGCATTCTTGGATTTGAAGTTGATTTTTTCTACATTCAACTCAGATACTGTCAGCTAATAGCACACATTCTTAAAGCATGTTCTCTGTAAAAGCCCCAGTAGACACAAGGGGACTTCATCAAGCTCATCAGTGATTGGCTCTCAGCCGAGGAAGCCCTGAGCCAGTCCAGCCAATGAGAGCCCAGAGATTCCCGGATCTCACACAGTCATTGACTCCTGCTGGGCTGGGTACCAGAGGCCAGGCACCACCGTGGAAGCAACCAACGTGGGCCTGATAGGAATTCTGTCGCCTGTGGCTGGTGACTAATAATAAAACAAGCAGGTTACACCCATTGCAAAAATGTTAAGCCAGCAGGAGAGAATGTGACATGAGCCCAGTGGCTGATTCCCATTTTGTGAAAATGCCAGAAGGGGAGATTGTGAAAGACAGGGCCTTCCAGATCCAGAAGTCCTCTCCCAGGCTCCTCCCCAGTTGCAGCATCTCCCCAGTTTTCCTGAAAAGGGTGATTACCTCTGGGTACAGCCCTAAACTGTTATGTCGTTTGGGCTGTATTTGAACTTGACCTAAACAAACACCGTGTAAATGTTCCTATTTGCATCGATGAGCGCACCCATGTCAGTCTGCAGCTGGGCTGCGTTTCCTTTCAGTGCTGGATAATATTCCACTGCCCTAACACACTGGGTGAATCTCCTGTCTATCGACATTTAGGCTGCTGTCTGATTTTCCCTATTACAAGTGATGCTAATCTGATGGCTCTCACACCAGTCTTCCCGTGACATTTGTACTAGTCCTCTAGGGCCAGGGTCCAGGAGAGGCAGCGCTGGGTCACGGGTGTGTGCATTTTCAAGTTCACCAGCTCAAGCCAAACTGCTGTTTCCGAGTGTTTGAACCAACCTGCACTCCCGCCAGCTGCTGCCGACACTGTACCTCCACTCCAACCCTGTTAATGTTAGCCCATGTAGTAGGTGTGAAATGGTATCTCAGTGTGGTTTTAATTTACATGTCCCTTGTTACTAATGAGGATGAGCACCTTGCCAGCCATCTGCATTTCATCTTCAGTGAAATTTCTGCTCGTGTCTTTTGCCCCCGAAGATATTGTTTTCTTCTTGGCAATCACTGATTTCTAAAGCACAGTCTGGCCATGTGACTCCCTGCCTTTAAGCCCTTCTGTGGCTTCCCAGGGGTCATGGAGCAAAGCCCACGCCCGGAGGCCAGGCCGGCAAGGCCCTGCAGTTGTTGGGCTCTGATCTGCGTCTACCCTCCATAGGAGCAGAGCGTTTCTGACTCTCCTCTCACAGTGTCCCTTGCCCTCCACGCCTACGGAGCTTCTTCCACTTGCTTGCCCACACCCTGCTCTCTGCAACCTCCCAGCTCCTGCTCGTGCTGTGGCACCTGCCAGAAACACCCTCCCTCTCCCCACTGGCCCCACATCCTTGCCTGCCTGCTTCTTTCTCAGCCTTCAGGTCTTAGCTGAAACATCACTTCCTCCAGGGAGCCCTCCTGGCTTCGCCCCCCCCACAACCCAGACTGTGGGGCCACAGTGCCTGTGTGCTGTGTCTCCGGGCATAATTGTCAGCAGCCCCATCAGCCTTTGCCACTGGACAGCAAACTCCCTGACGGTCAAGAGCGTGACTGTTCTGCTCACACTTATGTTCCTCATAAGTGGGAATGTGGCCGCACAGAGCCAGATCAACAAAACTTTCTGCAGAAGACAGGGATGGACGGGGGCAGCACGGGCTTGTGTAAGAAAAGTGGCGGCCCCGACACAGACCCTGGGAGGGACCCAGGGACCACTAGGAACCGACATTAGGGTGGAGGAGGGGGGAGCAGTGGACTGGGAGTCCGGGAGCTGGTGGGTTCTAGTCCGGCCGGACTAAGCCCTCTCTGTTTCCCCGTCTCACAGAGGGGAGCCCTGGCCTTGTTCCCATCGGAGATCATGCCCCGGGTGGCCGGCCTGAGGTCTGGCCCACCATTTCAGGCCAAGGGAGTGGGCAGATGTGGGACCGAACAAAGGGGCCGTGTTCTGGACTCTTTCAACAGCTTGGCTGCAGCTGAACAAAGCCACATGCCAACATGTGGGAGAAAGGGGCGGCGGGCAGGCAGCATCCCAGCATCCCTCTCAGCCTCCAGGCCCTGCCCTCTGAGTCTCGTGCGCCCCAGAGTGCCAGTCAAAGCATGTTCCTCCCCTGGCTCGTGCAAGGCTCACACCAGCCCTCCAGGCAGGCGTCGCCACCAGTCCCGTTTAACAGATGAGGAACTTGAGAGGCTTGGAGGTCGTGGTCACGGGCCCTCAGACTCTGCCAGGAGGGGCAGAGGCTGGACCGGGAGTTGCTGCACTGCCCAGAGGCTCCCTGCCCGGGGTCACAGCATGGTGCCGTCCAGTGCTCTCAGCAGCCAGGGCAGGGGCGTCCTCCCCGCAACCTCCCCTGACCCTGCCCTGAGAAGATGGGGTACAGCACAGCCTCCCCTCGGCAGACCAGAGGACAGGCAGGGGCGGCTGTCATCACCCGGCCTGCGGCACAGCTTCAAGGAAGGAGCGCATCTCAGTCCCACTCACCACTTGGTGTCAGGAAATCTGTGGAGCATCCACCCACGTCCCCTCCACCCGCCGCCTGCCAGCAGAACGCCTCCCGCAGAGAGCCTGGCTCAAGTCCCATCCCGCCTCCCGCACGCTGTGTGACATGGGGCAAGGGACTCCCTCTCCGGGCCTCTGTTCTGTTGTCTGTGAAGTGTGGTAGAGGCTCGTGGGGGAGCAGAAGGACATGGTGTGTGCGAACGAGCCCCACGCCCACTGGGTTTGCAGAAGGAGGAGGACGGAAGTCTCCAGTGTGGGCAGGGAAGAACAGCAGCTTCTTGTCCGCCGCTGGTGGGAGCTTCACACAGTACGATCATCTCAGAAAACTGTTTGGTAGAATTGGCTAAAGCTGAACACTTGAACTTGGATAACCCGGAAACTCTCCTCCAGAGGAGGTGGGCGGGCGTCCTCCAGCGGCCCGACAAGAAGATCCCCAGCAGCACTGCCCGTAGTTCCCCAAACTGGAAGTCACTCGAATGCCCACCACAGAGGGGATGGACAAGCGAGTCAGGGTGTGCCCACACACCTGCAGATGGTATCGCAGTGAAAACAAACAATTCCCGGTCACGCACGACAACACGGACATCGGTCACTAACTCAGCCCAAGAAGTCACTTGGGAGCGGGTACCCTTGGGGTGGCTGGGACTGGGAGGGAGCACACGGGGGACTTTCGGGGGTCTGCTCAGGTTCCGATTCTTGATCTGGGGGCCAGTTGCGTGAGTCTGTGTGATTTGTGAAAATCCAGTACGCACACACTTATGCCGGGGGCATAAGAAGTTACCCAAAGACAGGACTGCGGTGAGCTGCGATGTCCCCCCAGGTCTGTTTATGTGTGTTTTGATTAGGTCTCCAGAGGGTATCAGAGTGGTCCAGTGGCAGACAACGTCCGTGCCCTGCCCGCCGCCCTTCAGCCCATGTGGGAGGTCACCGCAGCCCCCGGGGTCAGCCCTGCTCCCACATGGCTTCTGGTCCCAGGGGTGCCCCTGGCCCATGTGTGCAGGGCCACCCGAGTGCCACGGAGTTAACCTCGGCCAGCGAGGGGCAGGATGGCTGGGCAAACACCTGGTTTTCTCGGCCCCCGCCAGGGCAGTTCTAAGGGGTGCACTGCACAGGCCCTTCAGGGTCCCCAACTGGCTTGGGCTCCAGTTGCCCCGGTGGTGACTCACTAATGAACACGCCCCCTGCTGGTGACTTTCCTCCTGCTCTTGCCTCCACCCTCACTGTGCTTTCTGGGGTCACTACTTGTACCCGAATCCTTGTTCCTTGTGTCCTTAGATGTCAGAGCAAGAGGGAGTGATGGGGGGATTATCCCTATCTGGGGATCTAGAGGAGGGAAGGCAGCCTCAGATCTAATCAGGACACCCTGTGGGGTCGGGGCTGACTCACCGCCTTATCTGAGCCTGTCAGTAGCCCAGGGTGTTGCAAGAGACTTTTGCTTTTCCAGGAACTAGTGGCCAGGACCCAAACCTAAGGACAAAGATGCCCCCCGAAGCCCACACTCTATGAGAGTTTCAGATTATGGTTTTCTTACATATTTTCTTTTGGGGGGGGCGCTGCACCACACGGCTTGTGGGATCTTCGCTCCCCGACCAGGGATCGCACCCAGGCCCTCGGCAGTGAGAGCGCTGAGTCCTAACCACTGGACCCCCAGGGAAGTCCCAAAGCCCACGTTCTAAAGAGAGTCAGAAGCCTGCAGCTCCGGCCATCCCCCCAGGAACCCTTCACGCCTCACACACCCATCCGAATCTGTAGCCGACCAGGAGGATGTGGGGCGCTGGGAGGGCATTCAACAACCATCAGGGCTGTGCACTGTTCTTACAGGACATAAGCCGAACTTCCCCTCCCCCAGAAGCCAAATCTCTGGGAGATCAGGTGGGTCTGCAAGGACACAGGCCCCTCACTCTCAGTTTGGATGTCACATCCTGCAGAGGCCCGGTGGCTCTGTATCCTGCGCCTCCGTGTGGGCAGGAGAGAGCGGGCAGGGCAGAGGGCGGCTGCAGGGACTGTCCGCTGGTGCCCAATGGTCAGCACAATAAAGGGGCCTGGTGTGGGCTGTCTTGTCTGTTTCCCACCCTAGAGGGACGCCTGGTAATGGGAGGACTACAGCAGCAGGGGGCCCTGCTGGGGCAGGAACCGAGCAGATGGGAAAGAGTCCAGCTGGGCCCAGGTGCCCCAGGTCAGGGCTCTCCGCAGAGGGGGGCCTCTCCCTAACCGCTTTTGGAAGAATCACATGTGCCGTGAATGTGATGGTTGCGATGGAGGCCACACTGGGGACACTGACAGCCGCTCAGTGCAGCCCGGGAGGCTACAGAGACCAGCAGAGAGAGGACAGCAGACTTGGACGCCGGCCTCCTCCCTGCAATCCCCCACCTCCGCAGGCTGCATGCAGAGGAGGGCGGGGAGCAGGGGAAGGCCGGCCGCACCCTCCCACCATGTCCCGGGCCACAGACCACATCCAACCCGGGAGGGGAAAAAGGGGAGGGGATTTGCAGTGGCCGGAACCCGACTTTCCCTAGCTGAGCCCTCTAAGATCTGCCAGAGGTAGAGACCATGGAACAGCCAGCCAACAGAGCTGGGGGCAGCACGGACGGAAGGAAAAGAACCTTCTGCTTTGTCCCCCCAGGAATGCAGGCTGCTCAGTGAACCGGTGGCAGTGAATTAGGAAGCTGGGCCTTGTGAAGGAAGAGACGGGGGCTTCACGGGGCATCAGCTTGCGGCCCAGCTGCAGGAGCCCCCCATCCACCAAGTCAGGCCCCCACCTGCCACGCAGACTAAGGGGGTCTCCGCCCGCTTGATGACTTTGCCAGCGGCGGCGGCACCAGCCTCACACATCAGGAGCTCCCCCCTCCCCAGAACCCCCCAGGCTGTACAGATGGGCTCAGGTCTACGCAGACCCAGGAAGCTGCACCCGCAATGACGACCTGGCCCTCGGTCTTGGGGCCCCGTCCAGCTTAGATGGCTGAGCTGGTGAGAGCATAGCGGGGCAGGGGGAGCTGAGAAATAGAAGACTCCCCCAAGTACAAGGAAGGACAAGCACAGGCCAGTCTCATCCAGATACACAGATGCAAAAATCCTGAACAAAAATGAACAAACCAAATCCAGCCGCCTCTGCAGAGGGAAGGCATCACGTGCAAGCACGGCCCATTCGGGAGCCTGGCCTCACCTGTGGGGCAGGTGGGCCGGGTCACTGGAGACGCAAAAGGCCATTCCATCGTCTCAATGGGCACGGGAAAAAGTGCTTAATGAAGTCAACGTCTTCGCACAGACTGGGGTGGCGAGTAACCTGATAAAGTGTGTAAATATATCAATTCCACTTCTGCAGAAGACTGAAGGCAGGGCTGGACGAGCCCATGCCTAGTGTCCAGTCTCATCTCAACACCGATGGCTCTTCCAGACAACAGCGTCCCTCAGCACCTCCCGGGCCGGACCCATGGCTCTGCTGACTTCGTACAACAGCACTGGGTCCCCACCTGGTGGACTAAATACCCCGTGGGCCGTGCAGAGCCCTTGCCTTGGGGCAGAGCTAGCTGCCCTGGGGCTTTGGGAACAGGCAGCACCGGCCCTGGCGCCACCATGCCAGCCTCCCTGGCCTGCCTTTCCCCTCCCCACGGGAACATCACGGCCACCGTCTTTAAATTGTAGTCATTTATACATAGCACATAATTGTAGTAAAATACACATAACATTGGATTTACCATCTAAACTGTTGTTAAGAGCACAGTTCAGTGGCATCAAGTACATTCACACTGTCGTGCAGCCGTCACCACCATCATCTCCAGAACTTTCTCATCTTCCCAAACTGAAACTCTGTCCCCATTAAACACTAACTCCCCCTCCCCCATCCCTGGCCCCCACACACATACACCCGCCCATCCTCCTTTCTGTCTCTATGGATTTGACTGCTCTAGGGGCCTCATATAAGTGGAATCATACACTATTTGTCGTTTTGTGTCTGGCTTATTTCACTGAGCAATGTCCTCAAGGTTCATCCATGTTGCAGCAGGTGTCAGAATTTCTTCCTTTTATGCCCAAATAATATTCCATTATATGTACAGACCACATTTTGTTTATCCATTCATATGAATAAATGAATCAACCCTGGGGTGTCCAAGCCAGTCCACCTTTGGCTAGTGTGAAGACTACTGCTGTGAACATAGATGTGCAGATATCTGTTCAAGACCCCACTTTCTTTTTTTTTTTTTGCGGTACGCGGGCCTCTCACTGTTGTGGCCTCTCCCGTTGCGGAGCACAGGCTCCGGACGCGCAGGCTCAGTGGCCATGGCTCACGGGCGCAGCCGCTCTGCGGCACGTGGGATCCTCCCGGACCGGGGCACGAACCTGTGTCCCCTGCATCGGCAGGCGGACTCTCAACCACTGCGCCACCAGGGAAGCCCAAGACCCCACTTTTAATCGTGAAATGGAAATATTTTATGCCTGGACAAAAACATGCACCCACCAAGTGAAAGCATTTCTCTCAGAGTTTGCATTTTTTCCCCACTGTTTTTAGATTTTAAACCCAAGTAAAAGCTCCATGTGGTCACATAGAAAGAACAAAAGTAACTCAAGTTCTGCTTTTCCATCTTTATAATCACTGTGCAGTCACCGATTATTTCCAATCACGGCCTAAACACGAGTAGCTGGCACCACAGGCAGTAGAGCCACCAAATGCACCGTAAGTGGCCTCAGTACTCTGAACCGTCACCAACTTACCCCCCAAACACATGCCTAGAGCTGAATCCACAGGTGCCAGGGCGACTGGATCACGGGGACTTCAATTAAATTCCACATACAACATAATGCTTATGAAAAGATACGTCATCAAAATTCGCACATCTATGTTATTAAAACAACCGTATCCACAGCAATGCTTGAGCACAGTGAAGTATTTTATCCTTGACCTCTTTTTAGACGTTTTGGCACGTGGTGATGATACAAAGCAGACTGCCTTTACTATTGATTCAAATCATGTACCGGCAAGGCCCCCATGTTCGTTGTCAGGGGCATGGGGGGCCGTTCCCCCTGGTCCACACAGCCCCGGGAAGTCGCCAGCTGTGAGAAAGGGTCCCGCTCCCCAGGCCTTGCCCTGGGGCCACCACGCGGGCGCTGCGGCTGGAGCCTTTGTCTTGTTTGCTGGGCCCACCCGGTGGGCATCAGATCAACAGGGTCCTCGCCCTGACTGTGTCCCACCTGGAGCGACCAGCAGGCCTCTGATCTGCGTAGTGGCAGGGCTGGCCCGGGGGGAATCTCTGAGGATGCGGACATTTCCGGCTCTGCCCTGTTACCCCAGAAAGATACTTGTCAGGCTCTCTCTGGCTCTCGTTTTCCCAGCCCAGATGGCCGCGAGCCCACCGCTGCAGAGACGTGACCCAGCAGCCAAGCCCCGTACCAGCAGGGATGCCGCGCCCAGCAGGCAGCCTGGATCAACCCATGCCTGCTCTGCCAGACTGATGACCCTAATCCCACGTGCAGACGGGGGCCGGCCAGAATCCCTCCTACGCACAAGAGGCCTTTGTTCTGCTGCCCTTGCCCCTGGCCCCCCATCTCAGCCTTCCCTGAGGCCAGGGAGGAAGGAGGTTTCCTGCCTAGCATCTACCACCGCCAGGCCCTGTGCAGGCCAGCCCTTGTGTTGCAGCTGCGGAAAATGCTAGAAAGGTCAAACGTGGGCTTTGGTGTCACACCCAAGGGGGCCACTCCTGATGGCCACATACCAGCTACACGAGTCTGAGCCCCACTTCCCGGACAAAGAGATGTTCTAACTCCCGAAGCAGATCTTAGGGCAGTGGGAGTCCCCGTTGTCCCCTGCTCCTTGCTGTGTTCCCCACCCCCCAGCCTGCCTGGACCCCGGGCCCTGGCGTCTGTGGAGCCCTGTGTCTGGGCCCTGGTGTCACCGTGGCCCTGGTCACGCTGAGCAAGCAGGCTCTCCCTCTCTCTCTGCATTCTTACCCGGTGTAACACCTACAGGTGTATAACCCAGTGGGCCGCAAATAGTTTCCTCTCTGGATCCTTTACTAGGGTTGCCAGATTCAGTACATAAATAAAAATACAGAATGCCCAGTTCAATTTGAATTTCAGATAAATGACAAGCAATTTTTTTAGTATAAGTGTGTCTCAAATATTGGACATACTTGCATTTTATCTGGCAACCCTCTCCTTTACACTCTTAACAATTATTGAAAACCTCAAAGAGCTTATGTTTATGGGATTATAAACATTGATATTTACTGTATTAGAAACTAAAATGGAAAAATTGCTAAAATATTTATTTTTAAAAAACAAGAAATAACGTATTTTTATGAAAAAGAGCTCCATTTTGGGCTTCCCTGGTGGTGCAGTGGTTGGGGGTCCACCTGCCAACGCAGGGGACTTGGGTTCGTGCCCCGGTCCGGGAAAATCCCACATGCTGCGGAGCGGCTGGGCCCGTGAGCCATGGCCGCTGAGCCTGCGCGTCCAGAGCCTGTGCTCCGCAAGGGGAGAGGCCACAGCAATGAGAGGCCCGCATATCGCAAAAAAAAAAAAAAAAAAAAAAGAGCTCCATTTTGAAAAAAAAAAAAAAAAAAAAGAGCCCCATTTTGCAAAACAAAAGAAATTAATAAGAAAAGTGGCATTGTTTTGCACTTTTGCAAATCTCTTTAATGTTTGGCTTAATTGAAGATAGCTGGATTCTGCATTCAGTTTACTGTGACATGTGATTCTGGTTGGACGTCGTGAGGAATACCTGACCTCACACAGATAATGTAGTCCGCAAAGGAAGGAGTATTCTAATAGCCTTTTCAGATTGCTGTGAATAATTGTCTTTGCTTTCACACCAAAACTCAACAAATGGTAATTTCTTAAACTTCACTTGCTACATGGAATCTGAAAACATATGAATGAACTTTTCATACTTGGTTACACAAAAATCCATTTGTCTACCTTGCACTTTGAATGGGTCTTTTATTTACACAAGATTTTGTATTAATAACAACCTGCGTTAGTCATTTGAGAAATACAGGTTTCCTGGTCTTCCTGATGTTTACACATTTCATTAACTAGCTACTAAACTTCACATTTGTTGATAACACTGCCTATCTCATCAGAAAAACCTTAAAGTTTTAGCTTCTAGTGCACATGGAAGTTTTCCCATATTCTAAGTTTCTAGCTCAAATTTTATCACTGGCAACAATTACTGTCAGCTGCTTCCCTTGAAGTGACAGCTCACTTCACTTTCAAGAATATGTCTGTCAGATGCCCAAGTCTGAATAACCCGTGCTTTTCTTTCAGTTTTCCTTTCCATAAAAAGGCAAGTGGTTGAGCTAGCAACTCAAATAGTCATACACGTGCTTTTTCCTGAGACAGCCATCATACTTGGGGATGCTTTCTGTGTGCTTCCCATGTCTTCACACAGAATAGGAAAAAGACGCGTGCTCAAGAGCAATACAGTTACGTCCTCGCTTTAGCAAGGACATAGCGCAAGGGCACGGTGGTGAAGAGTCCAAAGACCACTACTGCAGCTGTGCTGTGGCCCTGATCCATGCTGGACCCGCCATCTTTTGCATCATCAGTGCAAGTGTCAGCAAGAGAAAAGGGCAAATCGTATCTTAGGATTATTAGGAAGGTGGTTTTGACCTTGCGGATCTTCTAAGAGAGTCGTGGGGATGGCCAGGGCTGTGCGGACCACACTTTGAGAACCTCTGCGTTAGCATGGACTCTTAGCCCCTCCACCAGTGCCTAGCACTTAGGCAGTGCTCCCTAACATACCACAGAGGAGGCTGATGTCTCCTTAAGACGCAGGATTGACCATCACGGCTTCTCCTCACTGCCCAGAGGGACCCATGGCCACGACTCTGCTGCACAGACATTCAGACATTTTTCTATGGGTTTCCATACATGTATAACACACCCCCCTAGGAAATAAGTAATATTAATTCAACACATACTTCCTGAGCACTGACTCTGTGCCCGTCACTGCTCCAGGCACTGGGGACACAGCAATCGACAAGTCAGATTCTCCGCTCTTATGGAGCTGACGGCTTAGTGGAAGAGACCACTGGACAAGACAGTGTGTCCGACAGTGACTCAGGCAGCAGGAGAAATGCAGGGAGAGCTGGCACCTGCTGGAGGGTGAATATTTAGCAGGGAGTCAGGCTCCTCTGAGAAGGTAACATGTAAGCAAAAAACCAAATAAAATGATGGAGTAAGCTGCATGCATACTTAGGGAAAGAAGACACGTGCAAAGGCCCTGAGGGGGTAATATGCCGGCTTCCTGTATTAGCCAACAGTACACGGGGTTCATTCAACACCCCTGAGATATTTACAAAGTAGACTGCCAGGCACTGTTCTAGACCCTCATGGAGCCAGACACAGAGAGAGGAGAGAGACAGTAAAAAAGAATAAATGAACAAATAAATAGGTAACATGTCTGAAAGTGGTAGGTAAAAAAAAATCCATCAGGGAAGGACAAGGACAGACTGGTTGCTGTTTTTAAAACAGAAGCTAGGGACGGCCTCCCCGAGGACGTGACATGAGGAATAAGAGGAGAGCCTTGCTGGCTTCATTCCCATTTCACAGACAGGGAAACTGACCTTCCAGAGGCACAGCCACCCAAGGGCACGCAGCTGTACAAGAAGGAGGCAGGAGGGGTCCCAGGGGTCCCAGAGCAGAGCCCCCTCTTGCTGCCTCAAGCCAGCGGGGCCCAGAGCTCAGGGTGGGGCTGCAGGGGGGCTGGGCAGCTCTCACTAACAGGCTCACGCTGCCCCAATCACTTCACGAGCACCCAGTGAGAAAGCGCTATTATTACCCACATTTTATAGACAAGGAAACTGAGGCTCAGAGAAGACATCTCACACTTGGGGCTACAGGCACACTGACTAAAACCATGATTTTTTTTTTTTTTACAATTTTCAATACAAAACACTTCATTATTTAATACTGATGTATTCCTATATGCCATTCCAGGTCCGGCCACAGTGTAACAGGGGCCAGCGCTTTGGGCCTTGTTACGGCCAAATAACATTCCGCTGTGTGGATAGATCACGTTTACTGTACGTGTTCATCCATGGATGGACATTTGAGCTGTTGCCACTTTGGGGCACACATTTATTTGCACGAAACTGTAAAGCATAGTGCCCGTCTACACCCACGTGAAGGCAGAATACTTTCCCACATTGTCATAAATAAAATAGTCCGGGGCTGAGGATTCAAAGTGAGAAATTTCACACCACAATGGACAAAGCACTTTGCTATTCTTTAGGATTTGCTCCATGACCTTTTACTACCTCAAATTTCCAGCAGAAGTAGAGAGCACGGTATAACAACCACGGCAGGTGCCCACCGCGAGGCTCCCTGAGTTTCCGACCCCAGGACGAGTCTGCCCTCACCCCGAGACCACCACAGCCCAGGGTCCTGAGGGGCTGTCAGGAAGGGGTGCTGGCACCGGGTCTGCTAGGGGATCATCCAACTGGTGGCCACCCAGGTGTCCCTGGTCACACTGCCAGCTTCCCCCCATTGAAGATTTTGGCCTGGGCTCAGGCTGCGTTATCTCTGGGTGGATACCTTCCCTGTGGAGCCGTCTGGGCAGGATGGAATGCTCAGAGGGCGGGGCCTCCCTGAGGGGGCCCCAGCACTGGCCCCACCTGGGCAGCTGGCCACGGTCCCCTGCCTCATCTTTCCCTGCCCCTGACCTCGTAATCCCCTCCATCCATCCAAGGACAGCCTGGCTGGAGCTGGAGTTGGGGAAACAGAGGCCCAGAAGGGTCAGAGAAATCTCCCCACATCTCTGCAAAGGGGGCACACGCCTCAGAGAGCTCCTCCCTGGGGTGCCGCGGAGGGAGGGCCGCCCTGTCTCAGCCTGGCGCTGCCCGGGGTGGGGAGGGGAGCTGGGGGTCTGCAGGAGGGAGCCAGCCTCAGCCTGAGCCTGTGGGTATCTGCGGGGGCAGCCAGGCATCCATTTGGTCACACACGGTGACCACCATGGTCTCACTCTGGGGCCTCACTTCCCTCTGGTGGTGCTTAAGTCTTCACAGGGTTTTCTAAACAGTCCAGCCCTGGTGCAGGACCCCAGGCAGGACCCCAGCACACTGGGGTCAGGGCGTCAGAGAAAGGTCACCCCCAGCCCACCCCAAGGCCTGGAGTCATGGGTGAGGTGGGAAAGACACTCAAGGTCAAGTTCAGTGGGGGCACTGTGATCCAGCTTCCCCACCAAGGAGGCTGCCCTTCCAAGACCAGCCTTGGGGAAGGGAAGCACCAGCTCTGAGGACGACCAGGGCGGCTGTGTCTAGAGATGCTAGGACACTGGGGCATGGGAAGCCGTGCCCCCCACCAAGCCTGAGCACACCTGCTGTGTCTGCTGAAGGGCCACCTTCTTGCAACACACTCAAAGGCATTCTGAGATCTACAGCTGCTCTGCGGGGCCACACAGGCTGGGTCCGCTGGGTCCTGCCAGCCCACCCAGGGATGGAGATCTGACCCCAGGAGTCCTGGCCCCAGGCCTGGAAGCCTGGTCCCGGCTCCCTGGCTCCGCACCCCATCTGCCAAGCCCTGCTAGACGTCCTCCCCTGACTCTCAGCAGCTCCCCTTCCCCGCCTCCCCAGGCCACGTGTCCAGCCGCCACAGGGAGCTCCCCGAGTCAGCCCTGTTCCAAGCATCCTTTGGGGAGATATTTGCTCACAGCCTGCAGGCTTCCCCGGCTCCCCTTTCCAGCCCTCAGTAGGGAGCACCGCTGTTTGCTCTAGACCCTGGCCAGAAGCCCCTGGCGCTGAACCTGGCGGGCAGTGCCCACTCTCCGTCCCAGGCCCAAGAGAGCTTGGCAGACCCCTACCCTCCCGTTCCTGGGATGGACCCAAGTTCCCACGGGCAGAGAATCTGTCTCTGGGTGGGCGTCGTCCGGGAGAGGCAGCCGAGGGCTGGCCTGGAGGTTCCCAGGGCCATGGGAACCAGAGCCGGTGCCCACACTACCCACACCTGCAACCTCAGCTCCCCGGACAGAGAAGGGGGATGGCGGTGGCCAGAGGCACAGAGCGCCAAGTGCTCGCGGGCTGTTGGTACACACGAGGGCCAAGTTGCACACGTTGGGGGCATTACTTCCCCGCTTTGTGGAAGAGGAGTGGGGACTCAGAGAGGAGAAGGGCACTGGCCAAGGTCACACGGCCGGGAAGCAGCCCAGGCAGGATTAGCACCAGGGCCCTGTCTCCTCAACGCTCCTCAGGCCGGCCTCTCCCTGCCTGGGGCCCGGGCCTTCCTGACCAGGGAGGGAGGGGACAGCAGCCTCTCTCCCATCAGCAGGTTGGGCTGTGGGCCCTGTCTGACCATGACCCTGGGGCCTGAGTGCCCACTTAGTAGCTCTCTCCCTGCTGGGTCATGTTCATCAGGTCCTATAACTGGGCTCCTGCCTCCATTTTCCTGCTGTCCCAAAGGCTGGGCCCTGCTGCCCCTGCTGGTTCCAGCAGGCAGTAACAAGAACCCACCTGGGCCCAGCCCGTCCCCAGGATCCACCTGGCCCGGGACAAGCTCCCCAGGCCAATGTTATAAATCTCCCCCCAGCTTCCCGAGGGCCCCTGTCCCATTCTGGGCAACGTAGTCCTTCCACAGCCCAGGAGCTGCCGCTCAGCCCAGGCCCAGATGGGTCAGGGTGGGAGGAGGGGGTGGTGAAGGAGGGCAGGCAGGGACTCTGGGGGAGGTGCCCCCACCCCTGGAGGCGCACCTGGGCATCTTCTTCCCTAAAAGGGCAACGGCCATTTCTGCCTCTCACATGCCATCAGGAGGTGGCTCCCGGGGCCCCGCCCCGCCCACTGCTCCCCCGTCCGCCGTCCCCCAGGCCTGGAGTGGGAAGGGCACGCGGAGACCCACAGCTCCATCCCCTAGTTTTCAGGTGGAAGCAGAGAATGGAGGGCCAGAGAGCACCAGGCCTACCGCTGGCCACCCAGGGCACGACGTGGTCAGCCAGGGGCTGTCCCAGGCCAAGGAGCCGGGGAAGCCAAGGGGCAGGGGGGCCGCCAGGGGCTGATGACTGCCGTCTCCTCCAAACAACAGCGCGGGACGGCGGCCAGGCGGGTGGGGACAGCTTGTTCTCACAGCCAGGCCCAAGGGATGTGACTGACCACATCTCAGCTATGCTGGACCTCACATCTGCTCGGCAGCGGCCCTGTCCCCACCACAGCCTCAGTTTTTAATTCTGCACAAAGGGGGCTGGGACATGGCAATATCCAGGGCCATAAGTCCACCGTTTCTACGGCCAAAGGAGCTGTCCCCTGCCTCTCGGGGCAGCTCCCAGGCTAAAAGAAGGAAGAAGGAAGACAGAAGGGGAAGGAGAGCAGGAGGGGGGAAGGGGCTTCCACCTACCCCGTGTCTATTGGCTCACAGCTTCCCTACGCACCGGGTCCACTGAGGCTCGAGGCCAGACAGACCTGCTTCACCGTAACAGTAGAACCCACAAGAACGATGACTTGCAATCATAATGATCATGGCAACGCGATTCTGGAGTTTTCATCCTGTGCCAGGCAGTATTCTAAGTGCTTTGCGTGGGCCGACAGCAAGGCTGAGAGGTAGGCACTGATGTTATCCCCATTTTACGGATGAAATTGAGACCGAGGACGTTAAGTCACTCACCCAAGGTCAGAGGAAAGTGCCAACCAGCACCATCCACTTTACCCCTGTGGATGGAGAGGGTGAAGCTTCGCTCCTCCCACGCCCGCCAGCGTCTCACCCCGAGCCCCCCAGCTTGGCTGCCAGCAGCTCCTTGGAAGCTCCAGGTGGAAAAACAATTGTGGTGTTGGCCCGGGGCTGCCGGAGCGGCCCAGGGCTCCCTCCTCCATGTCCCACAGATGCCAAGCTGCCCTGACGGAGAGACCTGGGAAGGGCCTGGGCAGGGGCTGGGGATGGGCAAGTGATGGGGCACTTGCTCAGGATTCAGAGGGGGGGTTGGGCTCCCCCCGCAGACGTGGGATAGGGAGGTGGTCTCTAGGCTTGCCTGGCAAAGACTGCTCCTGGCCTGTCCACACGCCCAGCCTGCAGGGCGCAGACCACCCTGACGGGCACCAGCCAGTCCCCCTCGCCACCGGAACACAGGTGGAGTGCTTATGGAGCACCTACTGCATGCCAGCTGGCCCTGTTCTGGGGATGGTGCTAGGGGCCAGACCCCATCCCTGAGCACTTACTGTCCGGCAGGGAGCACAGGGAGTGGAAGCAGAAAGGGCCCGACTGCTTCCCACACCCTGCGAAGTTCCATCTGATAAGATAAAACGTAAGGAAACTGAGGCTCCACACAGTGAAGCGACTTGCCACCACGCCCTGTGCCAGCCCGTGCGCCGAGCACCCTCTAGGTGCCAGGGTGCTCCCATGCCCACCTGACCCCCCTGACGACCCGGCAGGTGGGTGTCAGCTTTCCGTCTCTTGAGAAGTGGCAACTGTGGCTCCGAAGCAGGGAGCGCTTGCCTGGAGTCATCTAGCTGGAAAAGGCCACGCCAAGACGCCACCCCAGATGGTCCGACACCAGAGCCCCCAGCCTTCCCCAAACCTTTCCCGGAAACTCCCGGCATTTCGAGTCGTGAGCTCTCCTGAGCCGGGCAGAGTGGGGTCAGGGCGCTGGCCTCTGGGAAGACCCTCCTGTGCAGGGGACAGCTGGGGGCTGGACCTCGGCCAACACCATCCTTTCACAATGATACATTATTTATCTAGCTTAAGCCACACACACATGTGCCCTCTCCAGATAATTTTGGTCTATCCTTTTAAGCAACAACACAGTTATACTTAACCATTCAAGAGGAAGTGAAGCCCACACAATGTCTCCTCTGTGCTCCTAAAGAAAAACAACCACGCCGACCATGTTCAGGCCACAGCACAGCAGAGCAAGAAACTAGGTGCTTGTGGAGAGAGGGATGGTTACTCACGCCTACACAAAAGGCCCCAAACTGATACTTTGTTGATGCTGTTCTTGTGTCTGCTTTTAATGGTTGTTCTGTTTCCTCTCTTATTGTTGGACTCTTACTTCTAGAAGCACCTAGGGTTTGCTTGGAAAGCGGCTAACAAGCCTGATGCACCTTGCTGGTCAACGACTGGACAATCAAAGACTCTTAACGACAAAGGGAATTCACCACGAGAACAAATGCCACCAAGTCCTGCTCGAGCTCCGGATGCTCTGGGGACTCCAGGACTGAACTCGGGGACGTGACACTGCAAGGCTGCCATCCTGGACAACAGTTCTGTGCCAAGTAGAGCAAGGTTCCACTTCCTTGAGACACTTTACTGCCACCTGCTGGAAAACTGTCCTGATAAATACACACATCTACCCTGATTACTGTGCGAACAGGACACTTCAGAGTTGTGCAGTGCGCAACTTGCACAGCTGTCCATGGCAGCCCTAGCTTGACGCCACCAGGATTCCCTCTTTCTCCATCATGTTTTATCTTTTTCTCCCTCCATTTCACTCTCTTGTACCTTAGACAGGCTTTATCTTTGTGATTGAAGTAGGGTTCTCTGTAACTCATTAGACAAGGTCCCTTCCCTTCCTGCCCCCAAATTTAAAAATCTAGGTAAAGACTCTGGCCCAGCTTGAGTCACACTGCATCACTGAACCATCCCCACGGTTAGGGGAAGGGGACGGGTATCAGTCAGGACCGTCAAGGTTGTGCTGTGCAACACGCCGTGTAAACCCTCAGTTCATTTCTCGCTCACACTGAATGTCTGCCCCCATCTGCCTGGGGGCTCTGCTCACCAGGGGCTTTCAGAAACCCAGACTAACAGGTGCCACGGCTCAGAATGTGCTCCCGCCACTGCTGCAGCCAAGGGGAGGCACTCGGAGAATCGCCCACTGGCTGGGGAAGCTTCCCCCCCGGGAGACACACAAGCCACTGAGCTCACAGCTCTTGAAGCAAGTCCAGTGGACACATCCAAGTTCCGAGGGCGGGGAGGTGCAGCCCTCTAGGATGATTGACCTTGAATCACATTCTACTCTTGGGGCAGCGGGGGCTGGGCTGAGGGGGGGCAGGGGACCGTGCCTGTTACAGGCTGGGACTGAGGGGTGGGAGTTCCTCCAGGAAGGGAGGAGGGTGCCAGCGGCTCTAAACAATTGTCCGGAGCAGCAGCTAAGCGTGAGCCAGGCCAAGCGGGAGGGCCGTGTGTGAGCGAGGCCGCCGAGCGGCCACACCAGCCTCCGGACGCTGCCGCAGCAGGAGCCCCGACGGACCCACAGGGACCAGCACCCCGGGAAGAAGAGCACGAGTGGCCCAGCCTGGACTCCACATGGATGTTTTAGATGAGGAGCCTCTGTATTCGTTTCTCCTCTGGTTCTGGGGATGGCTGTGGGTGGGCGGAGGTGCCAGGTGAGTCAGGAATGATTATCGACATCCCTCAGAGCTGCAGACCCCGTTCGACAGAGGCTATTGGCGCTTGGATTGATTAAGGAACTTTCTTGGGTTCATGGAGCTGCTTGGGAAACTGGTGCTGACTAGGTACCCACCACATGCCAGGCTAGTGTGCCCCCCTCCAGGAGCTCCTGTCTCTGCTGCACGGGCGAGGAAGCGCAGAGGCCAGGGGCACATAACACAGCCAGGCACCCCCCTCAAGGCCTTAGCCCCCCACGGCATCTCAGGACTCCTGGGGAAGGAGCCGCAGCCTTTAAAAGGATGATGGGTCCTCACGTGATCGAGGATCTCGGGAACCAGATGGGTGTTTGCCGGCCTGTGTTCTCGGCACATTCCTGAGCTCCAAAAGGAGAAATAAAAGTGTTGCCTTGTCTGCAAGCTGAAGAGACAGCAATATTGTGGTGTAACTAGGACCAGATGGGCTCCAGGAATTTCCAAAGGCCTTTTAACATATTAGACAAAATAGCCTCCCAGCCACACACCATAACTCCGTCTGGCCGCCTGGGTATCGGTTACCGCGACGACTGGCGGGCTGCAAGCACTGGCTCGGGGGTCCCAGCAGGGAGGAGTCTCTGGCCGGGCCCTGCCCACTCCTCCTGGCCCCGCGGGAGCGCCCCTCGGATGTGACCCTTCCCCAGACCTCCAAGGCCAGGGAACCTGCCAAGAATCTCACGCTCAGAGTCAGAAAGGGGTGGGAAGTCCCAGCAGCCACCTAGCTGGATCCCCGACCACCCGTCGCTAGCACACCCCCTGGGAGGGGAGGTCATGGCCATGGGGCACCCAAAGGTGGGGTACCTGCGGCATGCTGGGCCCAGCCTCTGGGGTGGGCAGGGGCCGTATCCGGGTGGAGACCCACCCTCCCTGCGCCCCTTTCCTCCTCCACGGACACAGTTGTGTCGAGAACAAAGCGGCTGAACACACGCTTGTGCGTGAACCGTGCCGTGAACCCAGAAGCTGCACTGTGTCCCGGCCATGAGAACACCCCGTCTCGTTCCCACCTGAATGACATCATTAGCTAACGTTAACTAAGCACCTGCTGATGCCAGGGCACCTCATGGGGGGAAGGTCGGGGCTCAGGGAGGTGACTGCCTTCCTCAGGGCCGCACAGGTGGCGGAAAAGCCAGGATCTGACCACCATGTACACCGCCTCCCGCCGGGTGAGCTCCCACATGCAGCGAGGTCCCCGTCTCTCCGGGTCTCCGTTTCTGTCTGCGCAGCGAGAGGCTGGGGAGCAAGCCAGAAGGATGCATCCCACACTCAGGCTCTGGACACTAATTCTGCCCTCAAATGACCCAGAGAGTATAGGCCAGCCCACTTCCGTCACCTCACACAGGCCTCTGCAGAGGGAGGGCCAGCTTCCGAGCGGGGACACACCTGCCCGGGGACACTGGCAGGCCAGTGGCAGAGCAGGTTCAAACCAAGGCTGGCCAACCCCAAAGTCCACGTCCTTTCTCCAGAGGCACCCCGCCGTCCCGGCAGAGCTCAGGACTCCCACTTGCCCCGTCAACCGTGCCTTGACCCTGGTGGCAACAAGGGGTGCAGAGGAAAATGCCCGGGGTGGTGGCGGAAGCGATGCTTGGCCCGCCGTGGGAGGAAGCCAGGAGGCGGGCTCTGGTACCAGTTGGCTGCCAGGGGTGTCAGGCTCCTTAACAGCCCTCCCTGGGCCTCATTTTCCCCATTGATAAATTGACGGTGGTGACCACCAGCAGCGAGCCAGGATCCCAGCGGGCCCTCCACGAGGACAGCCTGCCCTCTCCTGCAGTGCGCCCCACCCACCATCCAGCTGCTATGCACGAGGTGGCCTCTGGGTGCCATGTGCACGAGAGGTGAACAGGCGGCCCCGGGGCAGGACGCGGAAGCCGCCTGAGCAGACAGCCACTTAAAACCGTCACATGTACCTCAGCCTGGCCCTGACACCACACTGCAGGACCCAGGAGGGATGCCTTCCCTTTGGGGTCCGCTGTCTCACCTGGACATCGGGGTCTGACACCTGCCTCTCCCGGGCGTGAACCAGGGAACAGCTGAGAGGTCCAGGTGGGCAGGGGGACGCCATGCCCCCCAAGATACTCTCATTCCAAACCTTTGCCAGAAGGTCTGGTTGTGGGAAAAGGGCACTCGTTCTAGTCAGGTGGCCTTGGGTCCCTTCCCTAGCTTTTCCATTGCCTGACTGTGTGACCTTGGGCAAGTCACTTGACGTCTCTGAGTCTCGATCTCATCATCTGTAAAATGGTAATGATGACGATGATGGGTAACTTGTACTAAGTGTATGCTCCATGCCGGGACTGCACTAAGCACTTTAGAAATATTAACTCATTTAATTCTCATGACAGTCATCCCCATTTGCGGTATCATCCCACCTTACAGATGAGTATATTAAGGCACAGAGAGGTAGAGTCACCCAGCTAGCAACGGCAGGAGGTAGGACTCAAGGCCAGTCCAGTGAGGCATGGATTAACCACTGCCCCCCGCAGCCTGGCTAACAATCACGGGACAACATCGCTCCCAGGGTGGCACCGAGCTTCCCCGTTTTGGCCCTGGGCTACGAGCGGAGCATCCCCAGCCAGTGTTGGCTGAGCTAAATGAAACCAACTCAAGGGCAGGCGGCCCTGGAGGAGTTCCTGGCCCTAAACCCCAAGCATTTGGCCGAGGAGCCAGGGAGGCGTCCTACGTCTCCTTCAGCTCTGCCCAGGAGTTCTGCTAGGCTGGGGGGCCCTGCCAACGCCCCCGCCTTTGTTTATGCCCCAGGCATCAGGCTGGGTACATTCGTCCCTGCCTCTGCCCCCACCAGCCTCAGGAGGGGGTAGGTGGGGGGACACTGCTGCCCCCGTGCTGCCTGACAGCCCGCCACCGGCCCCCGGCAGAGAACAGGGCTAGGGTTCCGCGAGGGCACCCCCTTCCCCTAGGCCTAGCAGGCTCCCGCCAGCGGGGTCTGGCGGGGGAGGAGAGGGACAGCAGCGATCACACAGCACTCACGTGGTGCCAGGTTCTGAGCTGCCTCCAGGGTCACCCGACACCCCTGCTCAGCCCTGCAGGCTCAGGATGTGACCCGCCAGGAGGGCTGAGGAAGGAGGCTCTGAGAGGCTGTCACTTGCCCAAGGCCCCACACCCAGGCCCAGGTCCTGCAGGGCTCCCCACGTGGTGGGCTTGGGGTCCCAGGTCTGCCCACTCCCCAGCATGCTCCCCAGCACATGGTGGGGGGAAGGGGCCTCATCTGAGCTCAGACATTCAGGAGGCTCTGGAGCTGTCTGTTGCAGAAATCCCATGCCCGCCAGGACCGGGCTGGCCCACGCGAGCTCCTTTTTGGAGGTTCTCCCCGGAGCACGTGTCTGACCCCAGAGCTCCCGGCCTGGCCCCAGTCTCACCCTGGGCTGCCCCACCCGCCCGGACAGCCAGGGCTTGGAGTGTGCCCCCTGGGTTTTGATAACTTGGAGAATAATTTGCAAAGAGGACAAAGTGCACAGACCTTAAGAACAGATCCTGAACACCTCACCGGAACTGGCCTTGGCTCTTCTCTCTGCCCTTCAGGAGAATCACCCTCATTGCTAACACCCCCTGGGCACTCATGGCGTCCTGGGTGTTTACTCCTGGGCCCACCCTCCAGGTGACTACGGTGTCCTTAAAGGCCCAGAATACAGAGGAGGAAAGAGCTGCGGGTTCTGGAACCAAGGCCTCGGCTGGAACCCTGCTCCTCCGCCTGCTAGCTGTGTGCTCTGAGCAAGGAACCAAGCCCCCGTGCCTCGCTGTCTGCCTCTGGAAAACAGAGAGGACGGGGCCGTGCCAACCTTCATCCCCCTCACACCTAGCACAGGGCCCACCACCCCGATGTCTTCATCTCCTGCCCTTGCCCCGGCACTGACCCTTGTGGAAGTGCCCATTCCCCACCCAGGCTGTGCCACTAACCCTGGGGGTGCCCTGGTCACCCTGCCAGGCTGAGGACAAGGTCCTGCTCCCCAGCGGCCCCCACCCCGCCCATCCGCACCTGTGCTCCCAGCCCAGGCCTGGAAGACCACCCCCCCCACACACACACACCACCCCGCCAGGGCCCCCAGCTGCCTCCTACACTGGGCAGAGCCCAGCCCAGCCTGCCCTCCCATCCCCACCCTTCCCCGACCCTGAACCCCTCTCTGTCTAGAGAGCACCCTTCACCCTTGCCTAACCTGACACAGCTGAGAACACATACTTTGGAAACTGGCAGAGCTGAGGTCAAACTTGGCTCTACCATTCACGAGACATGTGGCCTGAAGCAAACTCCTCACCGACTCTCAGCGACCTCATCTGTAGAATGGGAATAATGACCTTCTCCGTGGGACTCTGTGCATGGGCTAAAACACTAGCGTTTATCAGGCAGCTACCCCACGCCAGGCCTCTTGCTGTGTGAACTTTCTATCTTTATTTCCTTTAATCCTTAGGAGGTATGGATTCTTCACCTCAAGAACACATGGCAAGGCTTCCCTGGTGGCGCAGTGGTTAAGAATCCGTCTGCCAAAGAAACACACTGCAGCCAGGTCGGATCAAAAGAGCCTTTATGGTTCTCCAGGCCGTGTGTCGGAGGTGAAGTGGTGTTAGATGCCTCGAGTC
>NW_020175040.1:710046-723921 GCF_003031525.2 Neophocaena asiaeorientalis asiaeorientalis
CACACCCAGGCAATGGAGCAGTGGACACTCCCCCCGACCCCCAGCTTCCTGTGGGGTCCTGAGCATCCCCTTCAGAGTAGAGCTGACGACAAGGTCAGGGCCGCCCTGGGCAGTGCACATCAGGGCCTGGCATTTTGGATGAGCCCAGTGGAGGCTGCAGCCCCCGCCGGGGCCCCACCCCAGCCCCCTATGCGTACAACCTGCAGGCCAGGATGGAGACCCTCTGCTCCCCTCCAACAATGCCAGCCTGGCCTCGCCAGCGCCTCAGTCCCCACCTGGGCCTCGGGGCCTGTGGGACCCAGCTTGGCCACCTGTCCCTCCCCGATTACCTGGTCCAGGCCTCACCTTCCTCTGTCCCTCAAGCCTCCAGAGCTAAGGCCTGTCCCTGAGCCAAGAGTTCTTTCCCCCAAACCCGGCGCTCTCCCTGGACGGGCAAGATGCTGCTGAAGCAGGGGTTTGGGGCTCCTCAGGCCTCCCCTCCCCTCCCCACCAGGGAGGGGCTCTCGGACAGCAGGTCCAGACCTCACTTTATTGAAGGAGAAGCCAGATGGGAAAACCCACCTCTGCATCCCCTTCCCTGCCGCCCCCTCACATCCAGGACCAGGGCCCCTGCCTGCTGGCTGGGAATCCAGGGACCCCAGACGCCTGGCTCCAGCCCCCTCTCAAGTCTCCCACCCCTGAAGGGAGGAGGAGAGGGTGCAGAAGAGGAGGGAGGGGGCCCAACTGTGGAAGAGATGGAAGCTTCCTTGGTCTGAAACGGTCGCACTGTTTTGAAAACCAGAACACCCCACCCCTGGGGGCCCTCCCTGCGCCTGGGAGCTTCAACTGCCCTCCTCCCTCCTGGGAGAACTGCCGCCTGGTCAGGCCGTGACTGTGACCGTGTGGGTCTTTCCGGGACTCAGGCCCTGCCCTCTGCCCCCACCCGCAGAGCGGCCCGGAGACCGCGACACCCAGCACGGAGAGCGCAGCTGCGCGTGAGGTCCCCCCGCATTTGGAAAAGGAGAAGCACTGAGGGGCGGGTGGGCGGGCGGGCGGGCAGCAGGCAGGGAGCCACTCAGAGGGCAGTGTCGTCAGGGCACCTCCAGGGGCAGCAGGGGTGTGTCTGAGTTCTGTGCTGAGACGCTGGCTGACTGAGGCCCGATGAGCCCCTGGCCATACAAATTAAGGATGGAGTCGGCAATGATGCGGGCTGTACGCTTCTGGTACCCGCCCGAGGTCACCATGAGGATGGGCACCTGGTGGCCTCGGACCAGCCGGAACACCAGCTCATCCCGCTTCACGACACCCTGGTGTGGGGGATGGGGAAGGCTGGAAAGTCCTGCTGCAGGTCTAACCCTGCTCCAGACCGCTGCTGCTTTTGCCCTTCCCCTCTGGCTTCAAGAGAAGCACCACTGCTGCCCACCTGCCCTGCCGCTGCTGTGTCCCTGGACCCTCCCCTGCCCCAGGGTCAGGAGGTACCTGCGGACTGATGGACAGGCCCCCGAGGCGGTCCCCCTCAAGGATGTCAGTGCCTGCGTTGTACACCACCACGTCGGGCTGATGCTCCTGGAGGGCTTTCTCCAGGTTCCTCTCCACCTTCCTCAGGTACTCATCATCCTCCGTGCCCCACTCCAGCTCCACCTTCCGCCTGATGGCCTCTGCGAGGGAGACAGCAGTAGCCCCAATGTGCAGAGGTGGGAAACAGGCTGGGGAGGGCGAGGACGGCCCATTTCCCCATCTGACTCCCCAGTGCTCGACCTCTTATTCACCCAAAACTAAGCTAAAAAAAGAGCACACAAGCGGCCAGGGGGACCCAAAGGAAAGAAGGGGGATCACAGATGAAACACTGCCCTGGGTGGGGATTCAGGGACCCATGTCAGGCGTCTGAGCCCACTGTCTCCGTAAGTCCTTGCCTGGACACCGCATGTGCCCTTAGGTCCAAATCCAGAACATCTGACATTCAGTTCAGAAGCGGGTCCCTGGGGCGGCAAAGCGGCTGATGTGCGCACAGCAGCCCCGCCGGCACTTAGCGCGTAAGTGTCCCTTCCCCACAGGGTGGGCAGGTCCCTGTGATTCTGAAGCTCATCTGAGAGTCTCTACCTTTTAATTGATCCACCTGCATTTACTTAGTAACTATTATATTTGAACTACTTTCTGCCGCCTTATTTTATATTTTCTATTTATGCATTTTTCCTTCTTTTTTCTTTTTTGTCCTTCCCTGTTTTTGACCAGACAGCTGCATACCTAGGAGAAAAGTCTACTTTAGTCTTCTGGTGGTTACCCCAAAAGAAGGACTCACAGTGTTTATTGGGCAGGTTTATGTGGTCTTGGGTGGGTCAAGTGACCTTTTTAGGTCTCCGTTTCCTCGTCAGTCTCCCCCTCGCAGGGATGCTGAGGATAAATAAATGAAGGGACCTCTGCAGGTCCCAGCATGTAGGAAATGCCCCAGAGAGAGCCCCATCCAAGCAAGAGGCCCTGGGGCTGAGGGACAGGGCAGCTTACGCTTGGCAAAGCGGTCCCCGGGGTAGATGTGGCGGTTGTAGACGTCCATGATGTACACGCGCTTGTCGCCCATGAAGTCCCGCTCGTGCCCGTTGCCCTGTGGGGAACACACGGTAGCCACTCATAGGCAGGTGCCCCGGGAAAGGCACCCCCAACCACACCCCAGGAAACACCCCATGTGCCTGGGTGCGGGCGACAGAGGCCCAGCCTGGGGCTTGGGGGATGTTTCTGGGGGAGCGGAGCCCACAGCACGGTGGTGCGTGTCAGAGGCAGCTGGGGAGTGCGGGGAGGTGGCCTGGGGGGGGCGGGCCTGTGGGACTCCGGGCCCCACCAGGCACTCACCTGATGGGCATCGAGATCAACGACGGTGGCTCTGGAGACACCCTCCACTCGCTCAAACAGAAACTGCCCAGGGCGGGAGAGGGGAGAGGTAAGGACCACACAGGCCAGAGGACACAGCCCTGTAGGGGTTCCCAGTTAGCGAGGGGGTGGGCCGAAGCCTGTACATGCTTATGGGAGATCAGGCCACCAGGCAGAGCCCTGGGGAGCTGTGTGGCTCTGGAGAAGCCTGTGTGCGTATTCAGGGAAGGCTCCCTGGAGGGGCACGTGCTGTGCCCTGAAGGGCCAGAGGTGAGGAGGTTAAGAGAGTTGGCCCTCCGCGACAGCTCAGGATTCCCGGGGAAATGCTGGGGTGCAGAGCGGGGAACCCCCCTCAAGGCTGTGCCTGGAACTTCATTCTGCCATCTCCGCCTTCCTACAGGGCCCAGCCCTAAAGCCTCCTCCTCTGAGAAGCCCTCCTTCCCCTCCCCCACCCTCCAAGAAGGTCTCCTTGCGTCCCCCTCTCCGAATGACCAGGGTCTGCTGACTTGTCCCTCCTCCCCATTAGTCCCCGTGCCCTGTGGGGACAGGAGCCACGGGGCCCATGCCAACCCCGAGCATGAGGCCACGCGCGGGTGCTGAGGCAGCGTTGCGGTCTGACCGACGTGGAGACCGCTGCCAGCTCTGCCCCTTCCGGCTGTGCCCTCGCCCCTCTGGGCCCGTTTCCTCGTCTCCTCATCTGTAAAACGTGAGGATGCAGGGGCGAGCCCTGGAGGACGGAGGCGGCCACAGGGCCGGGCCCGCGGTAAATGCCAGCCGTTGTCACCACCATCAGGGTCATTATTTCTATCTCACCCTTCTCATAATTTAATATTGACATGGAAACTGTTCCCCTCCGGTCCCCTGCCACTGTTGAAGGCTGTCACCTCTGGACCATCTCAGGCAACACGAAAAAGCAAGTGTCATATCTGGGTTTGGGTCCCAGCCCGGCTGAGGGACCCGGGCGAGCTCCCGTCCCTTCTGGGCCTCAGCTGCCTTCTCTACAATGCGGGGTGAGCACACCAGATTGGGGGATTCCAGGGAGGCTCTCGGAGGCGACCCCCCCCCACATGCTCTCGGGCACACCTTGATGGCGAGCGTGATGTCTGCGTAGGCGCAGAAGCCCCCGCCCCGGTCGCTGGAGCAGTGGTGGAAGCCGCCGCCTGCGAGGACAGCCGAGGTGTTGCCAGGGCCAGGCTCAAGGCCCAGACACCCCCCTCCCACCTTCCTCCCAGGGCCCCCCTCCCCGCTCAGCTCCCAGGGACGGCTCCGGGCTCCAGGCTGCCTAAGTCAGCTGACCCTGCGTGGGCATGTCACCATCCCCGGGTCAGGAGGCAGCTTTGCCATCGTGGCCACCCCTGTCCACAGTGGCACCAGAGCTGCTGCCCCCAGGACCCAGGCCAGGCCACGGGGCACTCACCTATGTTGATGGCCCAGCCTCGCTCCACGGCCAGCTTCCCCGCCTTTGGAAACAAGCACAGGATGAGGGGTGCGGGCGGCCAATTCCTGCACTTACTTATTCATTGAATCACTCATCCCATAAACACCATTTCCAGCCAGCTCCAAGGCGGGGATGAGCTGGGAGGTGGGGTACAGGAAGCACCCACCCATCCCCAGCAAACCCCGAACCGGCTGGCTTATGAGACATGCGGTGCGTAAGCCCCTGTGCAATTTGGCGAGGAGGCCGGAGGAAATCAAAGTTCAGTCCTTAGGATGGAACGTGAGCTGACAAGGATTCTCAAGCAGCTTTTAAAGGGAAAATGGACAAATTTTTGTTCCTGGAAATACTGTCGCCTTATTACTGAAATCCTATAGGAAATCATAATTTTGGGGTGGGCAGTAATATTCTAATAAACTTTCAAAATGCACAAATTTGCAAAGCTGAAAAGAAAACTATAGGGGTCAACAGGTATTGACCCCTGTCTGGGTTGGATCACTGTACATTCAAATCATTTCAGCTCCTCGACCTCCAATCAACTCCGCAGTCTGCGGCGAATGTTCGAGAAAACTACACGCAGAACGTGAAACCCAGTTTTGCTGCAAGTGTTTGTGACTGCCACGCCCACGATGGGGGGGAGGGGCACCATCCATCGCTGACGTCATAGGGGTTTGTTTCCATCTGAAATTTGAGTAGCTCCGAGTCACAGTTTTAGGACATACTCTCCAGGGGGTGAGGATACATCTTACACACCAGCAAATACGGTAACTCTGACAGGTGGTCTTGGGGGCAGAACAGTGAATTCTAATGTCCCAGCCAGACAGGAGAGGCTTTGGAAGAAAGAGTTCTTGTTGCCGCCTTGAGGAATATTTAGGATTTTGCTCAACTACTCAGCAGCACGAGGCATTCTAGATGGAGAGCCCAGGGTGGGCAAATACCCAGGGTGGGAAGGGGCCTGGGGTGGAGGGCCCAGCCCAGCCGCTGCTCCCCCCGCAAACCAGCTCCCCACCTACCATTATGGTTCCTCCCGTCTGGGTCCGGAGGGGCTTCAGCACCTTCCTCTGTACCAGGAAGTTGGGCAGGAAGATGACAGGGGGGATTTCTGTGATGGTTGCGACAGCAAAGGACCACTGTGGAAAGAGATGCGGGCCATTGGCCTCCCTCTGCCCGGTGAGCCCAGAGGCGGCAGCGGGGGAGCAGATTCCCCCTGGGTCAGCTTCGGGGTGGCGCGGGGGGTGGGGGGGACTTCGGGCGAGCGCAGCTCCTTGGGTGAGAAATGGGAGCTCCCACCGTGGCTGAGCTTTGGGCTCAGTACAGAGATGCTCACAACCGCACTCTCCTTAAAGCTAAGTCAGCCCTCGGTCCTCGAGCTCCAAGGCCCTCGGCTGCCCTCTTGTGCCCAGAAGGAGAGCTGCAGGGGACTCCAGGTCACCACGGAGCCCACCCAGAACTGGCCCAGCCCGCTCACTGCACAGAGGGGCACTGAGGCCCCGGAGAGGCGGGGGGCTGGGGGGAGGATCTTTTCTTCCAAGGTCACAGGGAGTCACTGACGGAGCCAGGACTGGACGCCCAGGGCTCCTGCTGTCCAGGCACAGCACAGCCTCTCCATCCATCGGGAATCAGTCATCCCTTCAAATGGGGCTGGATGTCCTCATCCTCCACTGCTGAGGCAGGAGGGTCTGGAGCACCGAGAAGGCGTCTGCACCAAGATAAGGACACAGGCCTTCCCTATAACCTCCCGAGCCCTGGGCAAGCATCCATGCACCCCGTTCCTAGACCGTCTCCTGCCTGCCTGGGAACACCCGAGGTCCAGACCCTGCTCTCCACTGACCCCAAGCAGAGCCCTGGAGGGGCCCCAGCACTTGGTAGATATTTACTAAGCACCTGCTAGGCTGCAGGTCGCAAGATGGCACTACTCCTGGCTTCACGGACACATAGCAGCCTAGCAGGGAGGCGCTGATATGCAATGCGACAGCCTTGCTGGGGAGAGGGAGAACATGGTCTGGCTGGACAGCTGCGAGACCCGTGTGTGTGTGTGTGTGTGTGTGTGTGTGTGTGTGTGTGTGTGTGTTTTCGTGCACGTGGGCAGAGGTGTGCATATGCACATGCATTCATGTGTATGCGTGTGTGGTAAGGGGCAGACCCAGAGAGGGGAAGACGGCCAGCTCCACCCATCTGTCCCGCCAAGCCCATCACCCAGCACCGGGCCAGCACACGTGAGGCAGAGAACCACTGTTCGCTACAAGTAAGTGAGCAACGAGCCCCTGAAGGAAAACACTGAGTCGATGTCCCCCTCCCACCCTCGGCAAGCCAGCAGGGGACAGAGAATGAAAGAATAGGAAGCTATAGCCCCAGACAGAAATTAAGAAAGCAATTTCATTTACAACACCTTCAAAAAGAATAAATTTACCAAGCAGGTATAAGACTCATACACGGAAAACTACAAAACGCCGCTGACAGAACTTAAAGAAGATCTAAATAAGTGGAAAGACATCTTGTGTTCATGGGCTGGAAGACCTAACATTGTAAAGATGTCAGTTCTCTCCTAATTCATCTACAGATGCACAATTCCTGCCAAAATCCCAATGGCCTTTTTTTTTTTCTCTGCAGAAATGGAGAAGCTGATCCTGTAACCCCGGGCGTCCTGTTTCCCTGGGACTCTCTGAGACTCGCCCCCCCCCCCAGGGCCTGTGTCTCTTCTCCCACAGGTGCCGGGCGCTGTGAGGGTAGCAACGAGGCCTAAGTTGTGCCCAGACTCCCTGGGGCTCCAGCCACAATTTCTGGGACATCCTTGGCATCCGTGGCTTCCTTGGCTTGCAGACCCCACACCCAATCTGAACAAAAGAAAATCCTATTGTTCCAACTTCCTAACAAACCCCAAGTTCTGCCACGTGCCCCCCCAGGTCACAGCTGCTTCCAGCCTCATCTGAGAGGCCGGCCGCTCTCACCAGGGTCACTGTAACCACCTGCTCCCTCCCTTTTGTTCCGACAGACTGGTCTCGACCATTCCCATCACAGCTGCCAAGCAATCCTGTTAAAATCTAGGTCAGAGCACATCCCCCTGCTTGAAGCACTCCTGGGCTCCCACCTCCTTCAGAGCAAAGCCACAGCGGCCACAGGCCCTCCGTGGCCTGGCCCCGATCATTTTCCAACCCCACCTCTTACCGTCTCCCTCCCATTCCTCCCATCCTCGCTGCCGCTGGAACACACTGGAGATACTCCTGCCTCAGGGCCTTTGCACTTGCTGACCCTTCTGCTCGGAATGCCCTACCCCCAGACCAGACGCCCACAGAGCCCACTCCCTCAGGGCCCTCAGTCCACGGTCACATGGCAGTGAGACTCCCGGCCTCCTATTTTGAAGGGCGCTCCTCCCCACCCCCTTTCCCGCTGTCCTTTCCCCAAGGCACTGAGTGCCTTTTAACACACCAACTCCGTCCCATCAAGAGAGGGATTCAGTCTCTTCTGTTCCGCCATCATCCTACACCCAGAGCAGAGCCTGGTCCTCTAAACACTCACTACATAAATGTGTCCCGAGCATTGCCCAGCACAGGGTACACAGGGACTACATGTCGGGTCTGCGTCCCACCACCCGGCGCCCCATGGCAAACTGTCACAGGGTCAGCACGAGGCAGGAGCCTGGCCCTGACCCGACCCAAACCCCACCCTCAGTGGGGCCGACTCTGGGCCTTGCACACAGCAGGCGCTCAATAAACACTTGCTTCCCTGAATGGACGTCATCTGGCAAACATCAGGCCACTGCACCTCGTTCAATGCCCAGTGTATTAAGCATTGAAGGCCACACCAGTGCAGGGCCAGGCATGAGCCCGGAACACGGGTATGGGGCAGTACGGGCAGGGCACACACAGGACCGCTGAGGAGAAGCAGCCCTGGGGGTCCTGCAGCAGAGAAAAGAGGAAAGAAACGTCGTGGACATCAGGGGCCAGGGGGCTGTTCCCGAGAGCAGCCCCTAGATACCACACAATGCCTGGAACGTGCATGGGTCTCACCTGAGCATCTGGGGCACGTGACCCCACATCACTCTCCTGTGGCACCTGGAACACAATCCAAACTCCTCCTGAGGCCTGCAGGGCTTGCGGACCAGGGCTGCTGGCCCCCCTGACCACACCACGTGCCGCGTCAGTGTTTCATTCCCTTCAGCCTGGCCACTCAAGCAACCCTCTCCCCTTCGGGAGGCCAAGCCCCCTCCCTCTCCAGGCCTGAGACTCTGGACATTCTTCTTTTAAAACTCCACATGAGTATCACCTACCCCTCATTCTTTGATCTCTGCTCACACCTCACCTCCTCTGTGAGGCCCTCCCTGACTGCTCAAGCTAAATGAACATACCTCTGCCTAATTACCCTTTTTTTTCCCTTCATAGCCCTTGGTGCTCTCTGAAATGCTCTTGTACGGTTACTTCTTTATTTTCAGTCTTCTTTAATGAAATACAAATCCATGGGAGCAGGGAAACTTGCTTATTCTTTTTTTTTTTTGCACCCAGTACACAGTCAGTATTCGATATAGACGTGCTGCATGACTGAATACTTCTTCACCTTAGTAGGTCATGTGGAAATCATCATGTTTCTCCTTTTGCTCTGGCTGCTAGGGAGCTCCAAATACATGGCACAGCCATAGCATCTTGGTTATGTTGGCATATCTGAAGTCTCCTCCTGTCCTTGACCTCAATTTTCTATTTGGGGCTCTACTTGTTTGCATTATTGCTTACCACAGAGTAAGCTGCCTTCAGGCTTCTGGGGTCCCAAGGCCAGGCATGCAGTCAGTCCCACACCATTCCCTGAAAAGCCCCTCAAATGGATGGAGCCCTGGAGCCCATCACCCATCCCCAGCGTTATCCTGGCACTGGCTCCAGCCTGGCGCCACTCTGTTCTGGTCTCTCCCTGCCCCCACCCTCACCCTCTGGCCTCTGGCAGGCATGTCCTCCTGACCGAGCTGCTGGGCTGTGACCACGCATGTCCGGGCCCTGGGAAACCAGAGCAGCCAAGTGCTGGGCTTCGTGCCAAGGCCTCGCACACCTCACTCTCCCGGGAGCCAGGTTTCAACCTCTTCCTGGTAATCTTTCATGAGCTCACACTGTCACGGATCCATCTAGAATTCTCACAGCTCAGGCCGGCGTGGAGGAGGACGGAGGGCAGCTGCCGTGGCCTGGAACCCGGAAGACCTGACCGGATGCCCTGCCTGGGGTCTCCCCCGGGCCTGCTGGACTTCCCAGGTGACCTTGAGCAGGTGGGGCCTCTTTCTGGGCCTAGGTGTTTCCACCTATGGGGAAGAAGCCTGGTGACCTCTGGCGCCCACTCTAGCTCTGAGTCTAAGATGAGTCCTGCTGGGAAGCCTAGCGGTCAGGGGTCAGGACTCCACGCCCTTGGGGACAGAGAACCTGTGGCATCCCTGACGCACCAGGTTCTGATGCCACCCCGAGCCCAGCCTGCCCTCTTCTCCCACACAGGGGACTGACTGAACGCCTCTACCCTCAGAACCACACTGAGGAGAGCCATGCAGTTCCTCTAGAAGGAGGTCACCACGGGCAGACCCCATGTGCTCTGCAGGTGGGCTTCAAAAATCTTCCAATGAGTTGCTACATTAAGAAATCAGGAACTGTCACTTAACATCTGGATTTCTGGCTTCTCTTTGAAAGCTGGGCCCACGGTGGAGGCTGGGCGGCAGCCACCAGCTTGGGAAGGGCAGGAGCTCCAGTTGTCCCAGACACCACCCACCACTTGTTTATGTTCCCTGCTGGGCCCTGGGGCGTAAAAACTCGTTTTCAGCCCAACAGTTTCCAACACGTCTTTAGCTGCAGAAGCACTTGAAACAGCATCTTATACTTTAGCCCGAGGTAAAAATAGGCCGAAGTGGAATAGCTTTGGTTGAATGGGGACAAGGGACTGGGGTCCCCCCACCCATCATCCCAGCAGGGGTCTTTGAGGCCTGTCCACATAGCACAGATTGAAAGTCACTGATGCAGAAGCCCAAAACCCCAATGAAGGTTCAACCCCCACCAAGTGGCCATCCCTGCTTTCATACTCCCAAGGATGGGCAGCTCACTATCCCCTGGAGTAGCCTCGCCCATCCCTGGTATCTGCCTTTCTAGGACACCTCTCTCCTGTCGGGGATCACAGGCTCACATGCTCCCCCTGCATAGGGACAGGAATGGAGCCCCTCGAGGCTGTGCATCCCCAGGCTAAGCGGCCCCCTCCTCCAGCCCCTCCTTCTGGCTGGCAGCCCCCAGGCCCTGTACCTTCAGCTCGTTGAGATAGCGTCTCGTGTGCACCACAAGCAGGTCTTCGTCCGAGGCCTCCCGTGCCTCCACCAGCATGCTGTCTGATAGAAGTTTCTCTTCTGAAACCACAAAGCAGGCCCCATGCATCCCTGCCGCCTCCAGGCCAGGCCCAGCCCCAGGCCCTCCCACAGGCTGGCAGCCCTGCCCCAGGACAAGGTGGGCCCTGATGGCTTGTGGGCGGTCTGAGAACAGGCCACCTCTCAGGCCAGTGGGGACAGCGGCCAGGCCCTCGGGCCAGGGGACATACGACATTGTGCACAGAGATCCTCGTGTTTCCCAGGCCACTGACAGCCGGGAGGTGAGCTCAAGTGTGACTGGACACCTTTTAGAGGCAGGTAGCACACGGGTCATTAACGCTGACTCTCAAGGTGAGAAAAAGCTCTTCTGATCGATTCTCCCTCCACCTTGGGATGACATCATGGGGGGTTTGGTATACGGGGGGCCTCTCTTTGACACCTGCCTGACCCTTGCTCATCTCCCTTTTTTTAACCCCCCAAAAGGAGCAATCAGTTTGACAGTACACAGCTACAGTCAGCCGCCTGAGTTGAAATAACACTGCTGTTTTCACTGCATTTACTTTTTACCATGACCTTCTATTTATGGCAAATGAAACTGGCTTTTTCCATTTAGATGACATAATGTTTCCTTTTAAAACAGGTTTATTTAAGTTTCTTAAAACGAAGGCTAAGTCAATAAAAACTATGAAGTAAATAATGGAACAGGTGGTATGAGGCGATGGCAAGGTCCCAAGAGCGGTTTGCAGATGACTGATGTTTGGGAAAAGCCATGTTATTTCATTACCACATACGCATACACCAGACAAGACTTACTCCCTTTTGCAACAGAAGAAATAAGGCAGAGAGGACGAAGTGCTCTAGGGCACAGTGACAACAGGACCATGATGCTCTGGTTCTAGGGAAGTCGAAGGACAAGGTCAGAATCTAGGGGACCTAAGCTAATGTGTCACTCTTAGAAACCAACCCTGGTAGAAACCAACTAGTTCCATACACTTCTCACAAAGAGCTCCACGTATGGCAGGTATCCCCCCGGCCCCAAACACTCCATGGCTCCCCACTGCCTTCCGGCAGGGAACCAGCTGTTTTCTTGGCGGTACCCAAGGCCCTTCACCATGTGGCCCTGGCTCCTTTCCACCCACATGCTCAGAGGGAACTCAGGAAAATGGTCAGCTCAGAGTGAAGGGGACAAGGAACCCTTATGTTGCGCTACTGGGTGACACAGGAGCCCAAGAAGGGGCAATGAACACAGAGACTCAGGACCACTGGAAGCAGAGCGTAAAGGACCCCATTCAGGAAGGCATGAGAACAGCCAGGGGAGAGGCAGGATGGCTCCGCTCACCTCACCAGAGCTCTTGCCATGGCTGCACACCACTTGTACTCTTTTCTACTTAATATTTTTCTTTGAATATGCACTCTGGTCACTATTGCAAGTGGAAAATCTGTATCCCTTGCCATAAACAGAAGTTAACCAAAAATAAAAACAAAAAATATAAAAACAAATAACAGTGTTATTAATCTCTAATTTGACTTTATTTTCTGCCAGGTGCAGAGGCTGAGGCTCGCTCTAGATTTGTTAAAAAGGGAGATGGGCTTAGGTGTTAAAGACGGGCTAGCCCCACAGTGAAACTTCCCCCAGGTGTCATCAGAGGGATTGTGCGATTTAAAGATATGCAATGTTTCATCCTATGCCAGGTAACATTTCAGGTAATATTTCCTACTTCCCTCAGTTAAAGAACCCACAATACGAGGAACTAGAATATTTTTTTTCACCAGCCTACTGTGATGCCTGAATTTTCCACATGAACCAGACCCCTAGATTACAAACCACAATTGAAACAACGTGCTCCCCAGAGCACCACCCCACTCAGGGGATGAGCCACGAAGCGGACGAGCCTGGGGCTCTGAGGTCCAGGCCCCATTCCCCCACTCAATAGCTGTGTGCCTTTGGGCACATTTTCTAACTCTCTGGGCCCCAAGTTCCTTCATTTGTAATCCGTGAGGTTGAAGCAAAGGTTGTCCACTTCCCAGACTCTAGGAGCTTGTGGGCTATGGACAATGCATTCCTCCAAGCATCAGCTCCCCTTCTACTGGGTCTCCAGGGGCAGAGACAGGACTTAGGTCCACAGCGATGGAGAGCCAGTGAAGGTGTGATACGGGAGCATATCATGCTTAGAAGTCTGTGTTGGAAAGATCCTTTTGACAACACGGGTGGGAGGCTGTCTCAGGGCTGACACTGGAGGTGGGAGGGCCTGACGCTTGTGCCAGGGAAAGAGCAGCAGGTGGGCTGGAGAAAGCAGATGTAGGGTCCGAGTGGGGCCTTCCATACCTTTTAGGAAGCTGATCACTTTGCCCCATTTTCCTGCATCAAAGGGGTGCAGCTTTTCCAGGCCCAGGAAGGTTATGTTGTAGCGCGGTGAGTACACGATGGGCCAGCGTGACTCCGGCACATGCTGGTACAGCTGGGTTGGGTGTGGCCTTCCATGGGCACAGAGACAGACATGCACAGACAGGAACAGTCTCACTGTGGGAAGCAGCTTCCCATTCAGCGCCAGCAGGCTGGGATTGAGCAGACAGCCCTGACCCAGTACCACCAGCTCCCTCGGTGGCAGAAAAAGGGCCACTTACCAACAGCAACAACAGTAATAATAGCGGTTCCTTACTGAGCTCCCTGAACCATTCAACCCAATCCTCACAGCAGCCCTGGGGGGTAGGCACCACCATCCCACCGGAGGCTCGGGGAGGGAACCAGGTGCGCCCAAGGTCACACGGGTCTGTGGAACAGCAGATGTGAACCCAGGTGTGTCTGGCTGTAAGGCCTCAGCACCTCACCTCCACAAGATAACAATTACATCAACAGCCCTGTGGCCGTAGGCCTCGCTTTCCTCAACTGTAAAATGTGTGGCTGTTGAGAGGAATGAGATAACGCATTTAACAACTGAGCACAGAAAGCGCCCTTTCCCTGAGAGCTGAGGTGACAGTTCCCAGAAACAGCAGGTCGGGGCTCACGCAGGCTGCGGCCCAACCCGGAGCCAGGAATGGGGTCACCTCGGGCCCCGCCGCGCAGCTGACCCCCATAACACCTCCGCAGCTGCCGCACAGGGAACAGAAACCCGGCTGCCACTGCGGGGGCCTCCGCTTAGCTGGTGGGGCCCGAGGGCAGACGTCAGAGCTGCGCTTGTAGCGAGCCCCCGCCGGGACGGCGCCCCGCGCCGGTGCCCGTCCCGTGGGCCGCAGGTTAGCGGCGCTGGGCTGGTCCGAAACGCGGGGCCGGCCTGGCCACAAGAGGCCC
>NW_020175040.1:724122-748025 GCF_003031525.2 Neophocaena asiaeorientalis asiaeorientalis
CCCGGGGCCCCACCCCGCGCCCCCATCCCCGCCCCCGCCGCACTCACATGCCGGGGCCGGGCCCTCCCAGCGCTGCCACCACACCGCGACCGGGCGGGCCGGGGAGCGGCCCCGCCCAGGACACGCCCCCGGCCTCTGTCGTCTCCACTGGGGGCGGTGCTCCGAAGATTCGGCTCCGCCCCGCCTCCACTCACGCCTGCGTCACAGCACAGAGGTCTGGAGTGCCGCACAGAGCGCCTCTGCGGGAGGGAGGCCACGCCAACGCCCTTCAAGCGCGAAGTGCCCCCTTCCTCAGACCAACACCCAGTGAGATCTCGCCCGGCTTGGAAGCCGCGCCCCTTATGGGGAGGACCACTCGTCCCAGAGTTGGAACTGGAGGCATAGCCCCGCCCCATAGGAGGGGCCAGCCTATGCCCCGCCCCCGGCCGCCAGGCCTTCCTGCGCGGTCTCAAGGCTTGGGCGTCCTGGGTGTTAGGGACGACGGGCTTCCCGGCGGACTCCGAGGCGGAGCCGCTGTGTGGCCTTGGGCAAGCGTCCGGGCTCTGTGGTCTCTGTTTCCACGAGTAAAATGGAAGAGTGGGGGCCGTGTGTTCTGGCCCTGACATCTCGACCTAATGGGATGCATGACCACACTGACCTGAGGCCACCCACTCCCCCCCACTGCCCAGCCCCATCTGGCGGCTCTGACATGAGACGAGCGCTCTCCACACAGTTCTTTAGGCTCTCTGAGCCTCAGTGACCTTACCAGTAGAATCAGACTGGTGATCCAGTCTTCAGGGCAGGGTACAGTTGCTTATCTGCACACTCACCCCTGCCCCGCCCCGGGAAGCCAAGAGGAGCCCGGCAACAGCTGAGAGTGTCTTGGGGCTGGATCCTGGGAGGAGGCCCCAACAATAGAGCCCCAGAGGACAGAGACAATGGGCTTCTCTGTAGGCCCAGCTGCCCCGCCCACCAAACAGAAGCAGCTGACCCCAGGGCTGCCAGGAGCAGGGCAGCTGAGATCGCTGTGTCGGTGTGACGGGGGTGGAGGTGAGGGGGCACCATGAAGGGGAAGGGCACAGACGTTTGAACAGTGCCCTGCACGTGCCCATCACCTGATTGCACGATGACCCTGGATTCTCACAACCTAATCCTATGAGGGTTACCATCATCACCCCAATTTTATCATGAGGTAACTGAGGTTCAGGTCTGGATTAAACCCAGACCGCCGCCTGCCTGCAGCGCTGTGGCCTTGGGTAACTGGCTTCGGCTCTCTGGTCCTTCATTTCTGTGTCTGAAATGAAGTGATGCCTGCCCCTCCACCCATGGGGAGGCTGAGAGAATCCAAAGAGGTAATCGTGCTAATTATTATTTAAATAGCACATAGCTTGTGTTAGGTTCAATTCTAAAAGCTTTACGCTCATTTGATCCTTACAGCACCACTAGGAGTGGAACTATGGTTATCCCCAGTTTACAGATGAGGAAACTGGGGCACAGAATGAAGTAATTTGCCAAAAGGTCAGGGATGTGGACAGACAAAATATAGCCACAGAAAGAAAAAAATTAATATTTAATAACAACAAGGGAGAAAGTGCACACAGTGGTCCTGTGTCATTGAGAGAGGCTGACTTCATCTCAGGAGCTTGCTCTGTGGTTTGGGAAGTCACATGGATGAACCTCTTGTTGAGAGAACAAAGATCTGGGGCAGACTGGATAGGAGAGCTGAGGCCAAAAAGAGTGGGACTGCTCTGGGGAAGAGGGTTTTTTAAGTTGTGTCCTGTGTGGCTGAGGAGAGAGGTGCTCTGAGGAGCCCTGCGGCTTGAGAACACCTTCAAACCTCCATGCCAGCCTGGACCACCTACACACGCTATTACTTCTGGGAGAAATAAACTATGTTATTCGTGCTGAGTGTTTGGGGGCCTCTTTGTTACAGAATCCTAGTCTATCTGCTCACCAACACACCACACTGGGACAAAGCAGCGAACCCAGCAGGCAAGATCTAAACGGCTTTGTCAAGCTCACAGGTTAGGGGGAGAGACAAATCTTAACCTACCCAGGAAACAAATAATCATGATTACAAAGTGTCGAGAAGTGTTATGAAAGGGACAAGGTGTGATGGTGAGAGAGAATGAGGGGGCGCCTGATTTAGACAGTGATTAGGAAGGCCCCTTGGAAGAGTTTATTATCTTTCACTTTTTAACCATGTATATCTTATTTTAAACGTCAGTGCGCCAAAACGAGACCCTGAATTATCGAACATGTATATTCTTTCCCCCCTTTCATGAAGTCTTGGAATATATTTCAACTGAAAGTCAATAAGGAGCCCCCAAAACATAACACTTCTTTTGAACAATACAGTTATACAAAGGACAACATGAACTGTAGAAATGCACCAAAGGTGAGTAATAATTGGCACAGACCCAATATTTCAGTATTAGTTAATACTAGTTAAGTTGACATGGTTTTAAAACCATGTCCTTTAAGTTCACGTAAGCACCCCTCTTTCCATTCCACTGCTGTACCTTGGCAATTTTGTCCATATTTAACACCACAGCGACAATAAGGACAATTATATTAGCTAGTATCCGTTAAACCCTGAATCAGGGCCAAAGCACCGCCAAGTATGTAAAATGTGTTTTGCTATTTGTTTATTGATGAAGAGACGATTTTTTAAACAAGCAAAGAAAACTGCAAGTGCAGAGGCATGGATGCCAGAAGGAGCTTGTATTCAAGAAACAGAAAAAGGGGAGTGTATATTTTATTCCTGCCACAATGTGAAACTGTAAGTAATAGGCAGGGTCTCAGGAGAAAAGAGAGGACCCACTCAGTGGTTTATTGAAAACAGTTTAATGAAGGGGTAATTTATCTGAAGTGTGTGTTTGGAGAAGGTGTTCAGGGTGTGGAGGAGAATCAACAGGGGATGGTACAGTACTGGCGCTGGCAACAGTGGGAAGCCTTCATCCCCTAAACCTGAAGAGAGTGGGGGAGGAGTGGTTTTCTGGAAGAAGTGAGAGCTGCAGGTATGAGTCAAGGATCCTCTGGGAAGAGCAGCGTTTAGAGAGATTCAGCCACTGCCAAAACTGAGGGTTGGTAGGGAAAATACCCCAACTTTTCTCTCCTCCCACCCTCGGATGCCCACTGATGCTTCCCATTGGCTGTCTCCCACTGGTGCCTCCCATTGGCTAGGTCCCATTGGCTATCTTCCTTTGGTGCCTCCCATTGGTTGAAGCCAACTTGGAGCCTAGCCAAGGAAGCCCAGGTGATGATGTCCACAGAGGTGAGCTTCATGAGGGGACACAAAGCAGAGTGGAAAGCTGTAGCAAGTGCATCTGGGGGATGGGGATAAGCGGAGAATAACCACTGGTGTTCTAGGTGACCTTGGAGTTTTCTGCAGACCTTTCTGAGCCAACTCTATAACAGGAGTGAGTTAGACTTGAAAATCGACCCTGTCCCCAGTACTGTTGACCCAGAGCACTCACAGGGCCTGTCACCATGGAAACCTGAAACTCGGCTCGGCCACCTCTGCCTACCATCCAAACAATACCCCAAATCAAAGAGCTGGTCCAAGAGCTGACCAGGTGGCACATCTGTAGAGCCTCGGGCCTTAGCCTCAGAGAGACAGGTTGGCAGGGCCTATCGAGACCAGCAGGGATGTTTGGACGTCCTGGGTGGGATGAAATCATCGCTCCCATCTCTGGACTCCTAGCGGCAGTTTGCTCCGCCAGGGAGGACTGGCCCTGAGGGAACTCACTCCACAGCCACGGCATCTCAGCCCACAGCTGCCTGGTCTCTGTCACTTGAGGGCCCGGGAGGCCAGCAACAAACAGCGCACAGGCACTCGGGGTGTCCCTCAGCTGCACACAAGGAGGGATACACACCCCACAGCCACAGGCAACCACCCACCGCATCACACCCAGATACACACAACAACGCATACGCGCCCACAGCGCGGTCCACCACGCCCAGCCCATGACCCTCCACCCCGGCCAATTCTTCCATTCTTCCAGTACCAGTTTTCCGGATTGTCCCGGGATGAAGGTAGGATGCCCCTCAGTCTGCCCCTGTGGATCCCTGATGTCTGCTTCATCGAGGTGCCTCTGCCCCAGAGGGGGATGTTCCTGGAACACAGATCTTGAAGGAGGAAAGGAAGGATGAAGGGCAGGAGGGAGGGAGGGAGGGAGACAGAGACATAGATGTGTGAGAGCACGATATAAATATGTCAGGGGCAGATTCAGGTTTTGTTGGGCCCGATGTTTATTCATTGGGGGAGGGAGAAGTTCTTCCAAAAAAGGAGAGTCAAACTATGAAAACAGATTAGAGACAGACCTTGGAAGGGGCCTGTGTCAGTGAGGGCCCTGGAGTTTGACAGCAAAGCGACTTCTAACACATGCGTCAAACACAGACGTGTAAGCCCATCAACACGTGTGGGAGCATAGACACAGGTGCCCGGACTCCAGACCCGCTCCAGGTGGCTAGCAGGGGCTGGGCCCCTGTGGGCACCAGCTTCAGAGACCCCTGCAGCCCACGCTTGGAAAGCGGGCTTCGGCCCAGCTGCTTCACGCCAAGAGAGCATCCTCTCGGAGCCATCCCCATCTGTGTTCTTGCTGTTTCCGAGGAGTGGACCCTGCTCCTGCCTCCTCACCTGGACCCCAACTCCAAGCTCACCTCCCCCATATGAGCTGGCTTCACACCAGATGGGCAGGACGAGGAGGGGATGGCAGCTGCCTCTGGAGAGAGGTTCCTGCTCTCAGTGAAGTGGACCCCTCCCCCAACCCACCTGTCCCAGCCCTTCCCCCAGGATGGTAAACAGGCCCGGAGAGGGAGGGCATGAGTTCTGTGCCGATCCTTATGGGGAATAGCTGTACATCTCTCACATACACACACACACACACACACACACACACACACACACACACACAGAACCATCACACATTTGTCTGGAATGCAAGAGATTTTACAAGGTTTTCTTTTTCAATATAGAAAAAAATAATGAAAATGGCTTGTAATGCCACCGCACAGATAATCCCAGTGGCATTTAAAAAATAAAGTTAATGTACACGCACATGTAGAAAATGTAAACAGTTCCAAAAAGATAATAAAATAAAAACTAAAAGCTTTTCTATCACGGTCCCTCTCCCTGGAGATGATCGCTCTTTGCATTTCCTTCCTGAATACTTTGGTATAGCAGCGTTTTTACTGATTAACAAAGGATCACACTCTGCCCACTATTTTGTACCTTGCAAGTTTTGCACCTAAACGTTATCTCTGCTGAGCTCTCCAGATCAACACGGCCTGATCTCTACCTTATTTTTTTTTTTTGCGGTACGCAGGCCTCTCACCGCTGTGGCCTCTCCCGCTGCGGAGCACAGGCTCCGGACGCGCAGGCCCAGCGGCCATGGCTCACGGGCCCAGCCGCTCCGCGGCATGTGGGATCTTTCCGGACCGGGGCACGAACCCGTGTCCCCCGCATCGGCAGGCGGACTCTCAACCACTGCGCCACCAGGGAAGCCCCTCTACCTTCTTTTTAATGCTTGTACTCTATTCCCATTGTAGGATTGCATTCTCTGTCTCTGCATGTTTATTTAGTTTCTTTGCTGTTACAAAGCCCCGACAGCAGCTCCTTGGTATACCCGGATGTACGAAATTTCCACAGGGTCAGTTAGAAGTAGAAACCCTGGGCAGAAAGGTCTGTGCGTTTCTAATTCTGACGGAGATTTGCCAAAATGCTCTTCAAAAAGGTGGTACCGATTTCCACTTTTATCAACAATGTAAGAGAGAGTCTGTCTCCCTACACTCATTAATTTTGCCAATCTGGAGAGTGAAAAGTCATCTCTCAGTGTTTTCTTAACAGCTTTATTGAGATATAATTCACATTCTAAACAATTCACCCATTTCAGGTGGACAATTTAATCATTTTAGTATATTCAGTGCTGTGCAACCATCAGCATCTTCAATTTTAGAACAGTTTTGTCCCCCCACCAAAAAAAACCCTCTGTAACCACTAAGAGACACTGCCCCATTTCCCCATTTCCCCCAGCCCCAGACAACCATTAATCCACTTTCTGCATCTATAGATGGGCCTATTCTGGACGTTTCATAAAAATGAAATCATATAATAAATGGATTTTTGTGTCCGACTCATTTCACCCGGCATAATGCTGTCAAGGTTCATCCATGTGGTAGCAGGTCTCAGTATTTCATTCCTTTTTATGACAGGATAATACTCCACTATATGGATAGACCACATCTTGTTTATCATTGAGCAGATGATAGACATTTGGCTTGTTTCCACCTCTTGGCTATTGGAATGATGTTGCTAGGCACATTAGGGTTCATTTACTGTTGGGTTGTTTGTATGTTTCCTATTTGTGATATTGTGATTTATAATATAGTTGGTCTTGGCACAGAGCTCCAAAAACCCTTGGAATTTCGGGACTTGAGCCTTAAAGGTGTCTTTTGTTATGTTAATGACGTGCCTCTGGGACAGCTCCTAAGGGGGCGGGGGCTGTTTGCCAGGGGAGCCAATCCCTTGATTAGAGGGTTGGAACTTCCAGTCCCAGCCCCCCACCACCTCCAGGGAAGGGAGAGGGGCTGGAGGTTGAGTTCTATCACCAATGGCCAATGATTTAATTATTCATGCCTGTGTAATGAAGCCTCCATAAAAACACAAAAGGACGGGGTTCAGGGAACTTCCTGGTTGGTGAACCTGGGGACATTCGGGAAGAGTGGACGCCTGGAGAGGGAAGCTCCGCCCCTTCCCACATACCTTGCCCTGTGCATCTCCTCCACCTTGCTGTTCCTGAATTATATCCTTTTATAATAAACTGGTGATCTAGTAAGAAAACTTTTCCTGAGTTCCATGAGCCAAATTAATCAAACCCAAAGAGGCAGGTGTGGAACCTCAGACTTACAGCCTTGTTGGTCAGAAGTACGGAGGTGGGGGGCACCTGAACATGTGACTGGCCTCTGAAGTGGGGTGAGGGGACAGCCTTGTAGGACTGAGCCCTTAACCTGTGGGATCTGACACTACCTCTGGGTAGACAGTGTCAGAACTGAATTGTAGGACACCCAGCTGGTGTCACAGAATTGCTTGGTGTGGGGAAAAGAACCCACACAGCATAATTGGTGGGCAGAATTTTAGTTGATGTCAGAATCATACCACTGATTAGAGCTCTTTGTTAATCAAGAAAATGTAGTTCATTGTCTGGCACGCATGTTCTAAATAGATTTTTCTACTTCTTCATCCGTCTTTTGACGTCATTTACCATATTTTGTGACATTCAGAAATCAAATGTTTTTATGTTTTTAAACTTACTAACTTTTTCTCTTTAGGCTTATAACCAGCTTTGGAAGGTCTTTCCCACCATGATTATAAACTTATTCATAACTTCTTCAAGAACCTTCATGGTTTTTCCTTCCCCTCCCTCTTATTTTGTAACATTTAAGACTTTGATCCATATGGGATTTATTTTGGTGCCAGGAGTAAAGATCCAATGGTCTTCCCAAACGATCAAGTAATTATCTCAGCATTTCTAACTGAAGAAGCTTTCTTGTTGCCACCAATTTGAAATGCCACTTTACCAAAAATTACATGTTCCTGTGGGCCAAACCCGCTACGGGTCTTGCCAACCCAGTTGTTCTCAATCCTGGCTACATAACAGAATCCTCTGGAGGCATTTAAGAAAATACAAAATTTTAAATTTGTAGATCTAAAACTTTTTTAAAGGAAGAAAAGACCAATATCCAGTTGCCACCCTGTTGGATCAGAATCTCTGGGAATAGGGCCCAAGTATTGTTTTTTTCTTTTTTTCATTTGTTTTTTAGAAGCACTTTAGGCAATTCTAACGGGAAGCCAGGGCTGAGAAACACCACTCAGTAGCGCTCCACTGAGCTATCTAGCTACTTCTTTTCTACCAGAGTGTGTCTTTTTAGGGTTGGCCCCTGTCACTACTCTTCTTTTTCAGAATTATTTTGGCCATTCTTCACAGATGTAGTTTTCCAGGTGAACTTTATTATCATTTTGTCAATCCGGGGTGGGAAAAAAGCCTGTTACCCTCATTTGAGCCACACTGATCTAATATTCAGCCAACAGATATTTACTGAGCACCTACTATGTGCCAGGCACTGTTGTAGGCAGTGAGGATACAGCAGTGAATGAGAAAGATAAGAATCCCCACCTTCAAAGACCTTACCTCCTAGGGGAAGGGACAGACAATAAACACGTTAGTGGAGTCCAGGAAAGCTTCTTGGAGGAGGTGGCATTTGAGCTGAGGCTGCAGGAGGAAGAGGGAGTGAGGTGGGAAAGCTGGAACGGAGGTGGAGAGGGGCAGTGGTGGCACAGAAGCCTGGAGAAGAGAATTCCTCCTGAAGCAGGGACGGGTGTCACTGAGGATGAGGCCCAGGCAGTAGCCACTGGTGTTGAGAGCCTTTTGGTTATGGAGACAATAAGAGCGCAATTGGAGAGGGCTGAGAGGAGAATGGTAGGTGAGGCGGTGGGAACGGTCAGTGCAGATCACTGTTTGAAGGAATTTGCTGTGAGACGGAGAAGTAGGTGGAGGAGTTACGGGGCCAAGGGGAAGCCTTTGCGAGATGAAACTATTAAAGCAAAGGGATGCTCAGGAGAGAGGGGGAAGCTGCTGATGCATCGGGTGCCAGAGGGCAGGGGTGGAAGCCTGCGTGGAGGAGGCGGTATGGCTGGGGAGCCCAGTATGCGGGCAGGGGGAGGACACGGGCAGTGCTGGCCTCTGTGTCCTCTGAGCAGTGTGGACACGGCATCCGCCAGGGGGCATGTGGAGCAGGAGGAAGGGGCCATCTGGGGACAGGCGAGAAGATGTAAAACGATTTCCTGGGCCCGTGGGAAGGTGAGTCTCCTGGGGGAGGGTGGGCGGCTCGGGGAGAGCACTGTGCACCCATCTTCGTCTGTGCTGGAGGTGAGAATGGACAGCGTCTCCATGGAGTGTCTCCTTGTGGCTCCTGTCACGCCCCCACGGAGTCTTACTGCAAAGGTCTGTCCTGTACACTCCTCACACCATCGACTCCTAAGCGTTTTGTGAGCAGAACCTTTTCTTCTATTATCCTTTCTGCTGACAATCTACTTATAGGGAAAGTAATGACTTTTTTTTTTTTTTAAGCCTTTCTTATTTATTTATTTATTTATGGCTGTGTTGGGTCTTCGTTTATGTGCGAGGGCTTTCTCTAGTTGCGGCGAGCTGGGGCCACTCTTCATCGCGGTACGCGGGCCTCTCACTATCGCGGCCTCTCTTGCTGCGGAACACAGGCTCCAGACGCGCAGGCTCAGTAGTTGTGACGCACGGGCTTAGGTGCTCCGCGGCATGTGGGATCTTCCCAGACCGGGGCACGAACCCGTGTCCCCTGCATTGGCAGGCGGACTCTCAACCACTGTGCCACCAGGGAAGCCCCAAGTATTGACTTTTTATACCTTAATTTTGTGAACTTACTGAGTTTCCTTATAGTTTCAAGGCATTTTCCTCTCATTATCTTGGGCTTCCTCTCCACTATGTGTGCTGTCTTCTTACTCCTGCTCTTAGCTCATCTTTGTGCTGGCTTTAATGGAGATTAAAAGAGACTCTGGCTTTAATGGGGAGATTTCTAGCTAACCAGTCCCACTCCTACAAGTGCATACACGTCACAGCTAACGCCCCTCTGGCAGCCCGAAAGCAAGCGGGGACCACGTGGCGCAGGCTCCTGCCGAAGTTGGGGAACCTGCCACCTGGCCGGTCCACACGCAGCCAGGGCTGCTGGGCGCGGAGCTCTATGGATCGGAATGTGACGTGTATCCTGCACTCCCGGCTCATCGCTCCTGGTTAAATGCCGGCCCTAAGCTTGCCACCAAGGGGCTGAGTTTGGCACTCAGCCTGTGTCATCTTCCCGAGCCCAAGCTGGATGCCAGCAGCAGGGGTGGGCACGACTTCGTGGTCCCACAGGGTTAGCAGGACTTGAAGGGACTTTTTCCCGATTGGAAAATTTCACACATTTACAAACGTGGAGAGAATAGTACAAAAGAGCCCCAAGTCCCCAATATCTGGCCTCAACAACGATCAACTCATGACAAACTTGTTTCAACTGTACCTTTGCCTCCATTTGAAGCAAATCCCAGATAACATATCCTGAGATTCATTTTTTTTTTTTTTGCAGTACGCGGGCCTCTCACTGTTGGGGCCTCTCCCGCTGCACACAGGCTCCGGACGCGCAGGCTCAGCGGCCGTGGCTCACGGGCCCAGCGGCTCCGCGGCACGTGGTATCTTCCCGGACCGGGGCACGAGCCCGTGTCCCCTGCATCGGCAGGCGGACTCTCAACCACTGCGCCACCAGGGAGGCCCTGACCCTTGTTTGAGCAGGAGGCAAGAGCGGCCCACGGGTCTCTCTGCTGCACTGGCTGGGGCGGGGGTTTGCTGCAAACACTCAAATTGCTTCTTTTTTTTTTTTTTTTTATGTTTTTCTTTTTTAACGTCTTTATTGGGGTATAATTGCTTTACAATGGTGTGTTAGTTTCTGCTTTATCACAAAGTGAATCAGTTATACATATACATATGTTCCCATATCTCTTCCCTCTTGCGTCTCCCTCCCTCCCACCCTCCCTTATCCCACCCCTCCAGGCAGTCACAAAGCACCGAGCTGATCTCCCTGTGCTCTGCGGCTGCTTCCCGCTAGCTATCTACCTTACGTTTGGTCCATGCCATTGGAGTCTCCTGCTTAAGTAGCTGCTTCCTGAGCAGACTGTGCTCCCTGTCTGGAAATCTCACTCAACACCATCTTCTCTAAACTGGTGTGACCTTGCTCTTCTCATCTCATCTCTCTGCACTGGGATTTGCTTCCTGGTTTTGCCTGGTGGGTAGGACAGCTGGGTAGGTGATGGGTCGTGCAGGCATCTTTCACAGAGGGAGGAGCTCTTCTCATCATCACCCCTGCTCCCGGGCACTTGGCAACCTCACCACGAGGGGCAGGACCTGAGAACAGGCTGACTGGCCTCAATCCTGGATTTGCCACTAACCCCCGTGTGCTCTTGAGCAAATCTCTGTCCCTCTCTGGGCCTCAGGGGCCACTTAAGGTTTCTCCCAAATTAGGGCTACCAGGTTTAGCAAATAAAAGTGCAAGATGCTCATTTACATTTGAATTTCAGTAAACAGCAGAGTTTTTTTAAGTACATCCATGCAATATGGGACATACTTATACAAAAATTCTTCTGTTGTTTATCTAAAATTCAAATTTAACTAGGCATCTTGTATTTTATCTGAGAACTCTACTCCAGACGAAAAATTCTATTCCATTCCGCTCTCTGGAGGCAGCCTGATGCAGCGCTCAGAGCAGAGACTAGGGGTAATATAGGCCTGCGTGTAAAGCCCATATCTGCCACCCATTCCTGTGTGATCTTGGGCAAGTCACTTCACTTCTCTGAGTCTCGGTTTTCTGAATTATAAAATGGACAGGTTAATCCCTGGTTGGTTCTCTCTCAGGACTGATGTCGGCACATAAATTAAAGAACATTAATTAAACCCCCTTTACAGACTATAAAATGTGCTGCAATCTTGAACATTTATTAAGAAGTTACTATTTCAATTAAAAAAAAAAAAAAAGCTACTCTATGTAACACACTCTACCAAATATGAGAAACAGAGACATTTGGGAAGACATTTGTGTAAAAAAAGGAAAGCCTGACACTATCTATTTTTCACAGAATCCTTCCATAAAGGGAAATTCCATCATGAATCTGAATTATGACTGCTATGAACTGATAAGGAATTAGACACTTTAGGAAAAAAATAATCTGTGCAGTCTCGGGAAAGAGTCACACCTGGGCTTGATTCCAGAAAGAGTGGGAATAATTCCTCGGACACACTGGGCTTTCAAATTCCCATTTGGGACAGGATCTGATTAATCCAAAATGATCGAATTAATCAATTTGGGTGGAATCTTTCCCATATTTCCCTTGGGCCTTGGATGTGCCTCTGCTGTGACGGAAAAGCAGACTAATTCCCACCTTCCAGAAACCTAGACCAATAGGGTGGATGTCAGTGGAATGGCCTGCCCAGCACCCCCTCTTGTTAAAAGGACCCATCTCAGCCACCCAGAGTATGGGAGAAAATATTTGCAAATTACATATTGGTAATGGATTCCTGTCCAGAATATATAAAGAACTCCTATAACCCAATAACAAAAAACCAAACAATGCTATTCAAAAATGGCAAAGGACTTGAACAGATATTTCTCCAAAGAAGATATGCAGATGGCCAATAAACACATGAAAAGATGTTCAACGTCACTAATCATTAGAGAAATGGAAATCAAAACTACAATGAGTTACAATTTCACACTCATTAGGATGGCTATGAAACACACACACACACACAGAGAAAATGACGAGTGTTGGTGAGGCTATGGAGACGTTGGAAGCCTTATGTACTGTTTGTTGGTGGGAATGTAAGGTGGTGCAGCCACTGTGCAAAACATTTGGGCAATTCCTCAAAATATTAAACCAGTTCCACTTCTGGGTGTACACCCTAAAGAATTAGAAGCAGGGTCTCAAAGAGATATTTGGACGCCCATGTTTCTAGCAGCATTGCTCACCATAGCCAAAAGGTGTAAGTAATCCAAATGTCCAAAGATGGGCTAGTGGATACACAAAATGTGGTCCATCCATACAGTGGAATATTGATCAGTCTTGAAAGGGAAGGAGGGCTTCCCTGGTGGCGCAGTGGTTGAGAGTCTACCTGCCGATGCAGGGGACACGGGTTCGTGCCCCGGTCCGGGAGGATCCCACATGCCGCGGAGCGGCTGGGCCCGTGAGCCATGGCCGCTGAGCCTGCGCGTCCAGAGCCTGTGCTCCGCGACGGGAGAGGCCACAACAGTGAGAGGCCCGTGTACTGCAAAAAAAAAAAAGAATCCGTCTGCCAATGCAGGGGACACAGGTTCGATCCCTGGTCTGGGAAGATCCCACATGCCGCAGAGCAACTAAGCCCGTGCGCCACAACTACTGAGTCTGTGCTCTAGAGCCCATGAGCCACAACTACTGAAGCCTGCATGCCTAGAGCCCGTGCTCTGCAACAAGATAAGCCGCCGCAATGAGAAGCCCGCGCACCGCAACGAAGAGTAGCCCCGGCTCGCCACAACTAGAGAAAGCCCGCGTACAGCAATGAAGACCCAATGCAGCCCCAAATAAATATATAAGTTTATAAAAAAAAAAAAGGGAAGGAGATTCTGACTCATGGTACAACGTGGATGAACCTTGAAGTCATTGTACGAAGTGAAATAAACCGGACACGAGAGGACAAATACTGTAAGATCCCACCTATATGAGGTCCCGAGACCACTAAAATTCATCGAGACAGAAGATAGAATGGTGGTTACCAGGGGCTGGGGGGAGGGAGAATGAAGAATTATTATAACGGGTACAGGGTTTTAGGTTGGCGTGATGAGAAACTTCTGGAGCTAGTAGTATGGTTGCACAACAATGTAGATATTCATAACACCACTGAATTGTATACTTCAAAATGGTTAAAATGGTAAGCTGTGTTATGTGTATTTTACCACAATAAAAAAATGAGGGGTAAGGAAGTGGCCTTTATAAAAAAAGGGCTCATCTCTTCTATTTGGGGAAGCAGTCCTCCCCACTTCTCCCCCATCCAATGGGCTCTCCAGGGGTGGGCATTTAATTCATGTGGTCAAGGACACGTGACTTGAGCTGGACCAATGAAAACCCTTCCTGAGATTGTTCCTGGAACTCTCGGAAAAGGCAGCTTCTCCCCTGAGGCTGCTAAGTTAATGGAAAAAGAATCTACAACAGGAGCGCTGGGGACCATCTTTGGGGCAACTCGGGAGAGGCTGGCTGAGAGGGAGGCCAATTCATCCTCATCAGGCAGCTGCGGGGACAAGGCCCAGAGGGTTTGAGCCGGGCCCAGAGCCAGGTCAATGCGACCAGCTCCCCTAAGCTCCCTTTGTGCCAGTGTGTGCTGGATTTTCTGTCTCTGCCACACACAGACACACGGCCCCAGTCTGCTAAGATGCACGGAGAGAGGCTTCACATGAAGACGAAATCCACCCAGTGGCTCAGCGAGGTGTTTCTGGTAGGCTCATGTGGGGTTCGTATACATCAAGCACCCACTGCACTGCTGTCTCGCGTGGTGGCACCTTCTCCCTGTGTTTGGGATCCAGCAGCCACAATCTCTGGGCATCCTGAGCAGGGCTTTTGGGGGTGGGCCATCTTTCAGGCCCCCCACCCCCCAAGCTCACCCCTCACGGCGGCGCTCAAGGCTGCCCCTGACTTGGCGGCCCCAGCTCTCTAGCCCGGAACACTCCACCCGCTTGACACTACGGCCACACTCTCTAATCCCCAGGAAGCAGGCTCTGCTTCGCAGCCTCAGCCTCTTCCTCTGCCGGACATGCCTTTCTGCTCTGTTCACCCCCATCTTTCACAGGTGGAATACCGACAGGAGCAAAGCAAAGCGCTACCCCTCAGAGACATGTCCCCGATTTCCATCCACTTAACTGGCACTTACCTCACTCTGACAGCCTGCCACAGCCCTCAGTTTGAACCAGGAGCAAAGAGTATTCTGTGATGTTTTGGGCAACAGGGCTCCAGCCTGTGCCTGTGCTGAGCTTGCTCTGGGGTTACAGCCATCCAGGCATATCTGAAGAGCCAACGGGACTGAGGAGGGGTCACTAAGTGGCCATTTTCAAGCCCCGAGGCTACACACGGGCCATCTCTGATTTTCAGTTTCCACATCTATAAAGGGTGGATGGAAAGTAATACTATCCACCTCATAGAGCTATTGTGAGGTTAAATGACACACTACATCCAGGACCACTATACCCCATGTTACCATTTACACTCAGGAGCTATATCATTGGCACACCTAACTTACAACAAATCCAACCTGAGAGAGGCAGCTCTTTTAACCCCTAAGCCTTCTGTAGTTCCCACCCCATTCAAATTACACCTTGGTCTCCACTGTCCCAAGGCAAGCCAGGCCAAATTGAAAAGAGAAAAAAGTTAATTATGAGCTTTGGAACTTCCCAAGGCCTTAACTTCTGTTAATTTCAGGTGTTTTAAGGAATTTTCAAGGTAAGTTGACTATAATGCATTTGGGCTCTAGAACCTGGTGTCCACAGAAGGCCCTTTATCTTCCTTGTCTCCTCCTCCAAGCCGGTGGATCTAGGGCCCTGGGGGCTGACTTAATCCAAGGGGCCCCGTCCTGCAGGCTGGCAAGTCCCGTCTGCAGCCTTGTTGCTGTAGCCGCTGCCTCCGGATTCGCTCTGGAACGTCAGCACTGTGGAATCTCGCTTTCTGCCTTGCCGGTTCTCTCCTGGCCCAGATACCTGAGCAGCTCTGTAAAGATAAGTCCGCGTGTGGCGTCAAGAAAGAGAGCACACAGACATCACTTTTGCCGGTTGTGATGGGCGCTGTGATGATGGGTGGTCATTTACTTGGTGCTGCAGGTGTCCAACTACAGGAACTTAGGGTGAGGTTCTGTTTTGAAGTGAGAGAAGTTGCTTTTTACAAGTTATATTTCATTTCTTTGTCTAGATGAACTCAAAAAGTCACTTTAGAATAAATTGTTATTATTTAGAGAAGAATTATAAGTGGCTCCTCTTAGTTTGCCTCAGTCTACTTAACTAAGTTATTGACTTAGTTTATCCAAAAAAGCAAGTGTGGAGGGGCACCCAAGACCGTGGGAGAAGGAGATTATAATGGGCTCCACTAGCTATCGAAGCTGGTGGCTGGGGAAAAGTTAAGAAATTTTGCATTGGGACCAAATTACCTCTTGGGCACAAAGTAAGCAATATCCCAGCCCATTCTCTTGAGATTCCACTATAGTAAACCTGTCTGACAGACCGGGGTGTTCCTGAATGAAGACACCTTGCAAGAACGGACATGTAGAGCCACCCACGGAGAAATCACCACTGGGGCATTCTGACTGGGGCTCAACACCAGGCCTAGTTGTGTAGGGGGGGGGGGAGCATATATTGTACCCAAACTAGGAACCCTGGCACGGTGGGCGTGATTTGGGGACAATGGCTGAATATGAGATTGTGAATCCAAGCCTTAAACCGTGTGGGACAGCACTGCGCCAGAACAGTGAGAACACGGGCCCACGGCCAGGCTGCACAGCTCAGGTGCTCCACAGAAACAGCGTGTGGTAGCACGGAAGTAATCCCAACCAAATCGCGCCCCGCTAGAGGCTGGATCCAGCTCTCTTTCAAGAGTTCCTTTGAATTGCTGGACTAATTCCTCAAAGTTTTCCAAAAATTCAGGAAGATAAACAACTTACCTAGTATGTGCACACTCAAATCTGTTTTAATTTGAAAAATTAGACGTGGACTTTATTTGTACCCCCAAGCTGCTAAACAAAGCACCAGTTACCCTTAATTTTGTTGTTAAATTGTCTTTTCAACGAACTTTCCTCGCTTTAGGCACAGTCCCTTCCTGAGGTTTCTTTTCTGCTTTCCTTGTTTGCTCCTAGGTCTGCAGTTATGACTGCAAAATCCTGGGCTTGATTATTGGATAAGGCTTAATGACCTCCCACTTAAAATGGAAAGGGGAAACTAGGCCAGGTGCATCTAAGACAATTAATTCCAATTTGTTTCCCAGCCTCGGCATTCATCCAGGACCGCCAAGCTGATCAATACTCCTGAATTCCGTCTAATCAGGGGTCAGTTTCCCAGGAAGCCTTGGTTGTGCTGGAACTTTGTGCAGGGGGAGGGAAACTTGAGACTTGGGGCTGGCAAAGAGGTGATGCCCTCTAAGGACCCCATCTGTATTGTCAGCGTATTAGAGCCCTCCCTTTTATTTACTGTCCTTTCAATACCCATTCTTCCTTTTTTAGAATCCTTTGAATTGATTGCGTTAAAAGCTTGGCTGCTAAAACTAGAAATAACAGCAAGCTTAAATCAGCTAGAATTTTATTTCTCTCTCATAAAAGTCAGTGTGGGTGACCCAGGACAGGTAATCCAACTCTGGAATAATCCAGGATGTTGCTCTGCCGTCTCCTGTGCATGGCTTCTTGGGTCTAAAACGACTGCCCGAGCTTCCACCGGCCTGCCCTCTGTGCCCTTTCCATAAGCAGCTAAATAGGAAGGGAAGGGCAAGCACGTTCCTCCCGAGTCCTCGCCCCAGGAGCTGCTCCTGTGACTCTGCTTTTATACTACTGGACAAGAGCCGCTCATAGGACTGCTTACATCCTATTGGCCAGGAGTGACTCACATGACTCTGCTTACATCCTATTGGCCACAACTTAGTCACATGACTGCGGCTGCAAGAGAGTGGGGAATGTGTTTAGCTGGCCGTCCGGGGCGCTGCTAAAGTGCATGGCTTCTGTTAGGAGGGCAGGGAGAGTTGAGTGGCCCAGGAGCCCCAGTGGAGTGGACCTTTGGTGGCAGTATATAGAGCAGCCAAGGGCAGAGGACGGAGAGCCACCCTCTCCGTTGCAGGTTGGGTTCCCAGGGAGCCAATCTCAACAGGGGGGAGGGGGTCTTGGACTAAGGGAAGCACGACTGGGCAAAGCAAGCAACTTAACTGCCACACAGTTGCAGAAAGGCCTCAGGGGATGCGGGGGTGGAGGAGCTCGTGACGGAAGGAGCTCTGGAGCGGAGCTGGCCCTTCACAGAGACGAGCGAAGTTGAAGCGGCTGGTGGGAAAGGACACACAGCGGGCCTTTGTAAACACCCTGCCCTCCCTGTCACTGGGTGTGGTCGTTGGATGTGCTGCATTCGCTTTGGGTGAAGCAAGCCCCCACTTCCACCCAGGACAGGCTATGAGGGAGGAGCGCAGATGAGCTGCCAGTGGGCAAGCGTTCTGACAGCCAGAGAAACAGCGCTTCAGCCCAGAGGGGCGTCCATTACATCCTCCTTCACCAGCCCAGCCAGGGGAGTGTGGAGAGGCTTGTGAGGTACGTTTGGCCGACCCACTGCTGTTACCCAGGGTTGGATCCTTCAGCGGGGAGCCACGGTCATGAATGATCGTGCCACTGAAGCAAATGTGGGTCCGCTGGCCTGAGCGCAGTAAAGCCGATCTGCTGACACCGGGTTGTCGTGAAGGAAATCACAGCGTTTATTGCAGGCGCCAAGCAAGTAGGCAAGGTAGCCAATGCTTAAAGGGCCCAAACTTCTCGAAGGCTTTCAGGAAAAGGTTGTTTTTTGTTTGTGGTACGCGGGCCTCTCACCGTTGTGGCCTCTCCTGTTGCGGAGCACAGGCTCCGGACGCGCAGGCTCAGCGGCCACGGCTCACGGGCCCAGCCGCTCCGTGGCATATGGGATCTTCCCGGACCGGGGCACGAACCCGCGTCCCCTGCATCGGCAGGCGGACTCTCAACCACTGCGCCACCAGGGAAGCCCAGGAGAAGGTTTTTAAAGATGAAGTGAGGGAGGTATGTTGTGGGGTGTGTGATCAGGTCATGGACATTCTTCTGATTGGTTGGTGGTGAGGTAACCAAGAGTCAACATCATCGATCTTCTGATTCCAGCCCGTCTGGGGTCTGTGGGCTTGTAGGGAGCATACAGTTAATTTCTTCCACCTGGTGGGGGTCTCAGTGTCCGCAAAACAGCTCAAAGGACATGATTCAGGACATTATCTGTAGCCCTTGAGGAGGAACTAAAGGTCCTTGACTTTGTCTAATGGCTAAACTGTTATTATTTTGTCTTGCTTGGCTGTTTTCCTTTCTTTGTGCATGTTGTCACTTCTCTGATTAAATGTACTCTTTGGAACTTGGGGAACGCCTAGGAGACTGAAGTTTTCCTACAGAAAAGAGGCAGGCAGAGGACACGGTTGGGGGCCTGTTTCGGGAAGGTCCCTTAGGGTCCTCCTCGGTTACAGTTGGAGGCCATACTGACTGTCCTGAAGTGGGGACATGCGGAGTGGCCCATTCCTGCTCCTGTAGCAGGACCTCTGGTAAAGATCCTGCTGCCCGACCCCCTACCACTAGCACCCTGGGTTCTGGCCCGTATTGCCAGCCTTTTTCTCCAGGCTCCCTGTCATCCTGGAGCCCCTAGTACCCTTCAGTAAGCCCCACTTTTGGATTAAGTGAGCCAGAGTAGGTATTGCCAGACTTAAGAAGGGCAGGCCCTCCCGGCCAGACTGGTCTCTTTGCACTGCCCTCACCCCCAGCCCCTGGTCAGAGGGATCAATCCTTCACCCCTCTGCTTTAGACTTTACAAGGGTGAATAGGAAGGGACCAGTTCCCTTCAGGGTAGAGTTTGCCCCAAATCCTCAGGACACATCCTGCTTCTACTCTCTGAGGCCCAGGGAGCCACGGGGTGCAGCCTTGCCTTGGGATCAAGGAGGCGAGCTTCCAGACAGGAAGTGACTCGTACCCTAGGTATTGCTCACTCAGAGGTAAGCAGGTCACCAGGAAAGGCAAAAGAACATGGGGCATCTGAAATGGACCTAGCACAGCATTTCCAGACACTGTCCCCTCCTTCCCTTGGCTCCTCATTGTACAGGTAGAGGAACTGAGGCCCAGAGAAGGGCAGTGACTTACCGGGTGTAACACAGCACAGGAGGAGGGAACAAGAGGAAGCCCTACGGGTCTCTGAGGGTCAGGGCATGCTCCTATGCAGTGTTGCACCAGCTGTTGCGTGGCTGCAAGTGAATCACACCCTTCCCACTCATCTGGATTTGTGGGACTGGTTTACTGGTAATGTATCCCCTCCCCACGAGGAGCCAGACTGAAATTCCTGCACCACGGTGGTCACAAGATGGGGTATCGTGTGGTCTGTCTTTCAGCCCCAGATTCTTCAGCTGCCTGTTGTGTGATTCTTGGAAGTTACTTGGACTCAGTTTTCTCGTCTATTAAATGAAGATGATTAAACCTATCTCATAGGACTTTAAGGATCAAATTCCCTCACTCCAGAAATACTCTGTGAGCAAATCCTAGCTACTGGGATACAGAAATGAGCAATACCAACAACAAACCAGACTGCTTCCTGCCCTCAAGGAACGTATATTCTAGGTGGGAGAGGCACACAAAAGACACTAAGAAAATATGTAAATAAGCCATTTCTGCTGTGGGAAAGATGAGACGGGGTGACGGGTGAAGACCGAGTTAGGGGGGCCGCTTTGTCTGGAGTGGGCAGGGAGGAGGTGATGTCTGAGCTGGGACCAGAGTGATGAGCAGGACACAGGCAAGGTGAGGGCTGGTGAAGAGAATTCTCAGAATGCCGGGGAGAAAGTCCCCTGCCGACTGTGAGAGGTGGCCCCAGATTCCCATAGCTGCCGTTCCGAGGCAGCTGAAGGACCGTGTGACCAAGAGAAAGGCCAAGGCCAGCTTTCTATCTTGGAGCAAGACCTTCAGCTGTCTCATGTGCACCTCTGTGAAATGGAAATAAAGATCACCGAAGGAAGTTTGTCGGGGAAGGGGAATTTCTCTATCCTTCTTGAGTTCTTGTGGCTGGACTAATAATAACATAGACACATGGCAGAGGAACAGGAGGAAAAGAAAGAAGTTTCATTTGTACGTCCGGAGGTCTCATAGAAATGGACCTCCATAAAAGCAGGCAGCTTTTATGCTTTTTAGACAAAGAAACAATACATTTGAGAGGAATTGACAGGACAAAGAAACACGTTTGGGTGCTTAACTAGTCAGGAATGTAAGCTAAGTTTGGGCTTGGGTAGTAAATTAGTAAAGAAGGAATGAGGTTTGTTTATACAGACTTCTCGGCCCTGAATTCCCTGCGTCTGGCAATAAGGATGTTTCTCCTGGTATAGGGAAGGCACCTTCCACATGGAAGATTTACTTCCTGCTTTCGGGGAGACAGAGAGGAGGGTCAAAGTGTCCCTCTTGCATCGACCATTTCTTAAGTAACTTTAATTTAAAATAATCAGTATGCCATTGAGGTATATTTGGGGGCAGCCTGCCCTGGGCCCCAGCAAGTTCAGCCTCACAGGTAACCTCAGAGAGGTAACCTGGCAAGGTCCGACAGCTTAGAACCCAAGTGTGGTGGGTGTTTTACAAAATTAGTCCCAATCCTCTACTAGTCTCAATATCTGTACCTCTTTTGTTTTCATTTTGGTAAAATACACATAACATAAAGTTGACCATCTTAACTATTTTTAATTGTACAGTTTAGTGGTGTTACGTACCTTCGTATCGTTGAGTAACCAACCTCCAGAACTCTTCACCTTGCAAAACTGAAACTGTCCTCAGTAAACGACACCCCCCCCCCCCCCTCCCCCAGCCCCTGGCCCCCACCCTCCTACTGCCTGTCCCTAGGGATCTGACTACTCCAGAGACCTCATATGAGTGCAACCATACAATGTTTGCCCTTTGGCGACTGGCTTCTTTCGCTTAGCACAGGGCCCTCGAGGTTCATCTGTGGTGTTACGTGTGTCAGGAAGAAATTCTTCCCTTTTTAAGGTTGAACGATATTCCACCGTATGTACAGGCCACGTTTTGCTTATCCATTAATCCGTCCATGGACACTTTTTGGCTTTTGGGAAGAGTGCTGCTGTGAACATGACTCTCCAGATAGCTCTCTAAGACACTGCTTTCAGCTGTTTTCTGTATATCCCCAGAAGTGGAATTGCTGGATCGTGTTAATTCTATGTTTAACTTTTTGAGGAACCGCCGTCCTGTTGTCCTCAGCAGCTGCGCCATTTCACATTCCCACCAGCAGTGCACAAGGGTTCAGATGTCTCCACGTCCTGGCCAACACTTGTTGTTTTCTGTTGCTTTGATTGCAGCCGTCCCGGTGGGTGTGAGGTGGTATCTCGTGGTGGTTTTGATGTGCGTTTCTCTAATATCCCTGCCCGTTGCTAGGTGATGTGGCAGATCTTCCCATTGAGAGGCAGCATCTGTGGTTTACCCCTTGCCTTGATGGTTTACCGCCACTGGAGCAAGGCTGCACCAGTAACGAACCTTGGCCCGAGAGGCCCCTCATGCTTCCCCTCTGTCCCTGAAAGAAGCCCAGCTGCCGTGTGAAGGACCCCAGGCAGTTCTGCTGGAGGGTGACAGACCCGTGGCCCAGTGACTCCTGTCGTCGTCCCAGCCAACAGCTGGCCAGCTGCCAGGCATATGTGAGGCCATCCTACACCTGCCAGCCCAGCTGAGCTGCCCGTGGACTACGGCTAGGATCCGCCAGGCCTGGCTCAGCTCAGAACCACCACACTGACCCACAGAGCCATGAGCAGTAAGTGATGGTTTTCTGAGCCACGAAGTTTGGCGGTGGCTAGGTGTGAAACAACTGCTCACAGGTACATCAGGCCCCAGCGCCTGCCCTAGGGTTTCATTCCCAACGTTCCATGGACTCTCCTGATCTGGGACAGAGCAGGTGAAACTCTCACCTAATTCCTGGAAGAAAGCAGACCTACTCTTATCTGGCATCTAGGACATAGATGTGGAATGAAGCTCTATGCAGCATAAAGGTTTGACTTACATGGATTGTGACATGATTAGCACAAGAAGTTTAGCCAACATCCATCGTCTCATATACATACAGTAAAAAGAAATGGAAAAAATGTTTTCTTCTTATAAAGAGGACTCATGTTTTATTCTCCTAATAACTTTTCTATACACCATAGAGCTGTGGTCGCTGTAGCGATCATGCTGTACGTTACGTCCCTAGTAGTTATTTATCTTAGAACCAGAAGTTTGTATCTTTTGACCACCTTCCTCCAATTTCACCTCCCCCACACCACAACCTGTGATAACCACAAATCTGATCTCTTTTTCTGTAAGTTTTTGTTTTGCTGTAGATTCCACATATAAGTGAGATCATGTGGTATTTATCTTTCTGACTTATTTCACTTAGCATAATGCCCTCAAGGTCCATCCATGTTGTCACAGATGGCAGGATTTCCTCTTCTATACGGATGAACAATATTCCATCATTTATATATATGCATATACCACATTTTCTTTATCCACTCTTGCTTTCATATCTTGGCTACTGCAAATAATGCTGCTATGAATGTGCGGGTACAGGTATATTTTCAAGTCAGTGTTCTCATTTCCTTTGGATATATTCCCAGAAGAGGAATGACTGGATCATATGGCAGTTCTATTTTTAATTATTTTAGGAACCTCCATACTGTTCTTCATAGTGGCTGCACCACTTGACACTCTCACCAGCAGTACACAGGGTTCCGTTTCCTCCACATCCTGGTCATTGCTTCTCATTCCTTGTCTTTTTGTTGATGGCCATCCTAACATGTGTGAGGTGGTATCTTGTGGTTTTGCTTTGCGTTTTCCTAATGACCAGTAAAGTTGAGCATTTTTCATGTACTTATTGGCCATTCATATATCTTCTCTGGAAAAATGTCTCAGGTATTTTGCTCCTTTTTAAGTTGGATTAGTTGGGGGGGGTTGCTATGGAGTTGTCTGAGTTCTTTCTATATTTTGGATATTGTTTCTGTCTCTGGCTTCATTCATTCAACACTATGCCTATAGCATTTGTTTCCATCTTCATGTGAAGCGCGAGTTTGTTCTATTTTACTGCTGACTGGTACCCACTTTATGAATACACTACAATTAAGCTATGAGTCCTACTGCTGTTGGGCATTTAGGTTACTTCCAGTCTGAAGCAATGATAAGTATGGCTCCTGTGAACACCTGCATACAAAATTTGTGTGTGTGTGTGGACATATAACTTTAATTGGGTAAATATCTAGCTGGAATTGCTGGATCATAGAGTTAGTTTCATTTTATAACTGCCGAACAACTCTTGGAAGCCACTGTACCGTTTAAAACTCCCACCAGCAACAGGTGAGACTTCCGTAGATCCATAGCCCTGGGAACACTGGGATTGTCACTTTCCTTTGGTACAGCTGTTCTAGTGGGTGGGAAGTGCGGTCTCACTGTGGTATTACCTTGTATTTCCTGATGACTAATGACAGTGGACTCTTTTTCATATACTTATTGGCCATTTGTGTATCTTTTATAAAATGTCTGATTTTTTTTTTTTTTTTTTTTTTTTTT
>NW_020175040.1:748068-761809 GCF_003031525.2 Neophocaena asiaeorientalis asiaeorientalis
GGATCCTCCCGGACCGGGGCACGAACCCGCGTCCCCTGCGTCGGCAGGCGGACTCTCAACCACTGCGCCACCAGGGAAGCCCCTCTTTTCACTTTTACAAATGGCTTTCAGGTACAAGTGACTTAAAATAACTGCACATATTTCAAGTGTATAATTTAATAAAAATTTAATTATGTACATCAGGAAAACCAAGACTACAATCAAGGTACTAAGGTATCCATCACCAGCAAAGCTTTCCTGATGCCCCTTTGTGATTCCTCCCTATTGCACCCTTAGCCCTTCTCCTGAAACCCACGCCCAGACAGCCATTGATGGGTTTTCTATTATGATAGATGAGTTTTCATTGTCTACATGTTTCTATATATTTGCAATCATGCAGCATACCTCCCTTTGTGTCTGGCTTCTTCTATTCAGGTGTTCTTTTTTTAAATTTTTCGTTTCTTTCATTGTTTTGCATTGTTTTTTCTTTTTACACCTCCCTCAATCAGGTTCCCTCAAACCTATCTCACTCAGCCTCCCTCTCTCCCTCCCTCACACAGTCTCCCTCTGTCCCTCCCTCACGGAGGCTCCCTCTCTCCCTCCCTCACTCAGCCTCCCTCTCTCCCTCCCTCACGCAGGCTCCCTGTCTCCCTCCCTCACTCAGGCTCCTTCTCTCCCTCCATCACGGAGGCTCCCTCTATCCCTCTCTCACGCAGGCTCCCTCTCACCCACCCTCACGCAGGCTCCCCCTGTCCCTCCCTCACGCAGGCTCCCCCGTCCCTCCCTTACGCAGGGTCCCTCTGTACCTCCGTCATGGAGGCTTCCTCTCTCCCTCCCTCACGCAACCTCCCTCTCTCCCTCCCTCACTCAGGCTCCCTCTGTCCCTCCGTCATGGAGGCTTCCTCTCTCCTTCCCTCACGCAGTTTCCCTCTCTCCCTCCCTCACGGAGGCTCCCTCTCTCCCTCCCTCACGCAACCTCCCTCTCTCCCTCCCTCACTCAGGCTCCCTCTCTCCATCCCTCACGCAGGCTCCTTCTGTCCCTCCCTCACGCAGGCTCCCTCTCTCTCTCCCTCCCTCACGCAGGCTCCCTCTCTCCATCACTCAAGCAGGCTCCCTCTCTCCCTCACGCAGTCTCCCTCTGTCCCTCCCTCACGCAGGCTCTCTCCCTCCCTCACGCCGGCTCCCTCTCTCCCTCCCTCACGCCGGCTCCCTCTCTCCCTCCCTCACGCCGGCTCCCTCTCTCCCTCCCTCACGCCGGCTCCCTCTCTCCCTCCCTCACGCCGGCTCCCTCTCTCCCTCCCTCACGCCGGCTCCCTCTCTCCCTCCCTCACGCCGGCTCCCTCTCTCCCTCCCTCACGCCGGCTCCCTCTCTCCCTCCCTCACGCCGGCTCCCTCTCTCCCTCCCTCACGCCGGCTCCCTCTCTCCCTCCCTCACGCCGGCTCCCTCTCTCCCTCCCTCACGCCGGCTCCCTCTCTCCCTCCCTCACGCCGGCTCCCTCTCTCCCTCCCTCACGCCGGCTCCCTCTCTCCCTCCCTCACGCCGGCTCCCTCTCTCCCTCCCTCACGCCGGCTCCCTCTCTCCCTCCCTCACGCCGGCTCCCTCTCTCCCTCCCTCACGCCGGCTCCCTCTCTCCCTCCCTCACGCCGGCTCCCTCTCTCCCTCCCTCACGCAGGCTCCCTCTCACCCTGCCTCATGCAAGCTCCCTCTCTCCCTGGGTCACTCAGGCTCCTTCTCTCCCTCCCTCCCTCGCTCTCCCTTTTACCTTCCTTACTCAGCCTCCTTTTCAGGCTCCCTCACTTGGAGTTCCTCCACACCCTCCCTGCCACCCTCCTCACTCAGCATAGTTATGTTTAAATTCATCCATGTTTCTATAAGTCTTAATGCCTTGTTCTATTATTATTGTGACGTATTCCATTCTATGAGAAACCACAGGGTTTTTTTTTTCCCCCACCCTGCTGATGGTAATTTGGGAGTTTTCAGTTTTTTGATAAAGCAACGGAAGCCAATATGTATATCTGTATTCAAATCTTTTTGAGACATATGCTGTCATTTCATTGGGTAAATACCTAGGAGTGAGATTCGTGTGTCATATAGTATGTATATGTTTAACTTATGAAAAACTTCCAAGCTGATTTCCAAAGTGTCTGTAGAATTTCACATTCCCAGTAGCTTTCCATAAGGATTCCAGTTCCAACACAATTAATCAGCACTTGGTTTGATACATCTTTTTCATTCTAGCCATTTTAATAGCTATGTAAGTGTATCTCACTGTGCTTTTAATCTGCATTTCTTTTATGAGTAAGAATGTCGTGTATATCTTCCTTTCCTTATTTGCCATCCACATGTCTTTGGTGGAGTGTTTGCTCTAATCTGTTGTGTATTTTTTTATTGGATTTTTTGGTCTTATTTAGTTTTGAGCGTTTTTGTTCTGAGTACAATTCCTTCATCAGATACATGATTTGCAAATATTTTCTCCAAGTCTGTGGCTGTCTTTTCATTCTCTTATCGGTGTCTTCAAAGAGGAGAAATTTAAAATTTTGATGAAATCCAGTTTACCACTTTTTTTCTTGTATGGTTTTGTTACTTAGAAATCTCTGTCTGCCCCTAGGTCACAAATGTATTTTTCCATGTTTTCTTCTAGAAGATTTATGGTTCTGCCTGTATCTCAGATTATTTTTTTATTTTTTTGTGCACTCTTCCGGAAAGCTTGCATTTCCCAGCTGAAATACTTTAGGATCTTTGTCAATATTCAGTTGCCTATGTATGTGAGGGTCTATTTCTGACTCCATTTTGTTCCACAAATATATTTGTCTATTCTTATGTCAATACCATAAAAGCTTGTTGAAATAAAAAAGTAGAAGTCCTCCAAATTTGTTCTTTTCCAGAATCATTTTGGCTCTTCTAGGACATGTTCATTTCCATGTAAATTTTAGGATCAGCTTGTCAGTTCCTACTAAACAGCCTACTGAGTTTTTTCCTTGGATTTGTGTTAAATTGTAGGTGAATTGGGGGATGATGGACAGCTTACGAATTTTTAATCCTCCAATCTATGAACATGGTGTATCCACCCTCTCAGCGTTGTTTCATAGTTTTCAATGTAGAAATCATGCATTTATTTTATCAAATTAATTTCTAAATATGTGATACTTTTATGGTATTGCAAATGATGTCTTTTTACATTTTTGTTCCCAATTTCTTGCTGCTACTGTATGTAAACTCAAATTTTGCATGTTGATCTTGTATCCTGTGTAGAGGAGCAAAATTTGCCATGCCATGTGTATCTCTTTGGCATGGGATTATTTCAAGTTGAAAATAATCAAGGCCCAAAAGATTCTGGAAGAATCTTTGACAGCCCCCTAACGGCCTAAAAAGAATGTAGATAGAGGACCTGTTCCAGGAAGGGAGCTATCTCCACAGATTACTATACATAACGTGAACTAGGTGTGTACACAAGGAGGAACCCAGCAAAGTCTGTTGGTTAAAATTCCTCTCTGTGTCCCATTGTCTCTGCCTGGCCCAGCAACAGCTTGTTTACCAAACATGTGCTTTTCCATCTCTGTGTGAATTGCCTTCCTCCCCTTTGAAGTCCCAAACTACTTCTCCCAGCATCCTCTTTGTCTTTAGCTGAAGATGGTATTTAAGGTGATGGATTCGGCCACTTTATTGAATTCCTGCCTTTTCCTTGGTCTCTCCCATATATACATGTTATTAAATTTTGTTTGATTTTCTCCTGTTCATCTGTCTCATGGCAATTTAATTCTTAGACCAGCCAGAAGAACCTAGAAGGGCAGAGGAAAAATTCCTCCTCCGTATCACCTGCCACATTGTTAAATTCACTTACTAGTTTTTGTAGTTTTTGGTTTTGTTTTTACGATTCTTTGGGTTTTCTGTATACAGGATCATGTTGCCTGCAAATAGAAACAGCTGTATTTCTTCCTCCAATATTTTTCTTTTCTTTTTAAAAAATTTGTTTACTGATTTTATTTATTTGGTTTTACTGGACCGTAGTTGTGGCATGCATGTGGGATCTAGTTCCCTGACCAGGGATTGAACCCCGGGCCCCCTGCATTGGGAGCATAGAGTCTTATCCACTGCACCACCAAGGACGTCCCCAGTATGTTCTTTTTTGTCCCCTTACTTTGCTGCACTGGCTAGAACTTCCAATACAGTGTTGAATCGACGTGGTGAGATTAGACATCCTTGCCTGGTTGCTGATATGAAGGAAAGCCTTCCACGTTTCACTATTAAGCAGGTTGGTGACTATGTGTATATCATAGACGCATTTTATTAGTTTTCTTCCTACTTCATTGAAAGCTGTTAGCATGAGTGGGTGTTGAATGTTCTCAAATGCTTTTTCTGCCTTAATGAGTTGGTCATATGATTTTTCCATTTTAATTCCTTAATGTGATGATATATACTGATTGAGTTTTACTGTTGTGGCCTCTCCCGTTGCGGAGCACAGGCTCCGGATGCGCAGGCTCAGCGGCCATGGCTCACGGGCCCAGCCGCTCCGCGGCATATGGGATCCTCCTGGACTGGGGCATGAACCCGCGTCCCCTGCATCGGCAGGCGGACTCTCAACCACTGCGCCACCAGGGAAGCCCCCTGATTGAGTTTTGAATGCTAAACCAAACTCACATTCCTGGGATAAGTACTTCTTGGTCATGATGTGTTATATTTTTATATATTTCTGGATTCTATATTCCAATATATTTTTTAAACATCTTTATTGGAGTATAATTACTTTACAATGGTGTGTTGGTTTCTGCTTTATAACTATCGTCCAATATTTTGTTAATAATTTTTGTGTTTAAAAGGGATATTGATGTGTACTTTTCTCTGCTTGTAATATCTTTGTCAGAGTTTGGTATCAGGGTTATGTTGGCCCACTAAAAGGAGTAGGGAACATCTTCGCCTCCTCTATGTTCTGGAAGAGATGGTGTAAATTAGAATTATTTCTTCTATAAATGTTTGATCTACTGTCCCTAGAGAAGCCATTTGACCTGGATTTTTCTTTGTGGGAAAGTTCTTTATTACAATTTAATTTTTTTTAACAGTTAAGGGATCATTCGGACTTTTTATTTCTTCTTGTATCCATTTCACTGAGTTGTGATTTTCAAGGAATTTGTTACTTTCATCTAGGTTGTCAAACTTATTAGCATATAATATTGAATATTTTAACACCTCCTTTCAGTAGACAAAAAAGTACATGAAACATGAGTAAGGATATAGAATATTTAAGCAACACTGTCAACAAACTGTCCTAGTTGATATTTATAGACTGAACGTTTGCAGAATACACATTCTGTTCAAGTAGTCATGAAATACACATTGCATATAGTCCACATGCTGGACCATAAAATAACTCTCAAAAATCCTGTTAAATTAGGTATTAATAACGATAAGCTATTTTTCACACCCATTAGGGTGGATACTATTTTTAAAACCCCAGAAAACAACAAGTGTTGGCAAGGATGTAGAGAAATTGGGCCCTCGCACATCGCTGGTGGGAATGTAAAATGATACTGCTCTGGGGAAAACAGTAAGACGGTTCCTCAAAAAATTTAACATAGAATTACTATATCCAGCAATTTCACTTCTGAGTATACGTCCAAAACAATTGAAAGCAGGGTTTCAAGAGAGATTTTTACACCTGTGTGCCAGTAGTACTATTGGCAATAGCTAAAAGGTAGAAGTAACCCAGGTGTCCAGCAACAGATGATAGATAAACAAAATGTGGTCTCTGCAGACAACGGAATATTGTTCAGCCTTAAAAAGGAAGGAAATTCTGATGCATGCGACAACATGGATGAACCTCGAGGACATTATGCTCAGTGGGATAGCCAGTCACAAAAAGACAAATACTGTATAATTCCACCTATATGTGGTCCCTAGAGCAGTCAAATTCATAGAGACAGAAAGTAGAAAGGTGGTTGCCAGGTGCTCAGGGAGAGAGGAATGGGGAGTTAGTGTTTACTGGGGACAGAGTTTCAGTTTTGCAAGATGAAAAGAGCTCTGGAGAGGGATGGGGGCGATTGTTACCCAACAACGTGAATGTACTTATGCCACTGAACTGTGCACTTAAAGATGGTTAAGAAGATAATGTTTGTTATGTGTATTTACTACGATGAAAAAGGAAATGAAAAAGCTATCCAGAAAATCTCAAAAATATTTGAAAATCAAACCACCTACTTTTAAATAAGCAATGAATAAAAAACAAAGTAACAAGGGAAGTTTCAAAATATTTTCAACTGGATGAGAGTGAAAACACAGCAGTTCATAATCTGTGGGAAGCCCAGAAACCAGTGCTTCTGGAAAATTAGTAGCTCTTATGTTGGTTAATTTTTATGTGTCAGCTTGACTGGGTCCCGGGGGCGCCGAGACATTTGGTCAAACAACATCCTGGGTCTCTGCGTGAGGGTGTTTGTGGATGAGATTAACGCCTGAATTGCTAGACTGAGTAAGGTGAATTGCCCTCCCTAATACGGTCCAGTCAGCTGAAGACCCGAATAGAACAAAAAGGCTGAGTAAGAGGGAATTTCCTCGGCCTGAGTGCCGAGCTGAGACTTGGGTCCTCTCCTGCCCCTGGGCTGGAACTTACCCCGTTGGTTCTGCCGGTTCTCAGACCTTCGGACTTGGGCTGAACCACAGCATTGGCCCTCCTGGGTCTCTGGCTTGCAGACCACAGATGTTGGGATTTGTAAGCCTCATTAACCATGTGAATCATTCCTTATAATAAATCTCTTGAGGGACTTCCCAGGCAGTCCAGTGGTTAAGACTTTGCCTTCCGATGCAGGGGGTGCGGGTTCGATCCCTGATCCAATATGCCTCGTGGCCAGAAAACCAAAACATAAGACAGAAGCAATATTGTAACAAATTCAATAAAGACTTAAAAAAAAAAAAAGTCCACATCAAAAAAAAAATCTTTAAAAATAAATACATAAATACGTAAATAAATAAATAAATGTCTTGAAACGTACACACGCATGAACATCCTATTCTGGTTCTCTGGAGAACCCTGATTAATGCAACTCTGAGCAGTTGTTTCAGGAAAGAATAAAGGTGCGCAGTCAGCTCTCTCAGGACAGAAAGGAAGTCGAGGTGACCTGGCCAAGGCCCCACCATCAGTAGTGGAGGATCCAGGACTGGGGTGCAGACCTCCAGGCTTGGAGTGGCGTCGGGGCCTCACCCTCAAGCTGAGCTGTGTCTCGGAGTCCCCTTCTCCCGCGGGCCTGTGTCAGGAGTGTAGAGGACAAGCAGTGGGGCGGGGGCCGTGTCAGGCTCATCCTCAGCGGTGCTCCCGAGGGGAGAGTTTAGGCCGACGGATGGAAGGAAGCTATGGGAAGGCAGATCCTGGATTGAGCGGGAGAAGAGCAAGCAGCCGGCTTAGGTGGTGATGAATCCTTCATCCCTGGCGGTGCTATAGCTTGTCTGTGCTCACAGTCACAGCCTATCATTCATGTTCGAACAAGGATTCCATGGACACTCTTCGAGAAGCTAGCATGTTCTGCCTAATCTATCATGTTTCTTTAAAAAATTATTATTCACAGTTTTCCGGTCATTGGTCTAAAGACCATGAAGCTATTTTAAGCAGGAACAGGGTCCATTTCCCTGACTGAAAAGAAATAATTACTATGTATAAAATAGATAACCAACAAGGTCCTACTGTATAGCACAGGGAACTATATTCAATATCTTATAAAACCTATAATGGAAAAGAACCTGAAGATAGATATCTATGTATCTAGCTGAGCCACTTTGCTATACACCTGAAACACGGTAAATCAACTATACTTCAATAAAAAATATAAATACATGAATAAACAAGATCAGATTTTTTAAAAAGAGAAATAATTAAACAAGCTAACAAAACGCTCTTGTCCTGGGGTGTGTGGAGTGTTCTAACCTCACCTCGATCGCAGCCCCCAAATACAGGAACATGCCCTGGGGCCAAGGTCTCAGTCAGACACAGTGGTGTCATGGGCACCTCACTCCACGTCTCTGGGTCTCAGTGTCCTCGCCTGTAAGATGACAGTGGGCGTAAAAGCTGGGTCTCTTGAAAAACACTTTCCCAATTCCCGTGTCTTGTGCTTTGATATTTAGTGAGGATGGAAAGATCACAGTTGACAATGGCATCTGGGAAGTTAAAGCTGAGGTGCAGGCAGGGTGTCATTTTCTTCTGCCCAGGAGGAAAAGAACGTGATATTTGAAGCGCACGTTTCTCAGGACGTCAACTCTTTAGCATCCACATGCAGCCCATTTTTGCTGAAAGACACACAGAGTTCTGTGACAGGCAAACGTCTCATCCCACCTCAGGGATGAAAACTGGCATTGGAAAACAACAGAGCTCTTCACAGCAGCTCCTTTTAAATCTCTTTTAATGACTAATATCCTCATTTCGGTGTGTCCCTGAACTGACCCGAGCAAAATCAAACTGAGACTAATTAGTGTGGAAGAGATAACATACATGGGTCCAGTTCCTGTTCTCATGGACACCTCACACTCAAAGTAAGAATGAAACAGGAAAAGAATTCTCATTTTTAAAAAAACATGTCGGGACTTTCCTGGTGGTCCAGTGGTTAAGACTCCGCGCTCCCGATGCAGAGGGCCCGGGTTCGATCCCTGGTCAGGGAACTAGATCCCACACACCACAACTAAGAGCCCACATGCTTCAATGAATATCTCGCATGCCACAACTAAGACCCAGTGCAGCCAAAATAAATGAATAAATATTTTTCAAAAAGCAACAAAAAACCCCCACATGTCATTGGAAATATCCTTAGCACTGGCCTGGATATCAGGAGAACTGGGTTTTAAGTGTTATTCTACCAACCAAGTGATCATGTGACCTTTTAGAAGCCACTGGCCTTGCTCAGTTTCCAGATCTGTGAAATGGGGTTGGTTTTACTTGCCTACTATGAAATAATAGGAAATGTGTAATTGGTCTCCGCCCCCAGTTCGTGGCACAGAGCTCCTAAAGCCCTTCTAATTTCCTAAATTATAAAAGTACTAGGAGTATCATTTGTTCTAATATTTGGTCCTTGATCCTTACACAGAGCTCTTAAATCCCTTGGGATTCCCTGGCTGATAGGAGGGTTTTTTTTTTTTTTTTTGGCGGTACGCGGGCCTCTCACTGCTGTGGCCTCTCCCGTTGCGGAGCACAGGCTCCGGACGCGCAGGCTCAGCGGCCATGGCTCACTGGCCCAGCCGCTCCGCGGCATGTGGGATCTTCCCGGACCGGGGCATGAACCCGTGTCCTCTGCATCGGCAGGCGGACTCTCAACCACTGCGCCACCAGGGAAGCCCTAGGAGGGTCTTTTGTTCTCATGAAGTGAAGAGAAGTTGGATTTAGTCTCACAAACTTATCTTTTTTCCATGAGATAATAATGGTAGGAGAGAAAGTAAGAAATCTCAAATAAAGATGATTTCTGCTGTTGGGACCCAGGGCAGGCCACCCCCAAATATGCCTTAATGGCATAGTAACTATCTTGAATTAAAGTTACTTAAGACATAGCTGATACAAGAGGGGCACTGTGACCCTCTTCTCTGTCTTCCTGAAAGCAGGAAATAAATTTCTCATGTGGAAGGTCCACTCTCTGCATTTGGAGGTAGAAGGACACCCTTATTGCCAGAAATAGGGAATTCAGGGCCGCAAGTCTATACAAACAACCTGTTACTTCTTTAATTTACCACCCCAAACCCAAACCCTGTTTAGAGTCTTCCCTAATTAAGTACCCAAAGCCTAAGTTTCTTTTTCCTGTCAATTCCTCTCAAATTTGTTTCTTTGTCTAAAAAATATAAAAGCTGCTTGCTTTGGCCACTTCTTAGGTCCCATTTCTATGAAACCTCTATGAGCACAAATTAAAATTTATTTCTTTTTCTCCTGTTCATGTGTCTTGTGTCAATTTTATTATTAGTTTCCCTCCGGACACTGCCTTTCTCAATCATACAAGAAGCATTCAGGGCCCACGTGGTAAAAATGGCAGGAAAGACACCCTCCCCCCAGTTAATTAAACCTTGAGCTCATTTAAGTTTCTTATGGGTACAAAACCACAAAACCTAAATTATCCAGTCAAGTCAGGTTATGACTTAAGGACATTATAGTTCCTCACAGTCCAATGTGTACCTTTGTAATGTAAAGGTTGTGATATTGTCAACGGTTTAGCTAAACTTGCCTGGCTGATCTGTTCAATGATTAAGTAAGCCTGCTCCGTGGGCAGGGAGACTGGAGCATCACACGGAAAGTCGCCCTCCCTCTGATAGGTGTCTCAGGTGGAGGGCAGACAATCTGGGGGCTGCTGCAAGGTTGACAGAATAACTGTGGCTCCCCCTTCAGTGAACATATGGGAAGTTATGGGAAAAACAAAATTCCTCTTGATCACTGCGTTGGCGAAGCTGTACGTGAGATGAATTTCCTAACGTGTATTGGTTTCTTGGGTGTGAATTTTTTTAATGTATAATGTATAATGTAAAAAAAAAATTTTAATGTATAATGTAAAGCTGGCTGGGGTGTACAAAAGGGAGTGGTGGGGACTGTGGCCAAAAGGGAGTGGTGGGAACTGTGGCAAACTGGGGAGGTCACAAATCCTTCTTTTGTAAGTGGCTGCCACTCATCTCCAGCATGTCATTGCTGAAATAAGCCCAGTGTTGCCAGCACTTCTGATGTTTTGAAAGAAATTATAAATCTAGATTTTATATAAAATAGCCTGATTTTTAAATATTGGGAAACAATTCAAATTAAGGAAATCTGGGTAGTGTTTTTTGTCCGATGGTTCATAGGGCCTCCTTGTGGAGTGAATACTTGACCACTTACCGTGCTAAGCACTGCCCTAATGCTACATGTGTTATTAATGGAATCTTTGTGCCTTAGATACCGTGAGGAGCTACATGTTATCAACGAAGGTGTAACTAACTAACTTCTCAGGGCCACGCAGCCAGTAGGGAGCAGAGCCAGCATCTGACCAGCATTTGAAAAGGCCTCAAAGCCAGCTGTGCCCAAGGTGGGCAGGAGGGCCGCCTGCAACATGAGGGTGCATTGTCCACAGAGATTTTGAAAACAGTAACAAGATGGACTGAAGCTTGTCTGGTTTTTATGACCATCACGCACAGGCAATATTAAATAATGTCAGTGATAAAATACACACTGTGTATTTATTATTTAGCACACAGGGATAAAATACACAAATCCCCGCAAACTTCTGTAGGTTTAAGTTCTAAAGAATTGCTGTGGCTACTGTTAAGGGGTTTAAAAAAAAAACCACTGCGCCACCACAGAAGCCGCATCTTAATCATTTTTAAGTGTGCAGTTCATTAGCATTAAGTATGTGTGGATATATATATATATATTTAAATTGGAGTATAGCTGCTTTACAATGTTGTGTTAGTTTCTGCTGTACAGCAAAGTGAATCAGCCACACACATACATATATCCCCTCTTTCTTGGATTTCCTTCCCATTTAGGTCACCACAGAGCATTGAGTAGACTTCCCTGTCATTAGCGTTACATATATTAACATTATTTTGCAATCAATCTCCAGGCATTTCATCTTGCAAAACAGAAACCCCATACCCATTAAATACCACCTCTCATTCCCCCTCCCCTAGCCCTTGGCAACTGTACGGGAGGAATATTTTTTTTCTACCCTTCTAGGTTCTTTTGGCTGGTCTGTTCATTAAATTGACATATGACAGGTTAACAGGAGAAAAACAAATTTATTGTCATACTTATGGGAGCCTCACATAGACATGAGAGGTTCCAAGACAGGCAATGGAGGCTTGTGTGCCGGCTGGACTAAGGTGAAGGGCTAGGGCTCTGGGGCTCCAGGGGAGGAAGACAAGTCACAGGAAGCTGGGAAGAGCAAGTGCTCGGTGAACACAGGTTTGTCAGGCCCTGCAGGATGACAGGGTCAGGCCCTGCCAAACGCCCAGCTCATCACGCCAGCCCACACTCTGTGGTTATCTCTGGTGGCAGCTCCGTTCCCTGACCATGCCTTCTAATTCTTTTAGGCAGTTAAGGGAGGTACACAGCTCTTCCTGAGTCTTTTGGGCCACGACTGTCTTCAGTTCAGAGTGATCCACATGTGAGAGTGGCACGTTTTGGGGTGGCATATTCTGCTCCCCTTCCCAGCTACCGTCCGACTGTCTCTATGAATCTGACTGCTCTAGGGACCTCATCTAAGTGGAATTTTTTTTATTTTTCTTTTTGTGACTGGCTTATTTCACTGAGCATAATATCCTCAAGTTTCATCCATATCGTATCATGTGTCAGTACTCCCTTCTTCAAGGCTGAATAATATTCCATTGTGTGTATGCATCACATTTGGTTTATCCATTCATCTGTTGATGGATGCTTGGGTGGCTTCTATCTTTTGGCTGTTGTGAACAGTGCTGCTATGAACATATCTCTTTGAGACCCTGCTTTCAATTGTTTGGGTTCCATAAGTGGAATTACTGGATCATATGGTAATTATATATTTTTTTGAGGAGCCTCCATACTGTTTTCCATAGTGGCTGCACCATTTTGCATTCCCACCAACAGTGCACAAGGGATCCCTATTTCTCCACATCTTCATCAACATGTTTTCTGGTTTTGCCTTTTTTTAAAAAAAATAGTAGCCATCATGATGGGTGTGAGATGAGATCTCATGCAAAAGTCATTTGCATTTCCCTAATGGCTATGATGTTGAGCATCTTTTCATGTACCTATTGGCCATTTGTATGTCTTCTTTAGAGAAATCTATTCAAGTCCTTTGCCCATTTTTTTTTTAATCGGGTTATTTATATTGGTGTCGTGGAGTTGTAGGAGTTCTTTCTATATTTGGATATTAGCCCCTTGTCAGATATGTGACTTGCAAATGTTTTCTCCCGTTCTACAGGTGGCCTTCTAACTCTATTTATTGCATCCTTTGATGCACAGAAGTTTTGAAGTTTGATGTGGTACTATTTATCTCTTTTTACTTTGGTTGCCTGTGCACTGTTGAGTTTTAATAACATATAAACATTAAAATTACACACTTTAAAAATGTATGCTTTAACACACAATGTACTCTACATGGATGTTAATTCTGAAAACTCTTAGTTACACAGTAGGCCCCATACATATGGATTTGTGTTTGTCTCCAGAGTAACTTTTGGAATCCTGTGAATTTGCCTCAGACACAGTTCTTGTCTCCAGCCCCCACCACGGTACACATTTCTGTGCCTAAACAGTAGATCCGAAATGATCAATGATGGCACCGTGATTGTCAAGACAGAGAAAACAGAGAAAACAACTCGTGTTATTGTTATTCAGCCATCCTATGAGCCCACTTATTCTTACCTGGTTTAAATTTTAAGACAGTGAAACAGAGTGCAAACTGTAAGGGGTAATATTTTTGTTGCTTAAGTGCAAATCTTACCTTCTACTTGAACTATTTTACTGAATTTTCATATTAGATTAAGAATAAAGATTTCTTCTTTGTTGCTATTCTCATTTATTAAATGGACCAGTACACTCTGGTATTATTTATTATTGCAACAGGCCAATATGTCAGTATATGTTTTTAAAAAATACATTAATGTCATTAAAAATTATTAATCTATTACCTTTCCCTTTTTGGCTATAAAGTAATATTTATTTTATTTTTTTAATTAAAAACTTGCTTTTGCTGGCTTGCTTGTATATACAAAGCTCAATCAAACAAGTTTTAAAAAGTTATTTTTGGGGCTTCCCTGGTGGCGCAGTGGTTGGGAGTCCGCCTGCCGATGCGGGGGACGCGGGTT
>NW_020175040.1:761884-767728 GCF_003031525.2 Neophocaena asiaeorientalis asiaeorientalis
TTGTGGGATCTTAGTTCCCCCACCAGGGATTGAACATTGAACCCAGGCCCATGGCAGTGAAAGCACCCCAGTCCTGACCACTGGACCGCCAGGGAACTCCCTCATTTAATGTTTATTACAGAAAATAATTTTTTCTTATAAAGGAGTATTAAAAGAAATCTTCCTTCCTAAGAGGTTTGATGAGCTAGGTACGACACTGGAGGTATGAAATAGCCATTTGGGGAGCCAGGGGTAGGACGTACCCTCCTCCAGTTCTGGTGGCCTAGTGATGTCTAAGGACTCCTGTGTGTCCCTCCAGGGCTGCTGGTGTCAGACTTAGCCGGCTGGGGTAACACACGTGCCAGAACTTCTAAGGGGGCCTGACGGTATGAAGCTGCAATGAGCTTATCCTGCGGCCACTGTCCCATAGCGATGCCTTTGGGGACGAAGGGAGTAGGTGGGCGAGGATGAGGGGTTCAGTGTCCAGGGGCAGCTAACTGGCCGAAGCAGTCCCTGACTCCGGCAGAGAATGGATGTGGCAAGTGGAAGAAAACCGTCCTGAGTGAGAGTAAAAGCACAGATAGAAACTAGATCCTGTGAGCAGGCAGCATGTCTGCGCATTGATAAAAAGCAGCGATTTCTGCAATTAAATGGCGCCATTATCTTACACAAGATGAAGTTTGGGAAAGCATTCTGCCAAGGCTGAAACTGTTCCAATGCTCCCAGGCTTTTTCTTATTTTTTATTTCCCCAAACGTCGAGGTTTCCAGCCCAGAGACAGTGCTGAAGGCCTACAGTGGGACCCCCTTTCCTCAGTCCCCAGGGACCGTGACCAGAAGGTAGCTGCGGCCTTGTGCGGCAGGGAAACCACTGCTGCTGGACTGGGTCCTGCATATGGGGGTGTGCTGGGTGTGAGTGAGGGTGCTCTAAAGAAAAACTTTTACTCCAGCAGAAAGGGGCAACACAGACAATGCCAGGAGGGAAAGAGCGCTGAAGGGGGAACCTGGACATTAAAAGCTCATTTCAAGCCATTGCAGTGTGAACCTTACGTGGATCCCGATTCTGAAAATACAAACTGTGAAAAAGAAGCTACGATGTTTATGAGACACTTGGAAGTCTGAACTCTGCGTATTTTATGACTGAGGAATTATTGTTCATATTTTAGATGTGATAATAGTATTGAGGTTAGAGTGTACATCTAAAACGGCCCTTATCTTTTAGAGATAGGATGCCTCAGATTTGTTGCAAAATGATACGGGTGAGGGCTGGGGTCGGCTGCAGGCGCATGGTCACGGGACTGGACGGTCATGCCTGGGGCTTCAGTATACTATTCTATCAACTCTTGTGAATGCTTGAGCTTCTCCACTGCACAATTTAAAAAATCTATTTGTTGCAAAAAGATGGTAGGGCTTCCCTGGTGGCGCAGTGGTTGAGAGTCCGCCTGCCGATGCAGGGGACGCGGGTTTGTGCCCCGGTCCGGGAAGATCCCACGTGCCGCGGAGCGGCTGGGCCCGTGAGCCATGGCTGCTGGGCCTGCGCGTCCGGAGCCTGTGCTCCGCAACGGGAGAGGCTGCAGCGGTGAGAGGCCGCGTACCGGAAAAAAAAAGAAAAAAAAAAAAGGGGGTAGATAGGTTCTAATATGACAACATGCCACTAGGAATACTTTGAAATTCCTTCTCAACCCTTATTCGCTCAAGAAGAAAGGCCCCTATCGTCCAGTGCTTGGTCCTCTCCCTCTGAATGGTGAGAACAGGCCTTGGGCTCTGAGCCTTTGGCAGGAAACAGTGTCTCCTTGTACCTTAACGGCATCCCTTTGTTTCGTTGTATTTATTTTATGGCTACTTCTATTTTGGCAACAGATACTGTTTTGCTACTTACTGGAGTGACAAAGTTTCCTTTTTAAATATATGTAAACACTTTGATTTAAAGACAAATAGGAAATAACAGCACAGATGGTACTCAGATACTGTAAGGTTTTTCCGAGTGGTAGGAGATGCCGAGCCGTGGAAGTCACCGATACAAGTCATTTTCCTATCTCATTTTATTTATCAGGTAGACAAATCTGGGGTCTCTTCATCCCTGAGGGTCTCTGTGCCTGGGGCAGCATGGCCTGCTCAGGCCATGCCCACTGTCTCCCTGACTCTCAGATAAGGCACTTGATACCCAGAGAAGGCACCCAAAGGCAGAGAAGGAGGGTGCTGCATGGACCCCGGGGCCCCGACATGGTCCCTTACCAGGCTCACTGGCAAGTGAAAATGGGAGGGGGGACAGAGTTAAGGACAATATAAAGAAAGGGAAACATCTCAAATGGGAAAATGTTCTATCCATCATTTTGTTGCCTCCCATTTGTAGTGTTTTGCTGGGGAAATTTCCTGACCGCCTTAAATTAAAGCATACAGGTGGCCAGCAAGCTGTGTCCACCCGGATTATTTTGTTAGGCCTGTTTGTATGTTTGCTTTTTTGTTTGTGTAATTAAACTTTTTTCTTTTTATTACTTTTTTTTTTTTTTTTTGCAGTACACAGGCCTCTCACTGTTGTGGCCTCTCCCGTTGCGGAGCACAGGCTCCGGATGCGCAGGCTCAGCGGCCATGGCTCACGGGCCCAGCCACTCCGCAGCATGTGGGATCCTCCCGGACCGGGGCACGAACCCGCGTCCCCTGAATCGGCAGGCGGACTCTCAACCACTGCGCCACCAGGGAAGCCCAACTTTTTTCTTTTTAGGTAACTATAGATTCACATGCGGTTTTAAGACATAGAGAGAGGGCTTCCCTGGTGGCGCAGTGGTTAAGAATCGCCTGCCAATGCAGGGGACATGGGTTCGAGCCCTGGTCCAGGAAGACCCCACGCAACTAAGCCCGTGCACCACAACTACTGAGCCTGAGAAGCCCGCGCACCGCAATGAAGAGTAGTCCCCGCTCTCCGCAACTAGAGAAAGCCAGTGCGCTGCAACGAAGACCCGACGCAGCCAAATACAAATAAATAAATAAAATTGATTCTTTAAAAAAAAAAAAAGACATAGAGAGAGACATATTTAAGACGTACAGAGAGACTCATGCACCCTTTTCCCAGTTTCCCCCAATGGTGACTGCTTGCAAAACTATAGGACACACAGGGAACTATATTCAATATCTTGTAATAACCTACAATGGAATAGAACCTGAAAAAAATATATATATAAATGAACCACTTTGCCGTACACCTGAAATTAACACAACATTGTAAATCAACTATACTTCAATTAAACAACAATAAAAAAAACCCATAGCATATTGCAACCAGGATTTACCATAGACACAGGCAAGACAGAACATTTCCAGCCGCACAAAGATTTCACATGTTGTCCTTTTATGGCCACATCACCCCCCACCCCTACCCCGTCTGGCCCTCACCCACTGTCAGTCACTCACCTGTTCTCCAGTTCTATAACGTTGCTTTTCAAGAACGTTATATGAATGGAATTATGCCGTATGTAACCTTTTGCGATTGGCTTTTTTTCCACTCAGCATAATTTCCTGCAGATTTGAGTTGTCCAGTGTGTCAACAGTTTGTTCCTTTATTGCCAAGTAGCATTCCATGGTGTGGATGCACCCAGTCTGTTTAACCATCACCTGTGGAAGGACCTCTATGCTGTTTTCAGTTTGGGGTTATTAAGTTTGTTTGTTTGTTTTGCGGTACGCGGGCCTCTCACCGCTGCGGCCTCTCCCGTCGCGGAGCACTGGCTCCGGACGCGCAGGCTCAGCGGCCATGGCCCACGGGCCCAGCCGCTCTGCGGCATGTGGGATCCTCCCGGACCGGGGCACGAACCCGTGGCCCCTGCATCGGCAGGCGGACTCCCAACCACTGCGCCACCAGGGAAGCCCCAGTTTTGGGCTATTATGAATAAAGCTGCTTTGAACATTTTATGTATGGGCTTCTGTGTAAACATACGTTTTCATTTTCCTGGGATAAATGGCCAAGAGTGTGCATGTTTGTTTTTAATAAATCAATTGCATTCATTTACAGTTGAGCTGTTTCATCTACAAATCCACATTACTGATTTCTTCTCAATAATCAGAAGATCTGGAAAGATGGGGCCATAGGGACTCATGATCCTAACAGGCCAGATGGGCTTAAGATCCCTGATACTCCGCCTAGTCCTTTGTATTTATTTACCTGCTGGGCAAGGCTCCTGGTTTGCCAATTTAAGTGGGCATAATTGGAACATGATAAGTTATATCATGAATTTTTTTTTTATATATCATGAATTTTAACTGTATACACACAGGTATTTGCTTGTATATGCATAAAATCTGTCCGGAAGTATACACAAGCAGAAAATACTGGTTGCCTCTGGGAAGGGTACTGGGTGAGGGGCAGTAAGGGGGAGTCACTTTTACTATGAGCCCTTTTGAGTCTTTTTTAGCTTAAACTCATCTGTTATTTACTAAAAAATGAATCAATAAAACATGCAAACAAGAACACTAAAAATTCCTCACAGATACCTGCTCTGAGGCTGCTTTGTCCATACAACTCTTGTTTCTTTAGACAAGAGAACCCATTGGAATTTCCCCACCCAGGGAAGAGCCCAGCTCCAAGAGATCTCTGGTCTGGGGCCTTTAGGCTTTGAGGGTGATCCCCAAACAGCCCTCCTCACCATCCAAAATCTGGATGACCCCTGAGGGGCACGCTCAGACCATCTGGGCCTCTCTGAAGCCTAGTGAGGTGTCTATGCCCAGCCCAGGGGCCACCTCCTCCAAGAAGCCTTTCCCAGCCTGATTGAAATTCAGCTTCTCCCTCCCTCATCAGGCAGGGGCATCCATGTGCCTATCCGGTTACAATCCAGGGCACACTTCCTGGACCCTTCACACAGGCTCTCTCTCTCTCTCTCCCTGTCTCTCTCTCTCTCTCTCTCTCTCTCACTCTCTCTCTCTCTCTGGTGCGTGCGGGGGAGGGGTAGGATGTGCTCTGGCAGTGTTGGCGCCTTAAATCTGCCTCTTCGGTAACCACCTCACGGCTTCAGGAAGACAGTGGGTGCAGCGCAAAGAAGGGCTTTGGGATCTGAGAGCTTCAGTGTTGCCCTTCGTAGCTGCGTGGTCTTCAGGCCAACTCACCCTGTTTCCTCCTGGAGAACTGGGGATCGTGATGCCTCCCTGGCAAGGCCTGGAGGAGGTTGAAGGGGGAAGGAGCACCCACAGGGCCCCCAGGGATTCAGCAGTTCGTTTGCCGTTGCGGAACTGGGCCCCTCTACTGGATGCCTGAGCCAGGATGCGCTCCGCATTCCAGATTTCCTGGGGGCCTGTTCCTTTGTGTGTTGATGGTCTGAGCTCAAGGTCTCAGGGGCCAGGCGGACTTGTTTGTTGGGCCCTGGCCAGGGTCATTGGCCTGAGGCGCTGAACAGACCCGAATGAATGGCTGCGGGACGGCTGAGAGGCTCCACATCCGCGTGCAGTGTCGCCCGAGAGTTTGAAACCAAGAGTTTGAAACCAGGGATACGAGTGTGGAGGCCAAAAATCCGCGCAGTGCTTCCCGCGTGGTCGAGGGGCGCCACCGCCGCAGGGCGCCTCATCCCTTCTCCCCCGCCCACGGTGACTCGGGCGCGCGCCCCATCCCACTCACCCAGGCCCGCGTGGCCTCGGGTGCGCTCCCCAGCCCCTCCCTCCGCCCCGTAGGGTCGGGGGCCGGGGGTGGGAGCCCGGTCCCCTCAGTTCCAGTGCTCAGGGCCCGCCGGGGCCCAGGAAGGGGCCCGAGGGCTCGTCCCTCGCCCCGCCCCCTCCCTCCTCCCTCCCGCGCTTATCACCTGCCGGCCGGGCGCGCGCGGCCGGGGACGGAGGGCACGAGGGGAGCGCGCGCGCGTGCGCGCGCGGCCGGGCTCCGGGTCCCGGGAGGT
>NW_020175040.1:767905-773593 GCF_003031525.2 Neophocaena asiaeorientalis asiaeorientalis
GGTCGTGCGTGATCCGGCGGCGTGCGCGTGGGTCGCCCCTACTGCGCATGGCGGCGCCGAGGCTTCCGCGCGCTCTGGCGGGAGGGGGCCCGTCCGGGAGGTGATGCGGGCGGGAGCCCTGCTGTCGGCGGGACTCGCGGAGGGCGTGCGGCGGACGCGGCGAAGGGCCAGCGAAGCCCTGCCCGCCCCGGGGCTTCCGGAGGGACCTCCTGCCGGAGGGAGAGGGTCGCACCGGCGCTGCTGGTCCTGGGATGCGCGTCCACGTGGTCGCACGCCTTTCTCGTCCAGGCTCCGGGAGAGGTGGTCAGGGCCCTGCAGAGAGACCTAGACTGGGGACGCCGCTTTCCGGAGTTTGGTGACCGGGACTCATCCCTGGCGCCGGACTGGTGTGGGAATTGGGCTTGTGGAGAAGTGGGGAAGGTGTGTGTGGGAGTCGAATCAGTCGTTCAGCGTCTTTGGGAGGAACGTAAACCTTTGATGAAAGGTCTTTCGGAGGAAACCCTAGGTGTTTAACAGATGATGCACCTGTTTTACAGATGAGAGATGCAAGGGAATGGTTGGTGGTTCACCCCAGGTTGCCCACAGAGCAGGGTTGCCTTGATCCCTAGCTTTCTGGGGGGACGCAGGAGTTCTGCACCTTTTGTGGGGGATGTGATCTGGGAACCCCAGGAGCTAATGAAACTAGAGGTCCGCCCCACCTCACGGTAGCTGGGTGATGTGGTCCAGGCCTTCCATCCTTCAGATGGAGGAGCAGCAGCCTGAAGCGGCCTCGGGGCTCCACTCCGAGCAGGTTCATTCCTAGCAGGGTGCAGGCGGTGCTGGGTGTGACCAAGGCCCTACCACACCTCCCCGCCACCTTGCTGGAGATGAAAAGGAGGGGGTGATCCCCACGCGCTACACCCTTGCTCCTCCCTTTGGTTCCCTGTTTCAAGGCTAGACAGTGTAACAGGGTGTGATCACAGTACAGAGAGTCCAACGTGTGTTAAGTCTGTTGGGATAGTCATCCGTGCACATCCGCGAGCCTGGTGCCGGAGCTCAGACTACCTTCTAGCTTATGTGCATTACTAGTACCTATTTGCGTTCTGAAGGTCACCTCCTGAAATAAGGACACGCCACATCAGACAAATGCATTTTGGGTTTAGTGCCTGCCTCCTCTGGAGGGTCGTATTTTTGGCTTGATATCACATCTCATCTTTAACTTTTCTTCATCCCTGTCCAGGGCCCTGTCTGGTGTGGGGAGATCACCTGTTAGTCCACACTTTGCAGGTGATCGTGCTCATTATCTGGTTGAAGTTGTTCTCTTGATATGGGGGGCAAGAAAGAGGAAGCTGGCTATTAATAACAGCTGGCTTCAAATGAATCCGTTTCGGTGTATTTGTATGCTGCTTCCTCTGAGATTCTAGAGCTGTGTTTTTTGTTTCTGAAGTAACAACTTTTTTTTTTTTTCTAACTGCATTTTCTTTTCTGAGAAGAGCTGGTGGATTTTAATTTACTTGTATAGTTTCTGAGGAGGAAGGGAAAAAAACATTCCTAATCCCTGATGCATCAGAGGGATGCTAAGTATCTTATAACTTGTTTTGAATCTGATCCATAGCTTTTATTGCAAATGTGTAACTGCTTACCTTAAGTGTCTTGGAGGTGTTTGGTGGTTGTGATTTTCCCCTTAACTTCACAGGAAAAGCTTCTGTCAGTCAAGCACTGGAAATGTTTCCCTTATTTTTAGCGTGCGCTTCCTAGTTCAGTCAGGTATTGCTTTACCTTTGGAGTTTTAAGAGTGGGCCTAAAGGCAAGCTTTCTATCTGCGTTCATCTATACCTGGGAGGAAAATAGACTCTTCACCCAAGGAGTTCATTGTGAAGTCTGTGAGGTGAAGAACAGAGAAAACGAAAACCTTCCTGGACCTTGGGGGAGTTTTTGCCCATCCTTGAACTTTTCGGCCAAGCTCCCACTTTACTGGAATCACTGCGTGCCTGAGCCCCAGGGGCTTTAAGTCTGCTTTTCCTGTTTCTTGATTTTATAGCATCAAATAATCAGGCAATTTTAAGGTCAGGGGAACTGGAGAGAGCATCAGGTTAAAACTGTTCACGTTTCAGTCGGAACCTCAGAGAGGGCAGTGCTCTGGGGGACGCGTATAAGTAGTGACGGTCTTGAGTTTGGGACCGTGCCCCCTGTTCCACCTCTTTCAGGGGTTTGCAGCCTCTGGTGAATTGGCCAGACCTGATTGAACCCCTCCAGTCACAACGAGGGATTGCGGGTTATGTGGCGAACTCTTGATTCTTTTTTGATATTTCATGTTATTGAAAGGGCTCCAAAGCATCTTCAGTAGCTTCTTTTTAAGGCATCCTTTATATAAATGACACGAGAGAGAAAGTTGGGAAAAGGGAGAAAAAGAGAAGTATCCCATAATCCTTTTTTTTTGGCCGAGTGGCATGTGGGATCTTAGTTCCCCGACCAGGGATCACACCCACGCCCCCTGCATTGGAAGCGCAGAATCTTGACCACTGGACCACCACGGAAGTCTCCCATAATCCTTTGACTGTAACACAGTCAGTCACCATTTTGTTTTCCTTTTGATCACTTATTCCACGCCCCTCCCCCCCCCACCACCACAAAGGTCAAACCTGGTATTCAGGTCACTTGGGAACTTCCTTCTCTACCAACCACCAGCAAGTGTTAAAGCCCAGTTGTTTTTCTGTGTTGCTTCAACATCTTAAGTTTTCAAGTGCCTGAGCACCATGCTGCTGGGTAGATGTTCCTTCCTGCTTCCGTGGGTGGTTTTCTTCCTGCTTCCCTTGTGGGTCCCCCCGCCGCCGCACCAACCGAAGCCTGCTCTGCCCCTTGAGGTGGCTTCCGCCCTGCAGGCCCTGCAAGCCCTGCCTCTGTCATGGGGGGCAGGGAAGGGTGGACCTGCAGGTGGGTGGAGGGAGGGCTGTGTCTTCCTCTGCCCCCACTCACTGCTTCTTTGCACAACCGTCACTTCTCCTTTTTCCACTGTAGCTTTCTGGCCTGACCCTCCCTGTCCCCGGGTTCCCCTGTCCCATTAGACACCCTCAAGATAAAAAAATTCGTTTCTGGTGCCAACATGTTTCCATTTTTTATTTTTAAAAAAAATTTGGTAAAATATACATATCATAAAATTAACCATTTTTAAGTGTCCAGTTCAGTGGCATCAAGACATTCACACTGTTATATAGCCATTACCACCATCATCTCCAGAACTTTTTCAGCTTCCCAAACTGAAACTCTGTCCCCATTAAATGCTAACCCGTCCCCGTCCCCCGGCCCCTACAACCACCTCTGCTTTTCCTAATACCCTGTAATATCTGCCTGTTTCTTTTTTGGGGGTGACAGTGTCCCCCACCCCACCCCAAATGTAGTAACATTGTTTCGATTCTTGTTTGTTTTTATCGTTACCTCAGATGGATGGCAAATGGTATATATAGGCTTTCTATTTACACTAGTGATATAAAGTTTCCTTCTAAAGTATTGTTTCAGGACTTCCCTGGCGGGTCAGTGGTTAAGACGGGGCACTTCCACTGCAGGGGGCGCAGGTTCAATCCCGGGGAACCAAGATGCCACATGCCGTGGGGCACAGCCAATAAATAAATAAAGTACGTTTTCAATAAGGAAGAATCAATTTAAAAGAAAAATGTAAGGGACTTCCCTGGTGGTCCAGTGGTTAAGGCTTCACCTTCCAATGCAGGGGGTGCGGGTTTGATCCCTGGTCAGGGAGCTGGGATCCCACATGCCTCGCAGCCAAAAAACCCAAACGGAAAACAGAAAACAGCAGTATGGTAACGAATTCAGTAAAGACTTTAAAAAGATCCACATAAAAAAAAAAAAATCTTAAAAAAAATTAAAAAAACAAATAAAAGAAAAAAGTAAGAAAAAGATACGAAGGTTACTTGGATGTAACCGGATGGGGGGCCAGGAAGGGCGGAAGGTGCAGGTGTCCAGGCAGCTGCCCCGGTGGGTGGCCAGAGACCCAAGTCCAGAGGCAGGGACTTTGAATGTTGCAGGTGGGGATGGCAGAGGGAACCAAATAGCAGAACCAGTTTTTCCACTAATTCCTTTGCATACTTTGCATGTTATTCCCCACTCACTGGCAGAACCACATTCAAAACCAGGTCACAGAGTCAGCTCAGTCCTGGGATGCACGGGAAGTGTGCCAGACCTTCTCATCAATGGCTGTTTTACCGAGGCTCAGTAGCATTTAAGGGAAGTTGATGACACATGAAGAAGCAGTATCAAGGCTGCATGTGGGGTAAGGGGTGATTGAGGAGATGGAGCCATTTTTCACTGAGGTCTGGCAGCCTGGGCCCTCCCATGGGCAGCCCCAGGTAGGTGGAGGCCATTAGCTCTGTTTTGAACAATCTGGGTGCATTCACCACAAGGGGGGAGGTGGTGTCTGGACCAGGAGTCTAGAGCCAGGCCCGACTGAGGTGTTTTCCAGGAATGTAACCCTGGGCAGGTTACTTCACATCCGTGCAGGGCTTTCCTTGTGTATCAAATGGGGGATTTCAATAGGACTGTTGGGAGGCAAATAAAACACTTGTGATATGTTTTATTTCGAGCCTGACACATAGTAAGCATGTAATAAATGACAATTTTTTTTTCTTTTTTAAAAAACATAGTACCAGTAGTTTGAATGAAATAAGGCCACAAGTCTTGAAGAATTCAGTCAGGGGAGTTCATTTGTCTCAACTCTCCTGACTTTCCTGCATGTGACAGGAAACTCAAACCAAAATAGTTTAAATAAAGCAGGGATGTTGTTTTGGCAGAGTTTGTTTCAGGCTGCACACAGGGCTCAGTGATGTCAGCAGGGCCTGGTCTCGGGCCTCAGCCGGGTGCCCCCTGGGGTAGCAAGAGGACGGGGTCCAACCCTGCAGCCCTTGTCAAGCCTTGCACGCTGGGTCTGAACACCTCCATCCAGGGGGATGCACAGCCAATCGGCCAGGCCCCAGCCACCTGCCTCCCAGGGTCCAAGGAGCATGGGTGCCCTGGAGCCTCATGGTCTGAGGGTGGAGGAGAGCAGCACCCCCAGAAAAGCTGGGTGCTGTTACTGAGGAGGGGGAATGGAGTCTGGGCAGCCAAAACCCAACACGGGTCCCCTGCAGGAATGACACCCATGTGTGCACGTTCGCCTTGCTTCCTGTTTGCCCAGCTCTGTGTGTGTGTGTGTGTGTGTGTGTGTGTGTGTGTGTGTGTGTGCGCGTGAGGGGGGGGCAGTATATATACCCTGGGTTTGCTCACCTGGGGCCCTTGTCGGGAGCTGCTGTGATCTGAGAGGGGGCCCTGGTGGGATGTGGGTGAGCAATTCGAGAGGAGAGGAAGCAACATGCCCCCCAGAACTGAACCGCAGGCTCCGCACCTCCTGTGCAGGACTTGGGGAAGGGTTCTCAGGCATAGAGCCCTTGGTGCCTCTCAGTCTACTTAGGACGTTTGGTAAAATTAGGTTTATAATGACAGACCTTCTCATAAAGAAAACTCCAGGGCTTCCGTGGTGGTGCAGTGGTTGAGAGTCTGCCTGCCGTTGCGGGGGACACGGGTTCGTGCCCCGGTCGGGGAAGATCTCACATGCCGCGGGGCGGCTGGGCCCTTGAGCCATGGCCGCTGAGCCTGCGCGTCCAGAGCCTGTGCTCCGCAATGGGAGAGGCCACAGCGGTAAGAGGCCCGCGTACCGCAAAA
>NW_020175040.1:773662-836689 GCF_003031525.2 Neophocaena asiaeorientalis asiaeorientalis
AAGGGGCGGGGAGAAAAAAAAAAAAAAAAAAAAAAAAAAAAAAAAGAAAACTCCAAGCCCAGGTGGCCTCATTTGTAATTTCTATGAAACGTTTCAGGAGGAAATAGTACAAGTCCTTCATAAACTCTTTCAGGAAAGGCAGGAAGAATAATCATTTCCTAGCTCCTTTTTATGAGGCCAACATTACACTGATCGCAAACCAGCCTCAAACGTTATAAGCAAAAGAAATTCACAGACGCAGAGGACAAAATTCCTTAACAAAATTGCAGTACATCAAATCCAGAAACATACAAAAAGGGTGTTGTGTTATGACCAAGTGGAGTGGATCTCAGGAATGCAGGGCTGGTTTAACACAAACCAATCAGTGTAATTGCTTGATCAACAATAAACAATTAATTCTTGTATCAACAAAATGAAGAAGAAAAGACATATAATGGTCTCGGTAGGTACAGAACATTCAACAGTCATTCATGATAGAAATTTGCAGCAAGTTCGGAGTAGAAGAGAATCCATAACCTGGTAAGGGGCATCTACAAAAACTCGCACCAGAGTCTTACGCTGGGTTCAGTGAGGGCAAGAAATGAGCACGTACGGGTGCTGTCCTCACGCTCAGCCTCCGAGGGGGTCAGACAGGGAGAAGGATCACGCCAGCCATGGTCTCGGGGCCTTTGCACTCGCCCGTGCTTTTGCCCGAATGCCCTTCTCCCAGATATCCAGGGATCCTGTGTCTGCCCCTCCTCCTCACATGTGCCCTCTGAGGGAGGCTCCCTTCACCATCCAGTTGGAAACTACAGCCTTTCCCTCCCGTGCCTTCTATTTGTCCACAGCACTGTGGTCTGAGATCCCACCTTCACTCACTCATTTTGTCTATCCTTGTTCTCCTCCCACTAACACGTAAACTCCGTGAAGGTGGGGATTAATGTGTATTTTGTACTTCGTTGTGTCCCTGGCACCTAGAACGGTACCTGGAATACTGTACATCACCCAATGAAAATGGATTCAATGAACGAATGGGTGCATTAGGGGCCCCAAGGAGGACCAGCTGTGAGAGCTGAGTGGAGGTTGAGGAGGGTCAGGGATGGGTCTGTGGAAGAGTTACCATTTCCCAGGAGCCCTCAAGCCCGGGCCGCACAAGAGCTGGTGGGAGGGACGCGAGAAGTGGAGGGTCAGCATCAGTGGAGGGATGTGGGGGAAGCTGGGGGAGGGAGACCTTTGGAGCAGAGGTTAGATTCGAAGTCAGAAGCTTCAGGCTCTTGCCAGCAGTGAACCCTGCTTCGGGCCTGAATCTTTGCCTGTGGCTCTGAGGATGTCTGCGGTTGGGGGTAGGGCCCCACCAGCAGGGATCAGGGTCCGGCTTCCTTCAGGGAAGGGGATGGACAGGTCACACATGAACGATCACAATCTAGAAGGGCCCATGTTTTCTTACTTTCTTTAAAAAGCAAAGGTCTATGGTCAGAATCTCGCCAAACACCTCAGGGCCAGAAGCCCGTCATTTCGGCACCTCCTTCTGGTGCCTGAGTTGGAGAGCTTACTATGTGCGACGCCCTGCAGTAAGAGCTTTACATCTGTCATCCTATCTAATCCGCCCCAGCCCTTTGCAGCAGGTACCACTTTTATTGCCATTGTACAGCTGAGGAAACAGGCACAGAGAATTGAGGTGGAATTGTTTGCTCAGTGTCACACAGCTGGCGAGTGACAGCACCCTGCTGCCCTAGGCGTTCACCTTCTCAACAGAGACTGAGGCTGTGTCACCATCCCTGCCTGCGCCAGGGGCCTGGGGAGGCCCCTGAAGCTCCTCCCGTGGGCCTTAAGGCAAGTCCATGAGTGGAGAGGGTGGGCAGGTGTGCTGACCACCAGCTGAGATGCACAGAACGACCAGGTGGGCAAGCTGGAGCAGCTCTCATCCTTTCTGAGCAGCGGCCGTTCGTTTAAACTGGAGACAGAGGAAGGCTCTTCCGGCAGAAAAGCCGTTGATCCCGGACCTGCTTCCTTGGTAGAACGTGATGCCGTGTCTGAGTGACCTGGCCTTCGGAGCCGGTTTCTGGGTGGGCCTCTCAGCTGTCAGCTCTGTGCAGACCCCGCCTTCTCTGAGCCCTGCTCCCTGGACCCGTCCTGCCGCCTGGGCCATGAGCCCAGAGCCCGCGAGGGTTAGGCTGAGGGAGCTGGTGCGGCCCACGTGCCTTCTCCCCCCTTCCCTCCGTGCCTCATGTGGGTCCTCCCCAGCCAGTGTGGGGACAGACTGGTTCTGAGAGCTCCAGCTATCAGTGTGAGAGGCCGCTCTGTCCTTGTTTTATAGAAACACTGGAAAATGGCAGCTGATGGACAGACCCCGCCCCTCACAGCTATCCTGGGAATGCCACTGTCAGAGTGCTGCCTTTTTAGTGTACCATGTATATGAAAACTTACTGTTTCCTTCAAAATGACTCCGTTTTTGAACATCGGACATCCTCTTCAGTATTAACATTTAGGAGCTCATAAGTTTGATACATTTGTTTTTCCTGAAACAATTAAAAATGAATGTGTAGTAATTAAATGACATAAAGAGTCAATTTAAAGATAGTTCATCAGTGCCTCACTGCTCTCTGGTGTTGTGTGCTCCGTACCCTGGGGAAAGCACTCGTGTGGTGGGAGGATTGTCTGATCTGGAGTCACACAGACCTGGCTGTGATCACTGGCCCTGCCACGTACAGCTGTGTGGCTTTGCGGAATTACTCAACCTCTCTGAGCCTCGATTTGGTTTTCCCATATAGGCCTACTGGAGGGTTAAGTAATCTGATGGACAGAAGTATTTGGCTCTGGGCTTAACACATGGTAGATAGTTTCTTTCGTTATCTTCTTTGGCCTCCCTGTATTGGTCAGGGTTCTCCAGAGAAACAATATGTGTGTATGTTTGTGTGTGTGTGTGTGTGTGTGTGTGTGTGTGTGTGTATATACGCCTCCGAAGGCTTTCAGGCAGGAGGAACTCCCTCTCATTTGCAGATGGGTCAGCCTTTTTGTTCTATTCAGGCCTCAACTGATTGGGTGAGGCCCACCGACACTGGGGAAGGCAATCTCCTTTACCCAGTCTGCTAGTTTAAATGTTAATCTCATCCCAAAACACCCTCAGACACACCCAGAATAATGTCTGACCAAGTAGCTGGGCACCTCATGGCCTGGCCAGGTTGACACGTAAAATTAACCACCACACTCCCCCAGCACGCTTCTGTATTTTAATAACAGTCTCTGGGTGTCTCTGCGTTTGCCAGACATCTGCTTCTGCCTCTCATCCCCTCTCATGTCCGGCGCTCTCTGCCTGCCTCGGGGTGCAGGGTGATTAACCATCGCTTCTGTGAAGAATGACCCATCCTCCCTCCGTGGCGAAGGTGTTTACCTGCGCTTCCGCCCACCTTCCCTGTTACCTCGGCCCCGTGCCCTGGGCCTTGTGCCTGTTGCCAAGGTTCCCGTCGGTGAGCTCTGGGTTTGTAGGGCCTGTTGGGGATGGAGGTGACCGTCTGGGAGGCTGCCGTGTGCCAGGTCCTGCCTAGAGGTCAGCAGGTACCTGGCCTCTCCTCCTCCCCAGGGACCGTAGGCGCTTCCCCCCCAATAGTTATTTCCAGTTCCTTGGAATAGTCCTGTCAGGTGACTGTTGAACATGGAGGTGTTTTCCAGTGTCCCGAGCAGTGACTCTCTGCCTGTGTGATATGTTCAGGGCTGGGGTGGGGGGGAGGTGGGGGAGAGGTCCTTGCCCTCAGGATGTCCTGCTCCTACTAGAGGGGCCTCGGCTGCCTGTCTCCACTGGGTTTGAAGCTGGTGGAGCCTGGCCTCTCTGTCCTGCGAGTCTGGGACAGATCGGGGTGGGGGGGGCTGCGGCTCTGGCTTCTGGTCCCAGCCCTGCCTCTCCAGTGGCTCCAGAGGGTGACTTCTCTTCTTCTCGCCGCAGGTCATCGACCCGGCCGGAGGTGGCCAGCATCGAGCCGCTGGGCCTGGACGAGCAGCAGTGCTCCCGGAAGGCAGTGGTGCAGGCCCGCCTGTCCCAGCCCGCCCGTCTCACAAGCATAATCTTCGCGGAGGACATCAGTAAGGCCTCCCAGTGCGCCGCGTGGCCCCTGGTGGGGATGGGGGCTGAGCGGCTGGAAACACCCCGCTGAGGCCTCGGGCCACAGGGACGGAAGAGCCCATGGCCACGCTTTCCCTTCTCTTGTTGGGTCTGAGGACGCCCATGGAGCTGGGGCGACACTGAGCAGGCAACATGAACCCTGGTCCCTCCTGCCACAACCTTGTCCTGCTTGCCCTCCCGTGGAGGCTGTTTCATTTCTAAGTTATTAGTTGTTACCAAAATAACTCTTAATGGGCGTTGATTCAAAATGAAGAAAGTTGTGCAATGTTTCACTTCCCCATATTTAATTTGCCATATTATGGTCGTAAGACGCTTAGAAAACAATGACTTTTCTGTCATGCTTTTCCCCCACCTAACATGGTATGAAACGTTTCCCATTTTATTATCGAATTTTTTTTTTTACATCTTTATTGGAGTATAATTGCTTTACAATGGTGTGTTAGTTTCTGCTTCATAACAAAGTGAATCAATTATACATATACATATGTTCCCATATCTCTTCCCTCTTGCGTCTCCCTCCCACCCTCCCTATCCCACCCCTCCAGGCGGTCACAAAGCATCGAGCTGATCTCCCTGTGCTATGCGGCTGCTTCCCACTAGCTATCTACCTTACGTTTGGTAGTGTACATATGTCCATGCCACTCTCTCGCTTTGTCACAGCTTACCCTTCCCCCTCCCCGTATCCTCAAGTCCGTTCTCTAGTAGGTCTGTGTCTTTATTCCCGTCTTACCCCTACGTTCTTCATGACATTTTTTTCCCTTAAATTCCATATATATGTGTTAGCATACGGTATTTGTCTTTCTCTCTCTGACCTACTTCACTCTGTGTTTTTAATGGCCGAAGAATATTCTTAACCAGAGGTTGTGCTATAAGCATTCCCTTATATGAGGCATTCAGATTGTTTTCAGATGTTTGTTTCAGTGTCATATAGGAAAATAAATAGTTTCATTCGGGGAACAATTTTGGGTTCTTTCAGGTTATTTCCTGCCAAGGATAGATTCGCAGCTTTACTGGATCACAGCCTATGAATATTTTTAAGGTTTTTGATAAATGGGGTTGAATGGCTTTCTCACATAGTTAAGGGTGTACAAGTAGTTATATGGTGCCTGGAGAATGGTCGGAATGATTTCGTGTCACAAGCTGTTATTTTTTACGTTAGAGGATCCTCCAGGTAACGCCGTTTATGTGTCTTATTGATGGAGCAAGTAAGAAATCCGTGTCGACGTGCACACTTTTTTTGTACTGTAGTGTAGTCGATGGTCTTATGCAAAAACCACAGTGTAAACACAGACACACACAAACGCACCAATTCCGGGTGTAATTGCTGATCTCAGGGTAGGGACAGGCGTTCAGAACAGCATCGTCCTTTTGGAGGCTAACTTATCATACCAGAACCCTTGTCGTTTAGCTCAGTGGTCACACTCTGAGCAAAACTAAGAATTCTAGGAAGAGTGTTTTGCATGCAGCTTTAAACGCTGGCGCTCGCGGTGGAAAAGTACAAGATGGGCAGTGAAAGTGTCTGGAAGGCCCTTACTTCCTGGACGTCCGTGCTGACTCTCGGGCCTCGTGGAGCTCCTGAGGGTCGACTCGGTTCTTCCAGCCCCGTTTTTTTGGGGGGATTGTTGGTTTCCCTTGTCTTTGCCGAAGAATAAGACCGTCCAACCTGTGAGGCGCTGGAGGTGGGGTGGCCGCCCTCCGGCTGACCCTGTGTTCCTTCCCCTGCAGCCACCGGCCAGGTCCTGCGCTGCGACGCCATCGTGGACCTCATCCACGGCATTCAGATCGTCTCCACCACCCGCGAGCTGTACCTGGAGGACTCCCCGCTGGAGCTTAAGATCCAGGCCCTGGACTCGGAAGGTGAGGCCACTGGCCTGGCGGGCTCTGTTTCTTCCTCTCCTCGTGTGCGGCCCGCTGTCCCCCAAGGCGGGCTGCTCCGGCCAGGGGGGCAACGTGGAAGAGGTCAGGACCACCCCTAAGTGGATGCCAGGCCCACGGTGGCAGCGAGGCCACGGCCACTTCTCCACAGGGCCTGGAGGCCAGCTCCGTGCCTGTGCACAGCTGGGAGGGGCTCACGGGGTCACTGCTGTGAACAACAGAGGCTCCGGGTTCTGGGGCTGGCTTCCTGATCCAGACTGCAGCCTACGCATGCGCGCGTGCGCGCGCGCGCGCGTGTGTGTGTGTGTGTGTGTGTGTGTGTGTGTGTAAGAGAGCATGTCTATGCTGCCGGCCCCACGTACCATCCTTCACCTCATAGCAGAACATTGGCTTGTTCTGGGCTGGGATTCTTTGTGGAAGGTCTGTTCTGCTGGTTGGCAGACTGTCTTGGCTGTAACCTGACCTCTTGGTCAAGGAGCAAAGGGAAAATTTGTAGGTTAAGGTTCTTGTTGAAGAAAGTAGGTCAGGCAAAAGGCATCTTCCAGATGAAGGATCTTCTAAAACTTCACATCCAAGCCAGGACTCACCTTGTCTTTGAAATCTCCCCTGACCACTCTAGCCCCCCCTGCCCTGGCTTTTTCAAAACATTGTTATAGGTCAGGGTTTCTCAGTCTAGGCAGGATTGACATTTGGGGTAGATAATTCTTTGTGGTGGGGACTACCCAGTACATTTTAGGGTGTTTGGCAGCATCCCTGGCCTCTATGCACTGGATGCCAGTAGCACCCACTGAGTTGTGACAACCAGAAATCTCTCCAGCCATCGCCAGATGTCCCCTGGGGGCAGAATCAGTGTTTCGAAGCATCTGTCCGAGCCTTCCTTCCGCTCTGTATTCATTCATCGGATAAGCTGCCCAGCTTCTCTGAACTCCCCTCTGATCTGTGAAGCTGATATAATGACGCTTACCTGGTCACGAGGACCTGGTGAGTGAGTGTGAAGGGTCAGCCCCGCCTGGTGTGTGGTGGGTGCTCAGTGCTCTGGGTGGCCATGGAGTGTGTTCTGCCTTCTGGGTCTGCCAGGTCCTGGGGTACTGCTGTGGTGGGGCGGGCGCACTGGGCCTCTGCCCCTAGCATCTCAGGCCAGGGGGTCCACGGGTAGATCAGGCCCCACATGCATCCCGGCAGGTGCGGTTTGTAATCACGTTGGGTGCAAAGTGTGAAGGGCCCACTGGGTGGGGGAGCAACTCCAGGGGGCTTGGAGGTGGGGCGTGGAGGTCAGGGGTCAGAACAATTTCTTAGAAGGCAGGATGTTTGACTGAGCCTCGAGGGATGTGGGGTCTGCCAGGCGGGGACCCCGTTTCATCCTTGAGACTGAAATTGGAGAGGCCAAGGGACACAGGATATAAAGGGGCCTCGTGTCAGGTGTGGGATTTGCGCCTGGTCTTGAGGCAGAGGGCACCGAGGGGGAGTTTGTGCAGCGAGCTGATGGGAGCTCACCTGCCCGACGCGGTGGCGGGGGTCATATGCCGCTCACTGGAGCCAGGCGTCTCTGGGCGCCTCACCTGTCCTGACTCGTTTCACTTCCAGGAGCGGAGACTGAGAGAGAACACACAGTGCACATACAGACACACACAGACCAGGCACACACACATCCTAGTCCTTCGTTCGCAGCAGAGCCAGAATCTGAGCTCTGGCCTGGTTGGGTCCTGAGTTCACTCTCAGCCAGGAGTCAGCACGTGTTTTCCGTGATAGGCTGGGTAGGAATTGTTTTAGGCTTTGCCGGCCCGATCGTCTCTGCAGCGACCACTCAGTTGTGTCAGCGTGGCTCTAAAACAGTCACAGACAGTGTGGAATGAATGGGCGTAGCTGTTCTAATAAAATTTTATTCACAAGAACTGGTGGGCGCTAGATCTGGCCCAAGGGCCATAGTGTGCCAACCCCTGCTCTTAACCTCTCTGGTCTATTTCCTGTCTTGTCACTTAAAAAATAAAGTTTTGTTTATTTAAAAAATTTTTGTTTTATATTGGAGTATAGTTGATTTACAATGCTGTGTTAGTTTCAGGTGTACAGCAAAGTGGTTCAGTTATACATGTATCTATTCTTTCTCAAATTCTTGCCCCATATAGGTTATTAGAGAGTATTGAGCCGAATTCCCTGTGCTCTACAGTAGGTCCTTGTTGACTATCTGTTTTATATATAGTAGTGTGTACACGTCATTCCCAAACTCCCAATCTATCCCTCCCCACGACCCAAGTTTTGTTTATTTTTATCGAGATTTATGTACCATGAAATTTACCCATCTAAAGTGTACAGTTCAGTGGTTTATTTTAAAAGTATATTCACAGAGTTGTACAGCCGTCACCACTGTCTAATTTTAGAACATTTTCATCACTGCAGAATGCAACCCCACACCCATTAGCAGTCAGTTCTTGTGCTTTTCTCTTTCTGGCCCCTGGCAGCCACTCATCTACTCTCTGTGTGTGTAGATTTGCCCCTTCTGGAGCTTTCATATGAATGAATCATACAGTGTGTGGTCTTTGGTGTCTGCCATCTTTCACTGAGCATGTTGTCACGGTTCACCCACGTTGTGTCCTGTGGCGGTGCTTCGTTCATTTTTCACGGCTGAGTGATGTTCCGTCGTATGGATGGACCACATTTGTTTATCCGTCCGTCAGTTGGTGGACAGTTGGGTTGCTGCCCCCTTTGGGCTGTTGTGAGTAGTGCTGCTGTGAACATGGGTTCGAGTCTTTGTGTGGACATAGGCTTTCATTTCCCCTGGGTCTACACCCAGGAGTGGAATTGCTGAGTCAAAGGGCAACTCTATATGTACCTTTCTGAGGAACAGCCGGAGAGTGTTTCCACAGTGGCTGTGCTGTTTCACATCCCCACCAGTGATGCATGAGTGTTCCGGTTTCTCCAAATCTTCACCATCACTTGTTATTCTCCATCTTTTTTTTTTTTTTTAATAGTTTATTCATTTTTAAGTCACTTTGGTTTTTCCCCTTGGGCAGCTGGTGGATGTGTCAGGAATGGAAGGTGGCTGCCTGGCCTTCCTGTGTGGGACAGGTGCCCCGTGGCCCTAGGGGATCACGTTTCACAGTCCTCCCACTCCTAAGGTTTTGGTGGTGCATGTGGCCGGTTGCGGGGGGAATCCTGGCTCACCCAGGCGTGCATACACTGGCCTTTCAGGAAGAGCCCAGGTCAAGGCCCACCTTTGTGGCACCAGGTGGTTCACTCCCTGCCTCCCTGTTCACTGTGAGGGTGTCCCCACCCAGAAGCACTTGGACTAGTTCCTTAGAAATGCCCTCTTCCTTTGTCCTGAGCCTGTATCCTCCCTACTGATCAGTCTCCTCTGTAAAGACAAACTTGACCTTCATAACCTTGGAGGGCCCCCCAGTCTCAGAAGGGATGTACCTTATCTAGGTTGGTGCCTGTTTGGTTTTTAACCTGCTTGTGGCTCAGCAAACATTGTTAGGTGCCCAGCCCTAAGTGTAGTCTTTTACCCCACGAGGGTGGATGGTAATTATACATTAGCCCATTGTACAGACAAGGAAGCTGGGGCCTAGAGAGCTTCAGTGACTCACCCAGGGTCATGCAGCTCGTGGGCGGCAGAGCAGGGGCTGGAACTCTCGTCCACTAGGCCACACTGCCTGTCTCCAACTGCTGCATTTTTCCTGGGCACCGTGGTCTGCACCAGGGGCTGGGGTCTACTTTATTGGCCTGAGGCCATCTGCAGGGTTCCTGCCTCGAGTTAATGTTTTCAGAGTTCTCTCCCAGCCTGCATGTACCTGGTGCCCGGGCAGTGCTGGGTGGCTCCGGTACCCCAAATGCCACGCCTCACCTCCCACTCAAAGCACCTTCCACTCCCACTTCCGGATCTCTGCTTTCTGAAGCCCAGGCCCTCTGGGCATCCCCTCTAATATTTTCTCCTCCAGGGCTCTCCCAAGGTGGAGTTTGTCCCTCCTTGAGATCCCTCAGTGATTCGCAAGCCCAGCCTTGGGGCACGGGGCACTTTTTACTCGTTGTCAGGCTCCGCACTTGGGCAGAATTGGGGTCACTTCATTCTTTGTTTGACACGGACTTCGGGCCCAGCGGGCATCCAGCAAATGTTTGTTAAGTTGAATTGCCCTCCTGGGACCAGGACAGGGGGTGCAGCCTCCGGAGACTGGGCTCTGGGATTTCCTTGTTAATGTGAGCACTTGGCACATAGTAGGTCTAATAGCTGCTTTTTAAAAAAAATCATTTTATATTGGAGTATAGTTGATTAACAATGTTGCGTTAGTTTCAGGAGTACATAATAGCTGCTTTTCAAAGAGACACGGCAAAACTCCAGGCAGAAGCTTCTTGAACCGCCCCTACCTCCAAGCCTGCAAATTCCTGCTGAATGTGTGGGTCTTGGAGCCTGTTTTGCTGGAAGGTGCCCTTGCCCACTGTCCACTCTGGGAAGTTGTAGCCAGGTCACGTGCCATCTCCTGTGGTTTTATTTTGTCACCCAGACGTCAGGGCCAGCTTCACACAGGCTCTCGTGCTACAAAGGTCCCCAGGCTTGGTTTAATGCTCCACTGTTGCCGTCTTGAAATTTTAATAAATTTATTTTTGTACTCGTGTTTTGTGAGTGGGGTCTGTTGGGACTTGGAGCCTCAGTGATTTTGAGATCCTGCTTCCCTGCCACCTCCCTGCCTCCTGGGCTGGGTTCCTGGCCACCTGTGCCCTGTCCCCTGGTGTCCTGGGTCCTGCCTATCCTCTCCCTCCCCAGCCTTGTCCTGTGACTACGGCCACCTTCCATCCCCAGCGGGGGCCTGGGATAGGCGCGTGTCCCCGGGGTATGCGGGGTGGAGCGTGGCAGAGGCCATCCCTGTCCCAGGGCACGTCCGTTCTAGAGGCTGCATTTTGGCCGGAGTGAGCCTCTCACCCACCCTCATCTGGTTTCCTAGCATATCCATACACAGGCTACCGAGGCTTAGCGTGGGGATCAGCAGAGCGGGAAGGAGAGATACCTGACTCAGTTTCCACAGAGCCTGCTCAGCTAGGACACAGTGTGTTGGTCCAGTGGCTGGCAGGAGGGGACCCCTGTAACTGGCACATCCATGTGTACCCCAAATTGCAGGGCAGGGCCTCTGGGTACCTCTAAGGGTCTGCACTCACCCTAGAGTGTCCCTACCCGCCCAAGGGAGCACCCCCTCAGCCAGCCCCATGCCTGGGGCTTTCTCTGTCTCCTTCCAACTCTCCCAAGTCTGACTTGCCTCCTTCTGGTGCTTTCCCTGCCTTTGGAATGAGGAGCCCCAAGTTTTCATTTGCATACAGCCCTGCAAATTAGGCAGCTGGTCCTGCATGCGCACCTGCCCATGTGGGTGAAACTTCTGGAAGCCCCGGGATGCTTTCTGCTCCAGGAATGATCCCACATTCATCCCTCCCCTCACATCTGAACATGACAGAGATGCAGGGATTCTGACTCTGAAAAACAGAGCTCCAAGCGTAACCACTGAAATGGATGAACACAGGGTTTCCTGTCTCCATTTTCCAGGTTAAGAGACCCAAGGAGGCCTCCCCCAGCCTCGGTCTTCTCGTCCTCAGAAGGCCGTGCTGAACCGTACTTGCCCCTGAGCTGGCTGGCACCCCCCAGGCACCTCGCTGGGGGCACTTTCTCCTGTCGATCTCAACAGCCCTGAGACGTCAGGGGTGGGGTGGGGCCTGACTCTAAATGCTCTGTGCTTTGCAGTGAAGACAGAGCTTTCCTGGGCCCCAGATGCTCTGTTTTGGGGGCTGGCCGGACAGGAATGTAGATGATGGAGATGGAGTGGGTGTGGGTGGTAGGGTGTGGTGTGGGGAGTGGGACAGACCAGCTGGAGAGGCTGAGCCAGCCTCTCATCACCAGAGGAAGCAGGGCCCAGGCAGCGGGGTCTTCAGACTTTTGAACTTGCAAGTTGAATATACAGTATACTGCATTTCTTAATTTGAAATGATGGGAGCCAATTAAAAAATGTAAAATCAACCTCACCTGGGGAAAAAGCAAACCATAGTTCCCAGCAGATCAGGCCTTTGAGCCCCCAGTTTTCATCCCCCGCCCTGTTCCCGGGTGTCTGCGTAGAACCAGGTCTTGCAGTTACCCTCACAAGGTGTTTACGGAGGGCATCAGACCCTCCCTGAGTCCTGCTCCTCCGGCAGCGGTCGCCCAGTCACGTGCCAGGCTCTGCACGTTCTGGCGTCTGGTCCAAGGCACGCGGACGGCAGCCAGGGCTTCAGAGCCGAGGCCGGCTGTGCGAGCGTCCACCTCCTCTACCCGGGACTTGGGGTCTCAGCATCTCGGCCGAGGGGCAAGGAGGGGCACATGAAAGCACACGGCCTGGGTTCCTTTCCCAGCACAGGGAGGTGGTGAGGGGGTAGTGAGTGACAGTCTCAGGAACCACCGTCTAAACCGTAAAGCACTTCCCCGAGTGAGGGGTGATGGGTGCGCACAGGCAGGAGGTACAGCGGGAAGGACACGGCTCCCCCGGGAGGCCAGGGCTCACTCCTCACGGTCACGTGACCCTGATCCTTTCAGCCTCGTTTCCCCTCCCTCCCTCCCTCCCTGCTGAATGGAGGCCGGAGGCTGCAGGCAGTGCTGCCTGCTCTGCAGGGGCTCGTGCATGTCCCCTGCCCCTGGCCCCGGGGGATAACTCAGGTGCGCCCCTCTGCTCCTACAGGAAACACGTTCAGCACCCTGGCCGGGCTGGTCTTTGACTGGATGATCGTGAAGGACACAGAGGCCGACGGGTACTCGGACACCCACAACGCGCTCCGGTAAGAGGCGCCTGCCTTGGAAGGGAGGCGGGAAGGGGGTTGTCGCCGGCTCCATGTGTGCTGGGGGCTTCCGTCGTCATCATCCCCCTCGGCTCACACGGTTGTGCAGGAACCTTGCTGCTTGTGAAGCCCACGGGGGTGTGTTCTGTGGGACATCGTCGAGGAGGCTGGGCTGTCCAGCTGCCGAAGAGAAAGCTTGTCCCAGACAATGGGAGCTGTCCCGGGGTGCAGACGAGGGGCGGGGTGCGGCCCCGCTGGGGGTGAGCTAACGGGGAGACAGTTCCGGCTGGGGTCACCTTCCTGCAGTGACCTCTTCCAGGCGCAGGAGGCTGCCTTCCCCAGCACGGGGGTGGAAGTGGGCCTGCAGGCGGAGTCCTTGTGAGACAGACTCATTACCCATCTTGACTCAGCCAGTTCCCCCAACAGCCGTGTGGCTTCCGTACCACTGTCCACGTGCCTTAGGTTGGTAAGGGGCGGAGCTACAACTTGAACTCAGATGTGTATAGATTCCCACAGTGCTGTGCGGTAGCCATGAACCCTATCCTGGCTGTTTAAATTTAAACTAGGTACAGTGGAAAATTCAGATCCTTGATGCACTGGCCACATGTCAAGGGCTCGTTAGCTGTGTGGCTGGTGTTACCACACACTGGACAGGGCAGACGTGGAGCATTTCCATCCCAGAAGGTTCTGCTGGCCGGTGCTGGTGCAGACCCAAGGTCTGGGCTAATGTCCCCTGCTATGCTGCATTGCCTCGTGCTGTATTATAAAAATGTTAGAGTATAGTCCCTTTTGGGGGAGGAAGACTTATTCTTTTTAAAGACTTTGCAGCAAGTTTTAGCCTACAGAAAAGTTGCAAGCGTAGTACAGAAAGTGGATTCCCCGAGCCATCTGAGAGCAAGCTGCCACCCTGGTGCCCGTAACCCCCAATTATTTTAATGTGCATTTACTACCTCTGAGGACGTTTTCCTGCACATCGACAAGACGGTCATCACAATTATGAAATTAACACTGATGCCCGCAGTCACAAGACCTTGTTCAAGTTTTGCCAGTTTATCCCAATTGTATCCTTTGTAGCAGAACGTGACCCCCAGGGTCACCTGCCGCATGTCGTCCTGTCTCTCCTGGTCTCCGTCAGCGTGGAAGAGTTTCTCGGTCCTTCTTCGACGTTTGGGACGTTGCGCTCATGAAGACTGTAGTCCATTTATCTTACAGACCCTCCCCCATTTCGGGTTTATCTGACGTTCCTTCTGATTAGACCCAGAGTTCTGCATCTTTGCAGGAACGTCACAGAGGCGAGATTCCGTATTCTCCTTGCGTCGTATCGTGATTTTGTTGGTCCATCAATGATTTTGTTCGCTGTCATCACTTGGGTAGGGCGGGGTCTGCCAGGTGCCCTGCTCTGAAGTCACTTTCTTACTCCCTTGCAATTGATAAGTATTTTGTGGGGAGTTACAAGTCTGGCCTTTTGTTTACACCTTCAAAAGTCCAGCTCGGGGTTCCAGGACACAACCAGGCTCAGCTCACGGCCATTTCCACGGCGGGCACCCTCATGCCCTGACGCCGTGCAAGCCAGGTTGCCCTCTTGGGTCAGAGCTCTTTGGGGGCTGGGCTGTCAGCCTCTGTCTCTGTTTGAGCTCTGGAATTTCTGGAGTCTCAGTAAGCCAGGAATGTGGGCTTTAGGGCCAAGAGACCTGCATTCCGGTCCCGGCCTTGTGATGTCCTGCCTGTGGCCGTCATCAAGGACTGTGACCGCCTGAGCACCAGCTTCCTCCTGCAGCAGATGGAGGTGTCACTGTGCCCACCTCTGAGGGTGGCAGGGTGGGCGAGCACGCTGACGGGGGTGAGAGCCCCTCTCTTGGGCCCGACACATACTAGATGTTCAGGGGATGCTGGTTACCTTCCCCGCTCGCACCACCAAGCTTGTTTCCTGCCCTGACGGCCCCTGGAGCTTCCAAGCACCCGGCATGTAAGTCGAATGCCGACTGAAGTCCAAGGTGCTGAGGGGTGCTGGAACCAGACTGTCCTGGATTTTCATTAAATTCAGTGTGTGACACCTCGTAAAACTGGGCAAGGAAGTAAATCACTGCGTAGTATAGCGCCCGGCAGATCTTGGGGAGAATGAAAGCGTGTCCGACTGACTGCTCTCATTCGGGTGGAACTTGGGGGCTTATCTGTAAATCGCAGGCTGCCAGGGAGAGACTCAGGCTGGCCCCGCTTACCAGCCTGTGCTCTGGGGGTTCCACCCCATCCTGAATTCTCCCTCCCTTCTCCCCACAGCCTAACCCCAGGGAAGGTAGGATTCGATGTGATTCCCTATTTCTAACACTGGAGGGCGTGGTCGTTGAACCATTTCCCAGATGCAGGAGCTGGCCAAGAAAGGGGGCTGGGACTCCTGGGGAGCCCTGAAGGGCCCTGGCTGGACCTGTGGTCCTGGGCCTGTTCTCGGCTTCCGTGAGCCTCACCTTTCACGTCTGTGAGACCAAAACATTTTGACTAAGCGGGCGGTCTTCAAATTTCAGTGCCTGCTTTTTATCATAATCACATTGGGATTTTTATAAAATGCAGATCCCCAGGCTTCGTGCAGACCAAGGGCCGGGCCGGGGCCAAGAATCTGCATGTTTCACAGGGACGTTGACAGTTCTGAGGTAGGACATTCCAGGGACAGGTTTCCAGGCAGCACCGACTAGGTCAGCACCACTTACATGGGGTCTGGCACCACGCACAGGAGCTTGGAGAGTGAGTGCGTGAGGTTCCTGGGTTCCACGCATCGGGTCTGACCGCACGTTCCTTTTCCAGCATCCTGACTTTTTTGGAGTCCACGTACATCCCTCCCTCCTACATCTCAGAGATGGAGAAGGCGGCCAAGCAGGGGGACACCATCCTGGTGTCCGGGATGAAGACGGGGAGCTCCAAGCTGAAGGCGCGCATCCAGGAGGCCGTGTACAAGGTGGGCGCAGGCGGGCACCTGCGCTCCGGGGCGGGATCTGGACGACTGGTTCCCTCACATATTTAGTAGCAGAGAGGAGATGCCCTACCGGGAACGGTGTCTGGTGTGAGCCACGACTTAGGAACAGGTGGCCGGGGCACCAGAGCCGCCACCTCTACAGTCACAAGGCATCTTCTCTCCTCAATTTCCAGGGAGGTCCGGGAGCAGTGGGGTTGACATCAACTAGCTTATCTTCAGTGAGCTCCCCTGTCCCGCTGTAGAGACACATCCGAGCCTTTGGAACACCCAGGGTCCACCAGCCATTTCACCCTGTGCCCCACCTTCAGCCCTGACACTGGTTGCCTGGTCCCACGTGTGGAGGGCTCGGACTCCGGACCCCCCTCCCCCCATCGTCTGGCCTCACCAGCACCTGCTTCTCCATCAAAGCCCCATTTTGGGAGTGGAGGTGGGGCAGGGGCAGAAAGGACAGCGAGAAGTGGGTTTAGCCAAGGCCTGGTTCCTTCCTGGTTCTTGTGGGCTCAGGCCTGCCCTGCCTGGGCCTCCTTTTGAGCTGCAGACCTGGGGTCTTCCTCTTGTTTGCCTGGTTCCTTCAGCCCAAGCAGGAAGTTTGCGGTACACCTGCTGATTAATTTCTAAAGCGACAGATGAGAATTGACTCTCTTCAGCGGTTTGGCCGTAGTTTGGGAATCCTGGAGGGTTTTGGAAACGTGAGGCAGCTGCGTTCGGCACCGTCCTGCAGCGCGCCTGGGATTGCAGTTAGTATTTGGGGAATTTGTCTTCTTGTGTCCTGGGCCCCGTGGGGGCACAGGGCTGGGCTGGGACCGGGCTCCCGCTGAGCTGCAAAGGCGGCCTTGTCCTGCCTGTGGAAAGCACCCACCTCAGAGCCCGGCCCAAGGTGGGTGCTCTGTGTGGTGGTTTTTTCTTTTTAATGTATCAAAGATATTATTTAACTTACTGGTTTTGTCTATTGAGGTATAGCTGACATACAACATTATAGTAGTTTCAGGTATACAGCATAATGATTCGATATTTGTATGTACTGCAAAATGCTCATAGTAAGTCTAGCTAACATTTGTGGCTATATGTAGTTACGGAGTATATTTTTCTTGTGATAGCAACTTTTAAGATCTATGCAGTGAGCAACTTTCAGATATGCAGTACAGTATTGTTAATTAGAGTCGGCATGCTATACAGGACATCCCAGGGCTTATTTATTTTATAACTGGAAGTTGGTACTTGTTGACCCTCTTCACCCATTTTGCCCACCCCCTTTTTGCCGACCAGTAATCTGTTCTCTGTGTCTGTGAGCTTGGGTGTTTTGTTGTGTTTTAGATTCCACGTGTAAGTGAGACCATATGTTATTTGTCTTTCTCTGTCCCGAAGGGGAGGATCTCAGTCAGCACCTAGATCCAGACCCAGACTGGTTAGAAGCCAGGCCCTCAGACAACAGCTTTTTTTTTTTCTAATTAATTTTTTTTTTTTTAGATTTTAACTTATTATTTATTTATTTATTTATTTATTTTGGGGCCGCTGTCAGGTCTTAGTTGCAGCGCACAGGCTTCTCTCTCGTTGTGGCGTGCGGGTTTTCTCTCCTCTAGTTGTGGCGCGTGGGTCCCAGAGCACGTGGGCTCTGTACTTTGGGCACACAGGCTCTCTAGTTGAGGCGCACGGGCTTCCTTGCCCTGCGGCACGTGGGATGTTAGTTCCCTGACCAGGGATCGAACCCGCGTCCCCTGCATTGGAAGGCGGATTCTTTACCACTGGACCACCAGGGAAGTCCCCAGACAGCAGCTTTTAAGGGACGCACATATGTACAGTCCTCTGGGGTTGTGAGCAGAGCCTCCCTGGCCCCCAGAGCCAGGGGATCTGGAGGTGTCTCCTGGGCGGCAGTCACAAGAATCGGGGCTCCAGACAAGGGTGCAGGCTCCTGTCTGGGAGATGCCACGAGCTGTAGTGAGGCAATGGGGGTACAAAGATAATGTACCCAGCCGTTCCCCGAGAGCCCCTCTGTAGACCCTACATGTGACAACCCTGAAGCCTGCCCTCCAGGCCAAAGGCTCTTTCCAGCAGGTAGGCCTCTTCCACCTAATGGCTGGGGGGTGTCAGTCAGCTGTGTGTGCAGTGTCGGGGGTCGTAGCCCAAGCACTGTCTCTGATCGTCCTGTGGGGCCCAGGGGCCCCCAGGGCCAGGTGATCCAGGGGCATCTCCTGGGCGGCAGCTGCAAAACCCAGGGCACTAGGTGTAAGAGCTGGGGTCCTAGACATGTATAAGAGCCCCCCTCCTAGAGATGCCGGTGCTCTGGAGTGGGGCAGAGGGAGGGCATGAAGGTATGTCCCTCCAACCCCCAAGGCCTCAGGAAGGGTTTACTGTCAGCCCTTAGATGTGTGTTTAATTAGAAGCCGCCCCTCAGGTGCAGCTGTGATGATTAGCTAATGGGCCTCTTTCCAGAAAGATCGGGTTTCTCTGCTGTGCCCTGGGGCTGGTAGCTGATTAAGAACTCTTTCTCCGTTGGTTCCGGTCCTGCGGGACCCAAGAGCCCACGGCTGGGCACCAGAGACGGGCATGGAGACACGTTCTCTGGCAGCAGCTTCCAGAGTCAGGGCACCAGAGGCGGGTATATACTCCTTTCTGTAAGAAACAGGCGCGCTCAAGTGAGGAGAGGGGCTGTGACGGTGTCCTCCCCGCCCCCGCTTCCTGAGAGCCCTCTGTGGGCCCCTCTGCGCAGGCAGATAAGCCTCTTTCTCAGAAAGCCCGGCGTGTGTCGGTCTAGGGTGGTGTCCCGCCGAGAATAGTCTCTCCAATCGTCGCGGTCCCGTGGGCCGCAGGAGTACGGCCCCCAGCACGGACCTTTGGGGCTTTTGTGGGTGGAGCCCCTGGGCCCCTAGTGGCCTCTGTATCTGTAGCCATCACTCCTGGCTCGCTGTACTTTGGCAGTGACCTCTAAATGGCTGCCTGCTGTAACACAGGGCTCCCCTGGGGTTCTGGGGTGTCCAAAGGTGCTGCCTTGTGTTCTCACCCTAACCTCCCTGTACCCACATGAGCAGACTGAAAAGTTCTAAACACCCTTTCTCTTGCTCACACTGACCCCTACTCTGGGCTCACCTCACCTTTCCTCTCTTCCTCACGCTAAGAACGTCCGCCCCGCGGAGGTCAGGCTCCTGATTTTGGAGAACATCCTTCTGAACCCAGCTTATGACGTCTACCTCATGGTGGGGACATCCATCCGCTACAAGGTGCAGAAGATCAGGCAAGGAAAGATTACAGGTGGGTCACCAGCTCAGCTCGGTCCTTATGGCAACGCCTCCCCTTTTTTATCATGGTGAAATAGGCATAACCTAAAATTTACCATTTTAGCTATTTTTAAGTGTTAATTTTAGTGACGTTGATTACATTCACATTTTGTGCAACCATTACCACCATCCATCGCCAGAATTTTCTCATGTTCCCAGACTGAAGCCCTGTGCCCATCAAACACTGAACTCCCCATCCCCCTTCCCCAGACCCTGACAACCACCCTTGTACCTTCTGTTCTATGAGTCTGACTGTTCTCGGGACCTCGTATAAGTGGAATCATGTAGTATTTGTCCTTCTGTGTCTGGCTTATTTCACTGAGCTGAATGTCCTCAAGGTCCCTCCATGTTGTAGCAGGTGTCAGAATCTCCTTCCTTTTCATGGCCAAATAACATTCCATTGTCTGTATAGACCACGTTTTAGGCACTCAGCCATTGATGGACGCTCGGTTTGCTTCCACCTCTTGGCTGTTGTAAGTAGTGCAACTATGAACATAGGTGTACAAATATCTCTTCGAGACCCTGCTTTCCCTCTTTTCGGGTTTATATCCCTTTGTTTTAAGAATGTCCGAAGCCATGAGCTTCACGTTGGACTGGGTTTTGCCAGTGGGTCTGCCACTGACTGCTGGGCAGCCTTGGCAAGACGCCGCTCCCTTTTGGGCCTCAGTTTCTCTCTTGGAGCCCTCAAAGCCTTTCTGCCTGTGCTGAGGGCAGAATGAATAATGGACGTGGATTTTTTCTGGAAATTCTGAAGTGCCGTGTACACGTGATGCATTTTCAGTGGTGAGTGTTCTTAATGCAGCACCAAGCCTTCTAAGAATTACTATCGTTATCATCTTTTTGTTTAGTTTACACACGTTTCTTGGTCAGAGCACAGGTCATCTAGTGTCTCGGGTATAAGAGTGTCCCATTCTAGGCCCGAGCGCTTGGACGCATGTCTGGGCAGGTGCTTCCCCCGGGTTGCTGGCTGCTCTGTCTGTAATACAGGGCATCAGTTAAGAAGCGTGTCGATGCTTCAGCATCCGAGCAGCCTGGGCTTCGTCCATAGTTGGGTCTGAAAGTCTGAGGGCAGTGGGTCTGGTCAGTCATTACTGTGTGGCAGGGCGCTGCAGCCCTGGGGAGGCCTCAGAACCGAGGACAGGCCCCTCCTGCCCCGAGGCCTGGTTCTCTCCCACATGGGGTGCCCTGCTGAAGGGCAGTAGACTGGGGTTCCAAGTGTCTCCGTGTGCTGGGCGTGCAGCGTCCAGCTCTTTAGCCCCTGTCACCATGCAGGCGGGTTGTGTACGTAGCTGGGCTGGGGGCCCTGGCCAGAGCCTGGCGTGCACCGCAGACTTTAGGGAAGCGAGTCTAAAAGCAAAGGGACGAACCTGGGTGTGGCTTTCTGAGACCCTGAAAGGGGAGATGGCTCTGAGGTGGAGTTCTCAGGACCCTGCCACTGCGTCCTCAGGAGGAACGCAGTGGAGACAAGTTGAAAGGCCAGAGGGCACCCATAGGGGCTTCTCAGAAATACCGTCTCCACCAGAGCACTGTCTCGAACACATTGTGGCCTGATGGAGACAGTCTGGAACATCTGACCATCATGAGAGTTTCCTAGGTGTTGTGCTTTTCACATTATGACCCAACAACTCTGAGGTGGGTTGTATTAATACCCTGTTTTACAGACGAAGAAACCAAGGCACAGACTGCCTGATAGTCACAAAGCTGTCGGGTCCTTGGCCTTAATCAGTCCTGCAGGGTCGTGTGGTGCTGGGCCCCAGAGGAGCACAGGAAGGGCTTTCTGTTCTCCCAGGGCAGGGCCGGTGGCCCCTTTGTGAGAGATGAGGGCGGGGAGCTGTGCCCCCACCAGGGAGGTTAGAGGGGATTTAATAAAGAGGGATTCTGAGCTTACCCTTTGGTGCATGGCCCAGATGGACAGCACATCCCAAGACACCCAGAGAACTTTGGGGTTTGCTCACCGACCTACGGTAGAAGTCAAAGAACGGGGCACATGAAAGATACCCCCGGACAGGAAGTAGTTAAGCTGCCTCTCTTGCATCTGTGTGGTAATGAGATGGAAAACGCCTCCAGAAATAAACACACCTACGTGACTCTTGGTAACGGGTGCCACAGGGCTGGAGTGGATTCCAGACAGATGCTCTAGGGGAACAGATGGGGGAGGAGCCTGCAAAGGTCCACCGAGAACAAGACATCAGGTGGAAGCTCACTGTCCTTTGTTTTGATGGGTTGTGTTGTTTTGTTTTGTTTTTTAATTGAGATACAGTTCCCATCACTGTTATTTTTAACTGGCTGCTAGACAGGAAAGTCAGGGCATGACATCATTACAGGGAACATGAATTTTGGCAAGCCCCTGTCTTGCACGGCATCCCGCAGAAGGTTCAGAGAATTACAGGTGAGAGGGCAGTTACCCCAAGTTAGTTCTTCACATTTTCTTTCAGTCTTTCTTCCTTAAACATGTAATGTTCCTTCTTGCCTTCCATATTTTTATTTCCCGACGTCTGCCTGCCTTCCGTTAAGTAGGGGCTTCCTTTCTCTCGGGCCCGTTTACGGAGCCCCTACTCTGTACTGCGGGCACTGCTGGGGGCTGCAGTGGTCAGGGGGCTGCCCGGGTTCCTCCCGCCTGGAGCTCCAGTGATGACCTGCAGACACCTCCGCCAGTGGGGCAGGCGAGGGAAGAGAGGGGCCTGGAGGAGGGGTGTCTGTGAGGCCATGGGCAGCGTTCCCAGCGCAGAGAGGGGGCACAGCCTTCTCCCCTTGCTGCTCAGTGCCTGGTGCTGGTGCTGGTGCTGGTGCTGGTGCTGTACCTGTGCCCGGCCCAGTAACCAACCTATTAGACCGAACAAGATGTGGGGAGGACGAACTGGCTGAGGGAGTCGATGTCTGAAAGGAACTCGGGTGACGGGAATGCTGGAAATTACTGGGATAAATTGTGCTGAGGTTGGAAAAAGGACGGGTGTGGGACAGGGGTTCCTGCGTCCAAGACTCAGCTGGTAAAGGACCCATCGCCTCCTGAGCCGTGGCCTCCCAGGGCGAGTGCATGCTGGGCCGCCTGATGGGCTGGGCTCGGAGGCAGGGCAGTGGGCTCCTTGTCATTCTGGGTTCGGACCCACCACCCCCGGAGCTCCATGGTCCTCCCCGGACCCTGCATGGGGTGGGAGTGGGGGGCTCTGACAATCAGAAGCACATCTGGGGGGGTCAGCCAGGGTCGGGAGGGGTCGGAGACCGGGTCTCCTAGGAGAACGTGGGCTTCCTGGCCATGGAAGGGCAGCCTACAGGATGACCCGTTACTCTCAGCGGGTGATAGCAGGGCTGGATTGGGGCCCCAGGAGCAGTCTTCCTCTGCCTGTGGACAGACGGGGACCTTTCACGTCCACAAAGGCTTCCTTGTTCAGTGCCTCTGAGAAGTAGTGAGGTCCTGCAATACAAGAGGTGTTGAAGGGCTTCCCTGGTGGCGCAGTGGTTGAGAGTCCGCCTGCCGATGCAGGGGACGCGGATTCGTGCCCCGGTCCGGGAGGATCCCACATGCCGCGGAGCGGCTGGGCCCGTGAGCCATGGCCGCTGAGCCTTCGCGTCCAGAGCCTGTGCTCCGCAACGAGAGAGGCCACAATGGTGAGAGGCCTGCGTACCGCAAAAAAAACAAAAAAGAGGTGTTGAAGGGGTCCGCCAGACAGGCCCTTCTCTTCATCGCCTTCGGGCTTTGTAAATAGGGTTACATCATGTGGTGCAAGATGCGTCCGGAGTCGGTCTATTTATTTCCTGAAAGGGCCGCGTCCGGAGTCGGTCCGTTTATTTCCTGAAAGGGCCGCGTCCGGAGTCGGTCCGTTTATTTCCTGAAAGGGCCGCGTCCGGAGTCGGCCTATTTATTTCCTGAAAGGGCCTTTTTCATTTGCAGAATGTTAACAAGGGGGGACACTAGTGCTTCCTGAGGCAGCACCGGGTAATGCTGCTCTCTGAGCAGTGGCGTTGCCTTATTACTTTATTATGACGTGTGTCCTTGATGCACTGCTGCTGTGTTCTGATCGCTGGGTACATCGTCTACAAGAGTCTCAACCCAGCATGGCTGGGCTTCCCCATTAGAGACCAGGAAGTGGAGTTATTTGCAGTTTCCCAGATGATGCTGGTGGCCCAGGGAATACACTTTGAGAACCCTCTGTTCCAGGGCACATTCTTGGGGACTTATTGGAACACACTTATTGGAATACACAGATACCCTGGGACAAGAGGTGGGCAAGTTGCCCCCCTTTCAGAATTCCTGGGAGTTTTGAAGGATGTTCTAGCTGAAACTCCTCCAGGATCCTTGTCCTGGGCGCCTCCCATGGCAGCCCCTGCCTGGGACCCCAGTGGTGAGCAGGGAAGCTGTCTGTGGTCCCTGCATCCTGTCCCTGTCTCATGCAAGAGGGCTGGAACGGGGCCACATACGCAGGCACAGCGAGTGGGTTATTTGGAAACCCCCAAAGGACGCCTAGGTCCAGTGAGCCCCACCCTGGGCCCCTCGATGCAGAAGCCGACTTCACTTGCTTCCGTGATGAACAGGAAAGGGTCTGATGTCGGTATCCTGCCAGCAGCGGCAGTTTGAGCCACAGGCTGTGCTTACTTTTAAAAAAGAAAGCTGCTCATGGCATCCACAAAAAAATGATTGCCTCTGAAAATTCATGGAGAGTGTCAGCTTTGTCCACAGCCACGGAGAATAATATTAAAATTTAAAGCACTGAAAAAAAATGAAGCGAAAAAATCAAGCAGCTGTGCTGACAGCAGGGTCCAGGGATTGGGGTGGGGGAAGGAGACGACACTGACTTTTAACATTTCCTGTTTTTGCTCTCTCTCCCCTCTCTGTTCTGCTTTGTTTCTGGGTGACCAGAACTCTCAATGCCCTCCGATCAGTACGAGCTACAGCTTCAGAACAACGTCTGGGGCCCCGAGGGAGACCCGGGCCGGCCCGTGGCGGTCTTGGCCCAGGACACATCGTTGGTCACCGCAGTGCAGCTGGGACAGAGCAACCTGGTCCTCGGCCACAGGAGTATCCTTTTCCCGGGCAGCGCGCACGCATCTGCGTGTCTTGCACAGGAGATGTGCTGTTTGGAAGTCAAGTCACTTTTCTCCCTGAAAGCTGGGCGAGGCTAAAAATAGCCCCGTTTTCCCTCAAGGTCTGAAAATCAGAAAGGACCAAAATTCCACCCCAGCTGAGTGGAATCGCTCACCTCTGGGGAGACTTGCTGGAGAGGTTTTGAGGTGAGGGGTGGTGGCCGGAGAGGAGCCCCAACCCCGCCTCCGGAACCTTCTCTGGTCTCATCTGAGGGGCCTGGCCGAGGCTGTTTCCACACCAGCGTGTGGGTTGTCATGTGTCCCCAACTTGTTCGCATGCCCCGGGTGGTCTCCAGGGTCCTTGCAGAGGGCCCCCTTTTGGAGTGGAGGAAGTGCCCTGTGGCCGCTGATTATGGAAACGGCCTGTGCTGTGCATGGCCTCAGGCCGGGACCTTCCCATCCCCTCTTCTCCCCACGTGATGTTGATGATAACGAAGCCACGGGAGCCAAGCCGACGCCTGCCAGCTGGTTTATTTGTTCCTTAATTCAGAATCCAGGTATTCGCATGCAGGGCGCTTCCCGGTTACCCAATAGCACCATCTACGTGGTGGAACCCGGGTACCTGGGTGAGTGTGGGCATCCTGGGTCGTTTGTGATCACTGGAGTTAAAAAGTCAAATAAAAGTAACAGCCCCCCAGGAAATGCTTCACTCTGGCCAGCTCTGCCAGCGGGGAGGCCGGGGACATCAGTGCCACCCTGCCCTTCCTGGGACTGCCCGCCCCCCCCAGCCCTTCCCCTGTCTGTGCACAGAATAAGCAGAGGGTAGACCAAGGTCAGCTGGTGGCCAGCTTTGCAGGGAGAGAAACGGGATAGGGTAGAGTGGGGGAGGACTGTGTCTTCTGGTTTTATACCAGGGCTCTGCCCAGACCTCACCATGGCTATGGATGTTTGGAAGATGCCTTGGTGGAAAAGAGGGCGAGGCTCGAGGCCGAGACAGGAGGGGAGGAGTCCACAGCCCTGGAGGACCCGGACGGGCACAGCCAGGGCCCAGGAACTGCCGTAGAGACAACCCCTGGAAAGATGTCTGGACACACGTGTTACCTGGGCCTGAGCCGCCTCTCCTGTTGGGCGCCCTGAGGTGGTTCGGGTGAGAGAGCTGTTGGCTGATGCCCAGCAGCCCCCTGGTCCTCTTGTTGGCTGCTGAGTGAGGCTGCTGTTGGGTGAGACCCACGCTGACATGTAGTGACCTCGGGCAGGGTGGCCCTGTGTGTCTTGGGAGCGCCATCTGCTCAGAACCCTTGGTACCTTCCGTCTGTCTGGCACGTGCGGGGCACTGGAGTCTGGAGGAGGGAAGTGGGGGCCTTGTGCTTGGTTTTGCACGGAGAGACCACTGCAAACGGATGGTGACAGGACAGTGGTAAAGAGTAAGTAAACGTGAGTGCAGCGGAAGGGCTTCTGGGAGATGGTGCTCGAGGCAAGCGTTTTCTCAGAAGCTGCTCTTGTGTGGGTTCGCTATCCTGGCAGAGGCACAGCTCAGGCGATGGTGTGGAGGTGGGCAGCACGTGGCGTTGCAGGGGTCAGCCAGCAGCTGGCGGCATCGTGTGTGGGAACAGAGCTGGAGGCCTGGGAGGGCAGGGCCGGCTCACAGGGAGAGCGCTCAGAGTGTAGACCTACGGTGGATTCAGGGTGTAGACTCATGGTGGATTCAGGGTGTAGACTGTGGATTCAGCGTGTGTGCCTGCTGTGGATTCAGAGTGTAGACGCACAGTGGATTCAGGGTGTAGGCTCTCTGTGGATTCAGGCTGTAGACTCACTATGGGTTCAGGGTATAGACCTACTGTGCACTCAGAGCGTAGACCTACTGTGGGTTCAGAGCGCAGACTCACTGTGGATTCAGAGCATAGATCTACTATAGATTCAGAGCACAGACTCACAATGGACTCAGAGTGTAGACCTACTGTGGATTCAGAGTGTCGTCTCACTGTGGGTCAGCGCCACCGTGGATAGGGTCAAGTGTGAATGGGCCCTGGGGCAGCCGGTGGGGAATGTTTGGTCCTGGTGCATCTGAGGTCAGCTCAGGTTCTGAGGGCTCAGGCCTGATAATGGACATTAGATCTCACTGTCACGCCCAGCTGGTTCCTCCCCGGAGGAGTGCAGAGGAGCGGCCTTGGGGTCTCGGTGCTGACCAGGCCTGGTGCCATCCTCTCCCTCAGCAGTGCATCAAGGACCATGTGGCTTCAGCACTGAGGCTCTGTGTCTGCCTGTTTTGTAGGGTTCACAGTCCACCCTGGTGGCAGGTGGGTGTTCGAGACCGGCCGCCTGTACGAAATCACCGTCGAAGTGCTTGACAAGTCCGGCAACAAGGTCTACCTGTCGGATGTGAGTCCCCCTTCGGGCCTGATGGGGTTGGGGGTTGGGGTGCCTCTCCTGGAGCAGCTGCCCAACGAGCAGCCCCCAAACACAGGGGGCCCTGAGCAGGCAGGCTGAGTTGCGGTGCTTCCTAACGGTGCGGCTTCCTAAGGGCTGGAGCTGGGAGAGGAGGCCCCTGGCAGCAGGGTCACAAAGGCAGTGCCGCGGAGGTGGCATCTGCCCGCTGCCCTCCTGCCCCTCCTCATTAGCCCGGGGACCTCACAGCACTTCAGAGCCTCAGGGCCAGGAATACCTGCAACCTGTCCAGAAGGCCCCTTGACTGAGGCCAAGCTCAGTAGCTTCCTGGCTCTGGAAAGAGCATCACAAATGGGCAGGTGGAAAGAAGTCTCGGCCGTGTTTGGCCCTTTGTGAGAAATTCCCAGGATCATGAGAATCTCTGGACCTTCCTTGTGGGGTCTGAGGTTTCAGGGAGGGGGCGAGGTTCCCCTTCAGCCTCTCTGCCGAAGCCACTGCCTTCCTTGTGTTGCTAGACAAAGACTCGGTCGATCGCCATTTTGGGTGAAATTAGCTCTAAGGGCTTTTGATGTCCTTTTTTGTATTTGGTGGTTTCCTTGTTGGGACCGCAGGGTCTGAGAGCCAACAGTAGCCTTCGGGCTCGCGAGCGCCAGGTCCTCGGGTCACAAGGGGAGGGCAGCCTGGGAGGGGTCAGAGGTCAGAGGCCAGAGCACTCAGAGCTCAGATCCAGGGCCTGGCTGATGTTTGGGGGCCACATGGCTTCTTTCCTGCGTCCTAGCGTCCCTGAGTTGTCCTGGAAGCTCCTCTCACCTTCCTGCCTCACCTTCCAGAACATCCACATCGAAACCACGCTCCCTGCGGAGTTCTTTGAGGTTCTCGCTTCTTCCCAGAACGGGTCGTACCATCACGTCAGGGCGACAAAGAGGGGCCAGACGGCCATCGAGGCCGCCCTCACCTCCGTGGTGGACCAGGCAAGTTGGCGCCTCCCTCGGGCCCCCCAGCCCCGCCGGGAATTTCGCAGACGGAAGTGTCAAACCAGGCTGGACATGAGCCCGGGGGAGTCGGGACCCCAAGAGTGCACTGCTGTCGTGGGCACGACGGGGGTCCCTCCTGCTCTGGGCTCACAGTGGTGTCTCGGGGTGGGGGGTTTGGCCTTTGCCTGTCCCCTGTCCCTGTGCTGGGCCAGAGCCCCTCTCCCTCTGCCCTTTGCTGGCCCCTGTAAAAGTGAGCCTGCACCTCTGGGACTGGAGGTAGAATCCCTTGCCGGGAGCAGTGTCGGGCCCGTGTGTCCAGCCGTGCACTGACCAGGACCCACGAGCATCTCTTTGGCTGTTTTGGGTGCTTGGATTCTTCAAAGTTTTAAAATTTCCCCGTGTATTTAAAAGGCCAGTCGGTTTCGGTGGGAGCAGATTTTACTGATTGCAAGCTTGGCATGGGTGTTCTTATCTTCCTACCCCACACAAACCTCTCCCGGACCTGGCAGCGGCAGAAACGGCCTGTGAACCAGGCAGAGATTCCTACCAAAGGGAGACTCCTTTGGGCGAGTTGCTGTCACGCCCCATGACTAGGTTTCCCCGTCCGTAAACTGGGGATAACCACGTCCATCCCGTCAGGGATGCTGTGAGGATGCAGTCAAGCAGCATTTATTGGAGTGGCTGTTGCAGAGCCACCAAAAGCCGTCTCCATGGAGATGGAGAAGGCCGCAGGGTACCTGGCATCTTCCTTCCCACTCCCCCACAACTGAAAAATCTACCCTGGGGACCAGTCCCCAGGGAGGGGCGGGGGCCTGCTTGAGTGCTGACCTGGTTGTCATGGTGGCATATGGCACCCTCCCCACCTTGCAGGATGGAGGTGTCCACACGTTGCGGGTGCCTGTGTGGAACCAGCAGGAGGTGGAAATCCACGTCCCCATCACCCTCTATCCAAGCATCTTGACGTTTCCCTGGCAACCAAAGACGGGCGCCTATCAGTACACGATAAAGGTAACCGTGAGACCCCATCTGGGTGCATTCCTTTGGGTGTCTCCATGGGGTTGGGGTTCTACGTCCATTCTGTTTCTACTATAATTACCTTCTAGTGGTCAGGAGAGAATTCAAAATCAGAGTCTTTATGCTTTCTGTATTGTCTGAGGTTTCTATCACAGCAGTGTATTTTGGTAATTAGGAAAAAACCTTGAAAAATAGTAAAGAAAGCATGATAAAGAAAGTCCTGAACATGGATTTAACTTCCACACGTTTCTTTTTGTAAAAAATTTTTGTTTTCCGGAAGCAGTGTAAAGCTCTTTAGAGAAAAATTTGGAATTCGAGGGGAAGGCATCTCCAACTCTGTCACATCTAAGGTGTTCTTGGTCTTTGTTGTTCCATGTGCCCACCTGGCGTTAGTGGCCGGGCCCGATGCCCGTCGGGGCTGGAGCCCATGAGGCCTGCCCCGTCCCATCAGTTTTTGCTGTCTCATGGCAGCGAGGACAGGTGTCCTGTGTGGGTACTGGGACCCACTGCCTCTTCACTCAGGTGTGTCACCTTCTTGGCCCCTCTAGGTTCCTGGGATGGTGGCCCCTGGTCTGGAAGCCTCTGTGCTGTCCTTGACTTCACGGCAGATGACTCGAAGCGGGCAGGGGTCTATGTCAGGAGTGGGCAGGGAAGCCGAGTCCCACACCCGGCTCTGGGGCGCGGGTCTTCCCATTCCAGCCTAAGCTCGGGAGGTGCCCCTGGGTCCTGGGGCCACTGTCATGGGGCATTTGCATACGCACGTGTAAGCCACAAGGTCCCCAGAATATGAGGACCAGAAAGAGACAGGGTGGGGAGAGCGAGGGGCAGAGGCAGTGCCAGCCAGACGTTGGCTGATGCCACATGTCACCACGTGGTGGCGCGATGCCGACTGCGTGTGAGAGAGAGAGGGACCAAGGGACGGGCAGGTGGGCTGACCTGATGATGGTTTCCCTCCCCAGGCCCACGGTGGGAGTGGGAACTTCAGCTGGGCTTCCTCGAGCTCTGTGGTTGCCACGGTCACCGTCAAGGGCGTGATGACCACAGGCAGTGACACTGGACTCAGTGTGATCCAGGCACATGATGTGCAGAACCCGCTGCATTTCGGCGAGATGAAGGTAAGACCTTGGGCCAGGTCGGCCGCGGGGAGGCTCGGGTGGTGGTCTGCGGCCACCGTCTTAACCAGCCTCAGGCTTAATTCAGAAACACCCTTTCGCCCTTGGTCTTGCACTTGGCTTTGCTGGTGGTGGTGAGGGCTTCGGGTGTCAGGTCCAGCCCTGCCCCTGAGCTCACGGCCAATTCAGGGACATGGTCGTCCCATCCCACACCGGGCAGGGATGGAACCAGCTGGGTTTCTGGAAGGGAGACCAGAGGACACAGAGACACGAGGTATTCAAAGAAGTCATTCTAGAAGATACCCCCAACCTGAAAGCTATGAACCTCCAAGTTGGAAGGGCCACTGGGCGTTGGGTTGTAAATTCACAGTGAAGGGAAAGCTCCCAGACTCCAAGAGACTGGCCCCATTCCTTTTCTCTGACTCCTGTTCAGGTCCAAGTCAGGAGTCCCTGCATGGGGCCCCTACACCTGGTGTTCGTCCCAAGTGACGTGGGACCAACTCAGCAAAGGCCGAAGGTGGGAGTGGCCACCTGCAGCCGAGCCTCTGCCAGCCCCACCTGGTGGCCTCCGGACCCCAACTCTTTCCTGACCGACTGACCCTGATCTCAGCCTGTTTTATTACCTCATTTAGGGCTGACATGAAAGCTCCATTTGCAGTGCGTCCGTCCCCAACCTTCTCCTATACTGTTTAGGACATTGACGTACAGGTTTTTCTCCTCTTTTTATTTTGATCCACACGCACCTACCTAAAGATCCATCTAACTCGTATAAGGAGGGTTGTAACTGAGACCCCTTAAGTGCAGCACAATTGTCGAGTATTTGGATAATCTGTGACCAGGTTGCCCCCTCCCTTGCCCCCAAGCTTCTTGATCGCAGTAAATGTGCCCCTCTCACCTGACTGCTCAGCCCAGAGCCTGAGGACAGTTCCTGAGCATGTGTAGTGGTCAGAACCTGGCTTCCAGGGCCGCCTGCCTGGTCCAGACACCACCGTGCTCCAGCCGGGCAGGCTCTTAACCTCCCGTGCCAGGTTCCTCATCAGGCAGACAGGTTGATAATAGAACCTTCTTAACAAGGAGGCTGAGAGGATGGGATGAGTTCATTCTGTTCTTGGAACAGAGCCTGGTGTGTGAAAAGTTTGTGTGGTGTAAGTATGAGTGTTGTTGGTGATGCCCCTCTCACCCTGCACACTCACCTTCTTTATGTTCCTCCAATGCGCTGAGCCGTATGTGCCTCAGGACCTTTGCACGGACCGTCTCGTCTTCCCAGACCTTTGTCTGGCTGCCTCTGACATGGCTCCCGGGTCTGAGCTTCTACAGCACCCTCCCAGGGAGGCCTTCCCTGACGGCTCTGTCCTGAAGGTCTCCCTGCCCCCAGTACACACCATCGTGTCCCCCAAGCTCAGGCTTCTCACCGATGGGTCCTCAGTGCTCATACACAGGGTCTCAGGAAAGCAGAGCAGCGGCTGTTCCTCCTCCGAGGAGCCTGCCAACCATGCGCGCCCCTGTCCTCCAGGTGTACGTGATTGAGCCCAGCGGCATGGAGTTCGCCCCGTGCCCAGTGGAGGCCAGCGTGGGCCAGAGCCTGGAGCTGCCCCTGAGGATCCACGGCCTCATGCCCGGTGGGGCTGACGAGGTGGTCACGCTGAGCGACTGCTCCCACTTTGACTTGGCGGTGGAGATGGAGAACCAGGGCGTGTTCCAGCCGCTCCCAGGTAAAGCAGCGCTGTGAGCGGCCACCGGACGGCAGGGTCGGGGCCGACGGCCTGGGTTCTCAGCGTGGGCTGCCCCAGATTCCTAATTCAGGGGCTGAACCAGCAGCACGGTCATAGCCTGAGAAATGGCATTTGTCCCCTTGTCCACCATCAGCAGTGGTCTGGTCTGGATCTTACTGCCATGTGGTTGTATGTCACTCGGCTTTCTGAGCCTCAGTTTCCACATCTCTAAAACGGGTGTCATCCGAAGTAGAGGCGCATGTCACCATGCCCGTCGCGGTGCCTGGAGTGTGACAGGTGCTCAGGATATACTGTCAGTAGGGGTTCTGACGGGTTACAGAATTATAACACCTTAGTGACTGCACGGTCCATCCCTCCAGGGCCATCGAAGCCAAGCACCCCCTGCAGGGCTGGGCAGTGATACCGGTGGTGATGGTGGCAGCTATGCTCAGCCACCGTCTTATAGGGTGTCAACCCTTCCGGGCGTGGTGTGTGCACTTGGCGTGCGTGACCTCACCAGGCGTCACAGCCGCCGTGGGAGGAGGGGCTGTGGTTGGGTCACGTGTCAGACGAAGAGACTGAGGCTGCGTCGCGCTGCCCAAGGTCCCGTGAGGTTCCCGGGCCACGAGGGATATGGAGCTGGGTGTGTCGGACACTGACCCTGGATTCCTAGTCCCCCGGGAAGCAGGGCCTCCCAGGGGAGTCAACCCAGGGAGTGCCCTCCGATTGCAGATGACGAGACTGATGGTGCGTACGCTCTGGGCAGGGTTAGAGTGGGCGGGGAGCAGCGTTCGCAGGCACACCCGTGGGGTGTATGTGCACACAGTGGCCTGGCGTGGCGGAACCTGTCGAATCCGGAATCACGGGGGGCTTGGGGGGGCGTGGACCTCAGGGGCCAGAAGTGGGGGCCACCGCTGGTTTTGGAGCAGAGGAGTGACCGCGTGATGCTGGCAGAGTTCAGGAAGCTTGACAGCAGAGGTGTTTGTAGGCTCGCCTGTGGGACCGAGCGGCTTTCCACGCCGCCACCGTGGTTGTCGGCACTCACAGAGCCGTTTGAGCGTGAAGCTGCTTGGACGTCACAGAACGTCCCTGGACATCATCGCATTCACATCCTTCCCTGGAGGTGCTGCTGCGTCCTCTCTGACTGTCCAGGAGAGACTGGGCTTTATGGACTGTGTCCCCAGTGAGGCCACTGTTTAGGGTGGAAGCAAACGTCAGTGTGGGAGAGAGAGGCCCACCAATGGCCGGAGAGGAGCCTGCTGCCTGCACCACCACCCCACGCGCGTCCTGGAGGGGCGTCCACGGGCTGCAGCCGGGAGGTCCCCGGAATAAAGGATAGTGGACAGGGTTTGGGTTCCACAGTCCTAGGTCCCAGCTCTGCATTTGTCAGAATTCCTGGCGTGCTCTGCTCCAGATCTGTGCGTTTCACCTGTGTAAATTTGACCTTAAGAGAAAAAGAACCCTAAAGAAATACTGACCTGCAGATAATTATGTGTGTGCGAAAGCGTTTAGGATGAAGTGTACTGATGCCTGTGGCTCATTTTTTTGTTTTTTCTTTATCTTAAAGAAAAAGACCATTTTTTAAAGTCTTTATTCAATTTGTTACAATATTGCTTCTGTTTTATGTTTTGTTTTTTTTGCCCATGAGACATGTGGGATCTTAGCTCCCCGACCAAGGATTGAACCCGCACCCCCTGAATTGGAAGGCGAAGTCCCAACCACTGGACTGCCAGGGAAGCCCCACGGCTCACTTTTCGAGGCATAAGAAAGTGGAATGGACTGATGGATGGGGAGGTGGTGGATAGATATGCAGCAGAGAAACAGAAACAAATGTTAGCTGCAGAATCTAGGGGACAGGTTTGCGGAGCTTCACAGCATGATTTCTTTCTAAATGTTTGGAAAGAAAACTAAAATTCCACCAGAATGGCATTTTTTAAACAGGTGGAAAATACCAAGTATTGGCAGGGATGCAGTGCAGCTGTGAGTAGCAGTGTGACTCGACACAGCCATTTTGGGAAGGATAGTTGGCAAAAGTGACGAAAGCTGAACATAGGTGCTAAGGACCGGAGGTGAAATCCTGCGCTCCTTGGGACACACCCGACAGAAATGCTGAAATACGCCGCCCAGAGAAACGCCAAACGTGCTCAGAGCAGCACAATGCATCCCACGTGGCCCCACATGGCCCCACATGGCCCCACATGGCCCCCCGGGCCCGTCACCAGGCTCCTGGCTCCACGTCCTCTTGCTCTGCATTTAAATGCAGGGAGTGCGGTCCGCCCTTCCTCCGCCGTCCAAAAGGGGTCACACTGGGCTCGCTTTGCTGTGATGCTTCTTGCCCGGCAGCCTTAAACTTAGATGCTTTCTGATAAAGTTAGAGAATCTCCCAGCCACCGGCTGCTGGTTCTGGCTGCCAGAGGGCGAGGCGAGGGTCCCAGCGTCAGGGTGCCCAGGAGGGTCCCGCCCTGGGGGCGTGCGGCTTTCTCTGAGGCTCCAGTGTGGCAGCTGGTGCTGTGGGGGGAGGGGAGGCCCCGGGCCCCGCCGCAGGGCTGGGCTGGAGGTGGTGGTCCTCGCCTCCAGGCTGGCCGGGGGACCGGCGGGCTCTCTGGCCTCTGCCCTGACTCCTGGCGCTCCTCAGGCCGCCCACTTGGTCCCCGTACAGCCGCGTGGGGACGCGAGGCTCCTCTGCCCGTGAACTCACGCTGGGGCCCAAGTCTGCAGCTGTCGTGTCCGTCTCATCCTCAGAGAGGAGATATCCTGGCTCAGGTCCCGGGCTCGATCCCCTCCTGGTGGCCGTGCTGCAGGGCAGAGACCAGCTGCCCATGTGCCCCGGGCCTCCGTGTGTCCTGCGGCCTGTAAATGGTCTCCTCCGGTCAGTCACCTCAGATAACTTTATGATGTTGGGTGATTTAAAACCTTCATGCTGTGCACTTCATGGAAAAGTGCCTGGAGGCTGGAGGAGCTCTATCAACTGACATCACGACACTACAGGAAAATATTCTGTTGCATAAGACATGGTAAGGTAAGTATCTTTATTATTTTTGTTATTATGTCGAATACATAGTGTTTGAAAACCTGGGATGTTGAGAGGTGATTCCAGACTTCCCCTTGTGGAGCTCACAATCCAGCTAACCCACACAGAGGAAACAATGAGAATAGAATTTAAATAGGAATTCATTGGCCCCAGATTTTCCTTTGGGCTCTGTATTTTTTTGAAAAAGCCTTACTGGCACAAGGATAGAGGCAAGAAAATAACAGGAGGAATATTTAGTCTCTTTGGGAGTTAAAGGAAACTACTATTAAAGGGCTTTTAAAACAACCCAAAGACTTACCTACAAAGAATTGATGTTCTAATTACAAATGATTATTATCTGTTCCAGCGGCTCACCGAGCAGTCCAATAAGACAAAGTGAACAATTTTTCTGGTCTGGAAAATACCGGAGTCTGGAAACAATTGATCTAGGGACGAAAAGAGGAAAACACAAATGCCTTCTGTTTGCCTAGCTCTCTGCGATGATTCCTGTAACAAGTAACTCAGCAAGGACCGATTGGCTTGAGCAAAGCTAGACCTGGAATCCAGGTGTTCTCTGTGTGGTCCTTCCTGCTACACCTGTGGGCCATCCCTGTGCAATTAAAGAGCGCTTCTTCACACACACACACACACACACACAAAAAAAAGGGAATTCATTTACTATCAATTCTAGGAACTGTCGGCTTCAGGAAGTAATGCATATGAAGAAACTGCATGGAAGACGAGTAGAGACCTGGCCTGGGTGCGAAGGTACATTGTTAACATCTGTGGAGCTGAAAGAAAGTTAGTTTTTTTTGGTTTTGTTTTGGTTTTTTGTGGTATGCGGGCCTCTCACTGTTGTGGCCTCTCCCGTTGCAGAGCACAGGCTCCGGACGCGCAGGCTCAGCAGCCATGGCTCACGGGCCCAGCTGCTCTGCGGCACGTGGGATCTTCCTGGACCGGGGCACGAACCTGTGTCCCCTGCGTCGGCAGGCGGACTCTCAACCACTGTGCCACCAGGGAAGCCCGAGAAAGTTAGTTTTCATCTGATTTTCTCCAGTAAGGTCAGGAGATTTCTCATCAGAAACCTTGGAGGCCGGATGGCGTGGGCTTGATGTATTCGAAGTGTTGAAGGAAAAAAAGCTGTCAACCAAGAATCCTATATCTGGCAAAACTGTCCTTCAAAAGTGAGGGAGAAATTTAGACCTTCCCAGATCAACCAAAGCTGAGCGACCTTTACCACCAGACCTGGCTGCAACGAGGGGCATCCTTCAGGTTGAAATGAAGGACAAAGCCCTGTGAAGAAATTAAGTAAATACACAGATGATTAGAAAAGCTGGTGCTATTGTAACTTCAGTTGGTAGCTCCACTTTTTGTTTTTTGATTTAAGAGACTAATGTATTTTTAAAAAACACAGTCTGTTTTTGGACACACAATGCATAAAGGTATAATTCTGTGACATCAGTAACTGAAAGGGGGTGGGGTCAGAGCTGTACAGGAGCAGAGTTTTTATATGTTATTGAAGTTAAGCTGGTGTAAATTGGCATTAGACCATTATAACTTTAGGACGTTAAATGTAATCCTAAGGTAACCAGAAAGAAAATAGCCATAGAATATACACAATAGGAAATGAGAAGGGCAGTAAAATGATTCACTACAAAAAATCAGCTAAGAGCAAAAGAAGATGGCCAAGCAGGAAATGAGGGACAAAAGAGCCGGAAGGCATATAGAAAACAAACAGCAGAGGAAAACAAATGTCTTTAGTAATTATTTTAACTGTAAATGGATTAAATTCTCCAAACAAAAGGCAGATTAGTAGAATGGATAAAAATGTATGATCCCGCCATGCCATCCATAAGAGACTCATTTTAGTTCCAAAGACACGAAAAAGTTGGGACTTCCCTGGTGGCGCGGTGGTTAAGAATCCGCCTACCAATGCAGGGGACACAGGTTCGTGCCCCGGTCCGGGAAGATCCCACATGCCGCAGAGCAACTAAGCCTGTGTGCCACAACTAGTGAGCCTGTGCTCTAGAGCCCGCGAGCCACAGCTACTGAAGCCTGTGCGCCTAGAGCCTGTGCTCCTCAACAAGAGAAGCCACCGCAATGAGAAGCCCATGCACCACAACGAAGAGTAGCCCCGCTCGCCACAGCTAGAGAAGGCCCGCACACAGCAACGAACACCCAATGCAGCCAAAAATAAAAAATAAATTTAAAAAAAGACACAAAATTTGAACATGAAAGGATTGAAAAAGACAGTCCATGCCATGCAAACAGTAACCATAAGAGAGCATGGTGGTTATACTAACATCAGACAAACAGACTTTAAATCAGAAATTGTTACAAGAGACAAAGAAAACACTGTATATTCAGTACAGCTGGAAGATAAAACTGTAAACATTTTCACCCCTAATGACAGATCATCAAGATATATGAAGCAAAAATGGGCATAACTGAGGGAGAAATAGTCGGTTCTAAATAATAGTTGGAGCTTTCAATACCCCACTCTCAGGGATGGATAGAACAACCAGACAGAAGATGAGCGAGGAAGTAGAGGACTTGAACAACACAGTGAACCAACCAGATCTAAGACACATGCGACCCCACCCACCAACACAACACGCAAGTGCACGTGGGGCCTTCTCCAGGACAGACCACGTGTTAGAGTACAACTTATGTCTTAGTAGATTTTAAAAGGTAGATATCATACAAGGTATCTTCTCCAACCACAGTGGGAGGACGTTAGAAATCAGTAACAGAGGAAAAGTGGAAAATTCACAAATTTGTGGAAATTACATAACATACTCATAAAGAACAATTTTGTCAAAGAAATCACAAGGGGAATTAGAAATTACTTAGAGATGAAGGAAAACGAAACAGGACGTACCAAACTTAGGGACACAGCAAAACAGTGCTAAGAGGGTAATTTATAGTTGTAAGCGCTTGCGCTGCAAAACGGGATCTCAAATCAATAACCTGACTTTGTGCAGCCTAGAAAACTAGAAAAAGAACGAATTAAACCCAAAGCCAAAAGAAGCAGCTGACACAATAACGATTAGAGCAGAGGTAAAACAGAGAATAGGAACGCAATAGAGAAAATCACCAAAACCCAAAGTTGGTGCTTTGGAAGGATTAGCAAAGTTGGCAGACTGTTAGCTAGACTGACTAAGAAAGAAAGAGGAGACAAACTATTAAAATAGAAGCGAACGCGGAGACATTATCAGTGACTGTGGAGAAATAAAAAGGATTATGAACAATTGTACCCTAACGAATTGGATAACCTGGGTAATACGACAAATTCCTAGAAATACAAAACCTGCCTAGACCGAGTCACAAAGAAATAGAAAATCTGGATAGACTCATTACTAGCAAGGTGACTGGATCAGTAATCAAAAGCTTCCTGACAAAGAAAGTCCATGGACCTGATGGCTTCACAGGTGAATTAAAGAACTAACACTTATCCTTCTTCTAAAAAATTAGAGGGAGCACTTCTTAACTCATTCTGTGAAGCTAGCATGATCCTGATACCAAAGCCGGACAAAGATACTACAAGGAAAGTACAGACCAGTATCCCTTATGCACGTGGATGGACAAATCCTCAACAAAATACTAGCAAACTGCATTCAGCAGCATATTAAAAGGATTAAACACCATGAACAGGTGGGATTTATTCCTGGAATGCATTGTTTCAGTAGTCTAAAACTGATGTGATACATCACATTAACAGAATGTAGGAAGAAAACTGCGTGATTCTCTCAATTGATGCAGAAAAATCAGCTGACAAGTCTCAAAACGTTTTTATGGTAAAATCAGCCTACAAACTGGGAGTAATAGAAGGAAACTATATGAACATAATAAAAGCCATATAAGAAAAACCCACAGCTAACATCAGGCTCCATGGTGAATGGCTGAAAGCTTTTATTTACCCTGAGATCAGGAACAAGACAAGGTTGCCTGCTATCACCACTTCAGCATAATACTGGAAGTCTAGCCAGAGCTATTAAGCAAGAAAAGGAAATGAAAGACCCAGAATTGGAAAGGAAGATGTAAACTTATCTGTTTGCAAATAACATGATCTTATATGTGAAAACCCTCAAGATTCCACCAAAAGAACTCTTAGGTGTAAAATGAATTCAGAAAAATAGCATTCATGTGGAATCTCAAAGGATCCGGAATAGCAAAAACAATGCTGAGAAAAGAACAGACTTGGAGATCTCATTCTTCCCATTTTCAGGACTTATTACAAGTTACAGTAATCAAAACAGAGTGGCATTTGCACAGACTTACAGTCCGATGGAATAGAATAGAGAGCCCAGAAAATACTCTGTGTGATACTATAGTGACGGATACATGTCGTTACACATTTGTGAAAACCCATAGTATGCACAACACCAAGAGGGAGCCCTAATGTGAACTGTGGCTTCCGGTGATTGTGGTGTGTCAGTGTAGGAGCATCAGTTGTAACAAGTGTACCACTTTGGGAGAGGATGTTGATAACGGGGGAGGCTGTGTAATATATGAGGGTAGGGAGTACGTAGGACATCTCTGTGCCTTTCTCTTAATTTTTCTGTGAACCTAAAACTGCTCTAAAAAAGTCTTAAAAATAAAAAGCAACCTATGGAATGGAGAAAATATTTGCAAATCATATGTCTGATATGGGGTTCATACCTAGAATATATGGGACTTCCCTGGTGGCTCAGTGGTTAACAATCCGCCTGCCAGTGCAGGCAACGTGGGTTCGATCCCTGGTCCGGGAAGATCCCACATGCCGTGGAGCAGCTAAGCCCGTGCGTCACAACTACTGAGCCTGCCCTCTAGAGCCCACGAGCCACAACTACTGAGCCCGTGCGCCACAACTACTGAAGCCCAGGCTTCTAGAGCCGGTGCTTCGCAACAAGAGAAGCCACTGCAAGGAGAAGCCCGCACACCACAACGAAGAGTAGCCCCCACTCGCCGCAACTAGAGAAAGCCCGTGCGCAGCAATGAAGACCCAATGCAGCCATAAATAAATAAATAAATAAATTTATAGAATATATAAAGAACTCCTACAAGTTGACAATAATAAAACAAATAACCTAACGAAAAAAATGGATGAAGGATTTGAATAGACATTGCTCTAAAGATGATATACAAATGGCCAACCAGTATATGAAAAGATCATCTCTAATCATGATATAAATTCAGCATCTCTAATCATGATATAAATTCAAATTAAGACCACAGTGAGATACCACCTAAACCCCTTTAGGATGGCTCCTAGCAAAAAGACAGAAAAAAACAAGTGTTGCTGAGGATGTGTAGATATTAAAACCCTTGTGCTCTGTTGGTGGGAATGTAAAATGGTGCAGCCACTGTGGAAAACAGTATGGAGGGTCTTGAAAAAATTAAACGTGGGGGACTTCCCTGGTGGTCCAGTGGTAAAGAATCCACCTTCCAGTGCAGGCGACGCGAGTTCGATCCCTGGTCGGTGAACTAAGATCCCACATGCCCTGGGGCAACTAAGCCCGCGTGCCATGACTACTGAGCTCGCGGGCCTCAGTGAGAGAGCCCGCATGCCACAAACTACAGAGCCCATGTGCCCTGGAGCCCGGTGCCACAGCTAGAGAGAGAAAACCCACGTGCCACAACTAGAGAGAGAAGCCCGCACGCCACAACTAGAGAGAAGCCTGCATGCCGCAATGAAAGATCCCGTGTGCCAAAACTAAGACCCGATGCGGCCAAAAAAATAAAGAAAAAGACAGTAAACATGGAACTGCTATATGATCCAGCAATCCCATTTCTGGGTATATACCCAAAATAATTGCAAGCAGAATCTTGATGAAATACTTGTATGTCCATGTTTATAGCAGCATTAATTCATATAGACAGAGAGTAGAATGGTGGTTGCCAGGGGCTGGAGGGGGTGAGCGTTGGGAAGTTATATTTGATGGGTTCAGAGTTTCAGTTTGGCGAGATGAGGAGTGGTCTGGAGATGGGTGATGGTTCACATCAGTGTGAATGTACCTAATGCCACTGAACTGGAAACGTTGTTACCGTGGTAAAAGTTTGTGTTAATGTGTATTCTACCAGAATTTTTTTTAATTAGTAAAAGAGGGAAAATATTTACCAAGGATTGGCAGGGATGTTTCACAGCCACTAGAGGCAGCGTAAGTCCATCAGCCACTTTGGGAAAGGTAATTGGCGATAATGAGGGAAGCTGAGCACACACTCCCACTACCTGCACTCCCACTCCTCGGGGTGCACCCCTCCGAAGAGGTGAATACGTCCCCAAAGAAACACGCACACACGCGCACAGCAGCGCGACTCGTCGCAGCCCCGCGTGGTCCCTGTAGCGTGGACAAACCGCTGTCTGTTCACACAGCAGCGTGACGCACAAATGTGAATGGAAGATCTACAGCGTGCGAAACATAAGGTGGAATCTCACCGCCAGTGTTGAGTTGAAGGGGGCAGGTACCAAGGCGGTTCCCTTCGTATGGAGTCCAGAGCCAGCAGAATTCAGCTGTGCTCTTAGAAGTCAGTGAACAGTGGTTTTCCTCTGGGGCGGGGCTCCTGACCAGAAGGGTCCACAGGAGATCCCAGGGGTAGTGTGCAGGTCGTACTGCTTCTTGATCCTGGTCCTGGAAACACAGCGTGTTCAGCTTGTGGGGGAAAAATTGTGAGTTGTGTGCTTACAATGTGTCATGTGCTCTTTGGTATGGGAATTATACTCTAAAATGGTAAGTTAAAAAGATTCGTTTCAAGCCCAGAATGAAAGAGGGCAGTCAGCCTGTCCTGTCTTTCCCGGCAGAGGCAAGGTCTCGGTGACCTTGTGGTTCTCTTCTTGCAGGGAGGCTGCGGCCGGGGCCTGAGCACTGCAGTGGTGTCACGGTCAGGGCAGAGGCCCAGGGCTACACCGCGCTCCTCGTGAGCTACAAGCACGGCCACATCCACCTGAGCGCCCGCATCACCATTGCCGCCTACCTGCCCCTCAAGGTGAGCCCCAGGCCCTGCCCTCCCCCCGTTCCCTGGTGCAAATTATCCATCTGCTCTGGTGAATGTGTGTTAAAACACTGATTGTTCAGAATAGCTTTGGGGACAGCTACAGAGGTGATTGTCAAGCTGAAATTAGGAGTATGGAGCAGGGGCAGGGCCTCCCTGCTGGCAGACAGTGAGCGCCGACATCCTTGTGGATGAAATGATTCCCACACGGATCGGGACAGAGGGGCTCCTGGTCCAGTAGAGACTCACCCTGCAGGGTCTCCACAGAACCCTGGCGTTGGGGGGGACAATGGCCCGGCACGTGGTGCAGATTCTGGGGCCTCGGGGCCTGGGTCAGGTCTGGATGTGCCCCTCACCTGATGCCAGGTAACCGTCAGCGTCTGGGTCCCCCGTGCGTCTTCGTGCAGAAGGCATTTAGAGCGTTCCTACTCAGAGCGTGCTGCCTTTGTTTGACACCAACTCCCGAGTTTCAATCCAGGTCCAGCACCAACTCTGTGACTTTGGCTGATGTAATTTCCCTGGGCCTCAGTTTCCCTGCCTGTAAATGGGGCTAATACAACACCTGCCTCCCAGGATTGTGGTGACGGTGAGCTGAGCTCACGAACCAAGTGGGCTGAGAACCGTCCCTAGGAGGTACTGAGCGCTCAGTAAGGGTTAGCTGTTACTGTGTGAACAAGGAAGACCTGGCCCTTCCTCCAGGGTGCGGCCAGGCAGCCTCGCTCGGGCGGCCCGGAGAGCGTGGGCCTGCCCCTCCTGTGGGGCGGGCCTCCCAGGCTGGGCCAGTCAGCACTTGCATTTCCCGGGCACCAGTCCCAGCCGCTAGGATAGCTCTGGTCCCCTTGATTTGGGATGCATTTTCTTCTCCCCCTCGGCCATTAGAAGCTAGCTCAGTGACATAAGAATTCTTCATCGCTGCACCCCTAGCCCTGGGCACACTGCCTGATACAGAGCAGACGACAACCAAGGGTTGTTGTGGATTTCTTATTGAGATATAATTGACATATAACCTTGTGTTAGTTTCCTTAGGACAACAGAGTGATTCAATATTTGCATCTGTTGTGAAATGGTCACCACAATAAGTCTAGTTAACATCCATCACCACGCATTGTTACAAGTTTTGTGTGTGTGTGATGAGAACTTTTAGATCTACCCTCTTAGCAGCTTTCACGTATGCAGCAGACCGTTATTAGCTAGAGTCACCATGCTGTACCTCACATCCCCAGGACTCACTTATTTTGTAATTGGAAGTTTGTACTTTCACCCATTTTGCCCCCAATTCCTGCCTCTGGCAGCCACCAGTCTGTTCTCTGTTTCTATGAGTTTGTGGTTTTTGTTTTTGTGTTTCTAGATTCCATTTATAAGTGAGATCATAAGGTATTTGTCTTTGTCTGTCTTGGTTTACTTCACTTAGTGTGATACCCTCAAGGTCCATCCACGTTGTTGCAAATGGCAGAATTTCCTTCTTTTTATGGGTGAATAATATTCTATTATATCTATATATATCTATGTCACATCTTCTTTATTCATTCATCCATTAATGGGCATTTAAGTTGTTTCCATATCTTGGCTATTGTAAATCACGCTGCTGTGAACATGGGGTACAGATTTCCTTTAAAGTAAGTGTTTTTCTTTCCTTTGGATAAATGCCCATAAGTATTTATGGGAATTGCTGGGTCATGTGGTAGTTCTGTTTTTAATTTTTTGAGAAGAGTTGTTTAATTTAGAAGGAGTGAGTGGGGAAATGTGTCCAGGGTTACCTAGCTAGGGCTGAATCCAAGGTCTCCTGATCCCCCAAACCAAAATATATATGAACACCTACTTATAGGTGCCGGTCCCTGCGCTAAACGTTAGGGGTACGACAGGGCAAAAAACCACACAGAAATCCTTTTCCTCATGAGCTGACATTGTAGCAGAGGCAGAGGGAGAGACAGACAGTAAATAAACTAGTAAGTAAGATATTTTGTATATGCATGCCATGGAAAAAGTAAAGCGTTGAAAGGGTGATAGGGAGGGCAGAGGAAGGAAAGATGGCAGCATAAAATTGAAAGGTCAAGATCCTCTCACTGACCAGGACCCTGGAGGTGAGAGGGCTCAGGGAGCAGGGCTGAGAGAAAACTAAAATCCCTAAGGTGGCAGCGGTCATCCTGGGGAGGCCCTGCCACAGCCAGCCGTGTGACGGAGCCTGGGTAGGAGGTTCTTCAGGATCCCTCCTGGGTGCTTGTCCAGATGACCACATGGTCTGATGATCTGGGCCAACCCCTGAGCTCACTGTCCCAAGCTGGGATGTAAGGATGAAGATAAGGAGGACATGTCCCCAATAAAGGTGGCTTCCTGACTGGAGAAATTATAGGGAAAAGAACAGGATATGTGTCTCTTCTCTCATCTTTCTTGTGCCTTGATATCTGTTAAGATTAGGTGTATATGCAAGTGACAAAACGCAAAATAACAGTGGCTTAGTGAATAGAGAGTTTATTCCTCTTTCACATGAGAGGTTTCACACAGGTCTAGTGTGGCAGCTCTGTAGTCATCAGGGACCCAGGTTTCTGTCTTTCTACTTCATCGTCCTAATATGTGGATTTCATCCTCAAAGTTGCCTCATGCTCTAAGGTGGCTGCTGGAGCTGCAGCTATCACATCTGCATTCCATATAACCAGAAGGGGAAAGAGCTCATCTCTGAGCCGAGTTAGTTTCCTGTAGTAGCCTTGTCAGAAGTTTAAAAGAGCAGCTTCCACCTGCACCTCATTGGCCGGAACTTCATCTGCTGGCCACAGCTAGCTGTAAGAGACTGGGGAATCATTTCAGCTGGGCAGTTTACCACCCTAATAAAATGGAAGTTCTTTCTCTGAGGAAGAGAGGAGTGTGGAAACTGGAAAGGCAGCTACCAGTTCTTGTCCAGCCTGTGCTTGCCAGTTCACTCTGCAGACAGTCCCTGGTGCTTTGTTAGTACAAGGCTCAGGGTGGGGAGACAGATCTAGAGAAATATCTCACCCTCTGTGCCCTGGGAGGCTGCCCACCTGTGAGGAATGCAGACGTGCAGACAAACACAGTGAGTGTAGTAGAGGTAGCGAAGAGTCCCGTGGGCACAGGTCACCTGTGAACGCAGAAGCAGAAGGAGAGTGTGAAGGCAGGAAGCTCGGCTGGTGGGGCACCAGAAGGAGTGTGTGTATCTCGGGGTGAGGCATGAGACTGCGGAGGCTCCCTGGGTCAGGTCGAGCGAGGGTTAGATGCCTTAGGAGCTGGACGTTCTCATGCAGCCGTGGGCAGCAGGTGAGGTCAGGGAAGGACAGTCACACCCATGAGACCCCTGCTGCTAGCGGGGAGGGTGAGTGGCCGTGTCTTGGAAGCACATTGTAAGGACGCCCCCCACTGGCAGAAGAAAGACCCTCCCCAGATCTAACAGGTGCCACTCGCCAGCCCCCCACCCCACCCCACCCCCCGGCCCGACTTACCTGTAACCTCTTCTGTCTAATTGGCCCGCAGACAGAGGGAGGCTGTCTTGCCAGTTCCCTAACTCCCTTCACGGCCAACACACCACTTCCTCTTCAGCCTGGTTGGCTGCAACAGTTTGGGGTACATTGTCACCCCACCTGTGGGTTACTCTTTGGGAGCTTGGAGTGCCAGGGTTTGGGTCCCCGCCTGGCTCCTTCACCCCGGTGATATCAGCGTGGGCTGTGCACCCTGGAGCCTCTGGGTCAGCCAGGTGCCGGGGCGGCAGGGGGGGACTGTCACCTCTGACTGCCCCTCCCCTCCCCTCCCCTCTCCTTTTCTCTGGATCCTGGACTGAGGCGGGTAGTCCGTCTCCTGGAAACGCGGACTGCTGGCGCGCTAAGGGCCTCTTGGTGACCAGATGCCCTCCTGTTTTGCAAACCAGGAAATTGAGTCCCTGAGAGAGAAGGTCTCGACTGCGATACAGGGCCCCTCCTCTCCTGCTTGGCCTGTGTTGGTATCTGCGTGTTGACGCCCCCAGTACGATTTATCAGTGTCCTTCACTAGCCATGTTGATTATTAACCTATCTCCCTGGCACACGGTTCGGTGACGCTTTTATGCCTGGATGGGAAGAGAATTACACGGCAAGGTGATAATTGATCATTCTGCAGCTTTAATTATAGGACGTGTGGTACTTTTGCACAGTCTTTCTATTGGGCTGGTCAGGAAGAAATCCTCCTGCAAGGTTTACAGTGACCTACTTTGTCCATAGCAGAGCTGTTCTGGTTGTGGTGATGAGACGGGTGAGAGCAGGGCATCTGGAGTCGGAACAGACCCAGGCCCGCCCGCTGGGTGAACTTGGACGAGTTGCTTCTGCTTGCTGGCCCTCACTCTTTCCATCTGCAAAATGGCGGCGACAGTTGACAGTAGTGGGGGCCATTTACTGAGCATATGCTACATGTGTGTTCAGGGCTGCCATCCACGCCCCCTTGAATCTGCGATAACCCATGAGGCAGGGTTCTCATTGTACCCATTTTATAGGACGGGAGACTGAGCCTTATAGACATTAACCCGCTTAAGGTCACACAGCTGAGTGACAGCTTCATTCTAGCTTTGGGGACAGAGAAGCAAATGCACTTAAGAACACACAGGAAGTGATGACAGGTGGTGAGAAGGGCGGTCCAGCTGGGAAGGGAGGTAACAGGTGACGGGAGGTCCTGCCTTGGACGGGGGATCCAGGAAGGCCTCCCTGAGGAGGAGGTTTGAGCAGAGGCCTCAGTGAAGCACGGGAGCAGGCTGTGCAGCTGTCTGGAGGAGGGAGGGGTGGTCCAGGGAGGAAGGGCCAAAGGCCCTCATCACGTGCAGGAAAAGGGCCCTGTTGATGGTTTCTTTGGTGGGCATGTAGCAAGATAGAGTCTGTGGGGGGCTCCTCGGAATTGTGTGTGTACACACCTGTGCACACGTGTTCAGGGAGGGATGCCTGGAGAGCTAACTGACAGCAAATTCAGAAAATTATTCATATCGCAAAAAAAAAAGTCAGAAGGACAGAATTCTCACTGACAAGTGACACCCTTTCTTTACTAAGGGTTTAGCACCCAACCAAGGGGACCTGAGCCCCACAGGCCTCGGCAGATCATCACCTTGCCCCGACCTGCCTCCATCCTCAAGGGTATGTGACATCTTAAGGCTGTCATGCAGTGACATTCCCTCTCCATACGGAGGTACATCTGGCTGGGGCACTGCTCCAGGTTCAGGACTGCGGTGACAGCTGAGTGGTTATCAGTCTGTACCTACGAGGGCTTCAGGCTGTTGGCAGTTGTGGGAAGCAGCCCCCGTGGGGGTGAGAGCATGGAAAGAGCTGAACAGAGCATCAGGGGTCTGATGAGCAGGTCAGCAGAGATGACCGCAGCAGCGGGCTGGCAAACACCGTGGGCCAAAATGGAGGGAACAGGGGAGGCTGGCACTGGCTGGGTAGGGGAGGCTCTGGCTCAGCCCAGGCTCATGACATCCCCACAGGGTCTCCGCTGCAGAGGGTCTGAGATGGGTCGTTGTGCCCTGATCTGCACGAGCACTCACTGGACTTTAAGGGGTCCAGGTGAGTAGGGCTTGGGGGAGCCGGGCCTGGAGGTAACTGTCAAGTATTCTGTGTGTTCTGGGCATTAAGCTGTCAAGGACTCACTGGATGTGGGTTCCTGGTAACCTCCACGTGCCTAGGACACTGGCGATTCTGAACGAGAAGTCACTCTGCCTTTGTGGACTCTGGTCTAATGTAGGCACAGCTTCTGTGTGTGCCCGTCTGTGCCCACTGCAGACATTGCTAATCAATCCTGGCTGCCTTTATTGCCAAGCGCTGATTCAGCCTCAGGAGCACAGATCCCCACCCCCATAGCCATTACCAGCCAATCAGAGTTGGACCTTGGGGCTAACAGGTGTTTGCAACTCTTGGCCTAAAAGATATTGGGAAGCACAAGAGGTTAAGGTCAATTAGTCCAAGAAGAGGGGATTGATGCAGGTTTGGTCTTCTCAGCATTGAGATGATCAGCCTGTCACAGGTAGAATCATTTGTTTCCGTTTCTTCTCAGTTTTAGGGTTTGCTTTTTTTTTTTGTCTCTCACTGTTGTGGCCTCCCGTTGCGGAGCACAGGCTCCGGACGCGCAGGCTCAGCGGCCATGGCTCACGGGCCCAGCTGCTTCGCGGCATGTGGCATCTTCCCGGACCGGGGCACGAACCTGTGTCCCCTGCATCGGCAGGCAGACTCTCAACTACTGCGCCACCAGGGAAGCCCTAGGGTTTGCTTTTTTTAACCTTATTTTTTGTCTAAGTTGTTTATGTGGTTCCCAAGTTAAACCTGTATTCAAAGTACACCCAGAAGCCTCACTTCCATCTCTTCCCTGCCTCTTGTCAAAAACTATTTTGATTAGTTTCCATTTTACAGTTTCAGTGTCTCTTTTTGCAAAAGTCAGCAAGAACGATTATATGTTGTTTTTTTTTGGTTTTTTTTTTTGCAGTACGCGGGCCTCTCACTGTTGTGGCCTCTCCCGTCGCGGAGCACAGGCTCCGGACGCGCAGGCTCAGTGGCCATGGCTCACGGGCCCAGCCGCTCCGCGGCATGTGGGATCTTCCCGGACCGGGGCACGAACCCACGTCCCCTGCATCGGCAGGCGGACTCTCAACCGCTGCGCCCCCAGGGAAGCCCCGATTATATTTTCTTATGCCCTGCCCGTTCCTCTCTTACTCAAAGGTAGTGTGCTAGATATCCTGTTCTGCACTTTGCTTCTTTGTTTGGAAAATAAAGAAAATAACCTGCAAATCTCTCCACATCCACACGGGAAGATCTTTGTTTGACATTCCATTGTATGGATAGACCACAGTTTACCTAACTAGGCCCCTGCTGGTGGGTGTTTGTGCTGTTTCCAAGCTTTTACTCTTTAAGATAATACTGTAATGCGTAGCTCTGTGTGTACATATATTTTATATATTCATGGAGGCATATCTTCGGAGTCCATTCCTAGAAGGAATGTTGCTTGGACAAGGGGTAAATATGACTGTCATTTTAGTAGATATTGCCAAATTTCCCTCTTTTGGGGTTGTGCCATTTTCCTGTCTCCCCAGCGGGATAGAACACATTTCTCGATGTACTGTTTTTGAAAATTGCTGAGAGAATAGATCTTAAAAGTTCTCATCACAAGAAGAAAAAATTGTAACTTTGTGTGGTGATAGATGTTAACTAGACTTCTGGTGACCATTTTGCAACATATACCAATATCAAAACACTATGTTGTACTAATGAAATGAATATAATGTTACATGTCAATTATATCTCAAAAAGCAAGTTAATTAATTTTATAAAAGAGTACGTGTTTCCCTACGGACTCACCAGCAGTGTGTGTGCTCAGACTTTTGGATTTTTGCTAATCAGATGGCAGAGAAATAGTATCACAGTGTGGTTGTAATTTACCCTTTTAAAAATATTTCAGTTTGTCTGTAAGGTCTTTCATTTCTCATGTGGCTGAGATCGCGCTGCAGATACGAGAGGAAATAGACACGCCTTTCCTTTAATGAGCCTATAGGCCAGCTGGGGAGACAGACGCCCAAACAGATCATTTCCTGGCGGGACAACCAGCACCAAGTAAAGCAAGGACCAGAGAGTGAGCCACCCCAGCCCTGGCAGGCTCGCCTCTCCCAGGGAGACGTTGACGCTTCCCCTCTTTTCTCCCACAGGCTGTGGACCCCTCCTCTGTCGCCTTGGTGACCCTCGGCTCCTCAAAAGAGATGCTTTTCGAGGGGGGCCCCAGACCCTGGGTCCTGGAGCCTTCCAAGTTCTTCCGCAACGTCACCTCTGAGGACATGGACAGCGTCAGTCTGGCTCTCTTTGGGCCCCCTGCCGCCCGGAATCACCAGCAACACTGGATCCTCGTGACCTGCCAGGTCTTGGGCGAGCAGGTGAGCGGGCGGCCACCCCCAGACCCGCCTTGCCCAGAGCGAGGGATGGAAAGTCACGTCCCCCAAGCACCCCGCTGTGCCTCGCAGCGTTATTTTATCTGACTGCTCGAGGCAACCCTGCGAGACAGCCGTGGCTGTTGTACCCACTTCACAGACAGGCAGACTGAGGATCAGGGTGGTGGGGTGATTGAGTGAGCACCATCTGGGCCTAGCGGGGTGCCGCATTTGGGACCGCGCTACACGCTGGCCAGTCCTGCCTCTCTTTCCACACCCGGGGCGATCTCTTGGTCCAGGGCGTCAGCACTCCCCACTGTCAAGTCCGGGTGGGATGAGATCGGGCTTGCAAAGTCGGAGGCCTCCAGGGTCAGGCAAGTATCAGTATTATAAATGAGTGAGACTGCAGACCCAGGGTGGGCAGATCTTTTCGGTGTTTCAGGATGAACCGAGAATCCCAGTATTTTTTTCTCTGAAATCTTTTTTTTAGATTGAAATATAGTTGATTTACACTATTATATTAACTTCAGGTGTATGAAGTGTCTTGATTTTTTTTTTTAATGCTGAAAACCAAAAAAATTAGCCTGGGTGGACTGAGCGCAATGCACCTGTGATCCCTGCAGGGCCGGCATCGGCTGGATAGAGCAGCAGCTCGCCCCTCCGTTCCCCTGTGCCTGGCAGTCCCAGGCTCAGGGCTGCACACCTGTCTGGTTATAGTAGGGGTGTAACCCTCCATTCCCAGGGTGCCGGGAAACAGAAGGCAAGGGGTGAGGAGGCCAGCGTGAATCAAGAACATAGGAGAGAGCCCCTTTCTTGGGGGAAGTGAACACCTTTCTGTGTTTATTTACTAGTACAAAGCATGTCCGTTGATGTTAAAACGCACACACACACACACACCGGCCCCCAGGCACCCTCACGAAGACGGCCACACTGAGACCGGCTGGGTGTGAGCGGAAAAGATGCACAGTGAGAGGCCCACTTCCACTGGCTTCATTGTTTTTTTTACAAAATCAATTGAAGAATAAGAAAAATAAAGACATAATAATGAATACCACAACAAGAATAAACTTAGTCAAAAATGAACGTAGAGAACTTTCTTATCCCTGGCTTGGCTCAGTCATCCGTGTCCCCCCTCGGACGGTAGGGGTTGGACCCTCAGCAAGGTCGCCCTGAGGGGCCCCTACCCTGCTGCTCTGGGGTCGCTTCCTGGGGTGTTGGGGGTCACCCAGGACACTGCCCTCTGTCCTGCCTCGTGGTCAGGAAGGTTGAGGGGCTTCTGGGCCGGACTGTTCTGGCGTGTGAAAGTGAGTGTCACTGAGGGGCCGGGGGCCGCTCCCTCAGGACCGGCCGTGAGCCGTGTTGCTCGTAAAACGCGGGCCGGGCTTGATTTCTGAGGTCCCAGCCCTGAAAGCAAACATAAATCTCCGTGTCTTTTCTTGCACCTTTAATTTCCGTCTTTGCAGCCTCCAGCTGAGCTTGTCTAAGAGGCGAAAGGAGGGCGGGGCTGTGGCTTCAGCACCTGCTCACCCGCCCCGCCCTCCGTAGCCCTCAGCTGGTCCCTCCCCAAGGGGCTCAGTCCATCAGACACATTCTGTGGCACCTGCACCTCGTTGTGATGGGTGTCTTCAGGTCACTCCGGATTCCTCATTCAAAACGCACAAGCCTGTCAGTTTGCTCATCAGCCTTGGGGTCTTCATAGGGTCCCGGGAAGCTGCATGGTGTTCCCCCGACCCACCTCTTCCTCGGGCCCAGGAGCAGGCAGTGGTTCTGTTCTGTTAGTAGAGGGTGCCAGGGCCCCTGTCGGAAGGTCTCTTGCACGTTGAGGGAGCTCTCTCCTGGGCGTGTGTCGCTGGACCACTGTAACCCGCTTGGGCTGCGGGCATCACCACCATCCCAGTCGTGCAGAAGAGCACGTTTGAGTCCCGGGGGCTCTCAGCAGAGCAGGGGCTCAGGCGTGGGGTGTCTGACGGCTGTTTCTGCTCCGCCAGGTCGTCGCCCTCACGGTGGGCAACAGGCCCAGCATCACGAACCCCTTCCCGGCGCTGGAGCCTGCTGTGGTGAAGTTCGTGTGTGCGCCGCCCTCCAGGCTCACCCTGGCGCCCGTCTACGCCAGCCCCCAGCTGGACCTGTCCTGCCCACTGCTGCAGCAGAGCAAGCAGGTGGTGAGTGGCCTTCTGGGGAGGCGGCGTGGGTAGGCCAGGCGACGCCCGGTGCTGCCCCCTCAGCCCTACGCTCGCCTTGTCCGGCGGGCACCTGTCTGCGTGTGACAAGTGGGACCCGGGACCTGGAGGTCACAGCTACTGGTGGCAGTGCCCGGACTCTGCCGCCTCTCTGCGCAGGCACTTGGCCGTCTGTACAGATCTCGTCGCTTTCCTGTGTGGCTCGAGGCTGTGAAGGTGGGGTTCTTGTCTCAAGGCAGGAGTTGCAGAGGGAGTGGCTGGCTGTAGTCTTCTCCACGGTGCGGGGGATGGCGCTGTGTTTCCAAGGTCACTGCGAGCAGAGGGAAGAAAGTCACTGGGGTCCCTGACAGCAGGGCTGTGAGGTGACAGCAGTCCAGCCTCCACCCCTGAGACCCTCGAGACCGGACGGCTGGACATGGAGGATTTGGAAGCCCCTGGTCAGGGTCAGGCATGCACACGCCCTGCTGGCCGGCCGCGGCCCTTCTCGGAAGGGAACCAGGCTTCTTTCTTCTCATCCCTCAGCATACGTTTGTTGGATCTCACCCCCTGTGCCGGGCACACGTCAGGTTCTGGAACGCAGAGTACCCAGGGCAGGCGAGGCTCGGGCCTTGGAGCCGACGGGAGGCCCACAGCAGACGTGGTGGATGGGCGGGTGGGAAGCCCTGTGGAGACAGGGGACCTCAGACTCTAGGGAAAGGCCCCTGTGAGGAGGGCACAGAGGCTCACGCCCGTGCTCGGGGTGCCAGCCAAGAGGGGCCAAGCTCAGGGTGCCCCAGGCAGGTGGAACAGCAAGTGCAAAGGCCCCGGGGCCAGCCCAGGGTCTCTGCATCCCTGCTGCCCACACAGTGATCAGAACTGCTGTGTGTGTCTTGCTCCTCGTCCCTGAGGGCTGGACCCGCAGGCAGAACGTACGTCTGTCCAGCTCCAAGTCCGGTGCCTCCTCGGCAGCCCTGCAGTTGCTTCTCTCCCAGCCCCAGCCTGCAGTCAGCCCCGGGGCGTGTCCAGCAGCCTGCCTGGGGCAGCGAGACTGGGAGTCGGCTCCTGCTGCTGTTGGGTCAAGTTGCATCCCTTTGAAGCTCTAGGGGAGGCGCCAGACGCCAGGGCCTGGGACTTGGGAACAAGCCCACCATCTGGCCCGTGCCTCTGGGCCTCCTGTCCTTGTGAGCTTAGTTCAGCTTTTTCTCCCGCTGCTCTGGCGATCTTGGGGGTTTCACTGACCCCTCAGCTCTGAGGCACGTGAGCCCCTCCGCCGGTCCCGTGAGGACTGGGGCCTCGACGGCACTGGTTAAAGTGAGGAGTCTGTGTGTGCGGCTCAGGGCCCTCTCCTCTGCCCCGCGGGCCTGCAGAGAGCATCCTCCTGCGGGGGGAGACCCGGGCTCAGAGCCCAGGGCCCCTCCGCAGGCTCGTTGCCATGCTGCCGCATCCTCCCCGTCCCGGGCCTGGGTGTGCATGTCATGGAGTGGCTGACTGCCTTCCCTAAGGTGAAAATATGTGTGTGTTCAGGAAAAGACTTTGGGGGCTATTGAGATGAATGTCCTGAAAGTTTTACACTTTAAATCACTTTTATGTACTCAGCAAATTATCCCTTGTGGAAAGAAAGACATCATATAAGTCTGGATGCTTGGAAGACCCGGCTTGCTGGGTCCACCGTGTGTGTGTGCCGGGGAGCCGGATTCGGGCCTAGCCTGAATCCCACCCGCCGTGCAGCTGCCTCCTTTGAGTGATGACAGTGACATCCAGAGTTCCTGCGGGGGATAAGCGGGACCGGACATAGGGAGTCAGAGGGGGACCTGCAGGCCCTGAGACCGCCCGTCACCTTCCCCCCGCGATCAGTGCTCGGATGCTGGGACAGTCCCGTGTTCTGGCTTGCTGTCCCCTGGCTGGAATTGTTTCCCTCCCGAACCCGCAGCTCTTTATTCACACGTTACTTTCTCGGGGGCGGGGGGGCCTTCCTCAGCCTTAGACCTTATCTGAAGGTCCCCACTCAGCATTTCCTACGCGGTTCCCTTCTCCCCCTCCCCGCCCCCAAGCACCCAGCATCAACTCATGCCGTAGAATTTACGCACAGGCAGACCTCAGAGACAGCGTGGGTTCGGTTCCAGACCCTGCAGTGCAGTGCGAATATCGCAATAAAACAAGTCTCAGGAACTTTTTGGTTTCCCAGGGCATATAAAAGCTACATTTATAGTATCCTATAGTCTGTGAAGTGTGCAATAGTGTTATGGCTAAAGAAACAATTACAGACCGTAATTAAAAAGGACTTTATAGCTAAAATATGCTAACCGACCTCTGAGCCTTCAGTGAGTCATGGCAGTAACTTCAAAGGTCCCTGGTCACAGACACCCTAACAAGTACATATAATTAATGACGAAAAAGTCTGAACTATTGCGAGAATTACCAGAACGGGACCCAGAGACACGAAGTGAACAAATGCTGTTGGGAAAATGGCAGTGACAGAATCTCTCGACACACGGTTGCCACGAACCTTCAGGTTGTAAAGACGAGGGATGTGCGAAGCGTGACATCTCCAAGCTGTGCCTGTACTCGTTTTCATCTTTGTGAATCTCTCTCTCAGGACCCAGCTCGTGGTGGGAGCTCAGTGAATGGTGGATGGATGAGTGATCCAGGGACCCCTCCCCAACCCCCCCGCCCCCTGCCCTTATTCTGTAGGCTCACGTGCCTGGTGCTGAGATCAGGGCCAGGGGGATGGTCAGGCCTGAACAGCGGGTGCTCCTCCAAAGCCCCCTCAGCTCCAGCGTGTTCAACCCCAGGCTGGCCAAACCTTCTCAATTTCAAAGGAAAAAACAGTCAGATCCATGTGCCTCTTTCCTGTACTTAAACATTGGCTACTCGCTGAAGGAGCCGAGTCTGGCCGTCTGTCGGCTGTGACCTCGGGGTCAGCCCGGGGTTGTCTCTTGGCTGAAAGATGCCGGTCAGGCAGCGAGTGCGGCTCTGAATTGGCTCTCGTGTGTTGTAGATCTTTGCTCAGACACAGAATTGCCTTGTGGTCCATCCGTGCTGGGATTCCAGAGCCGCAAGCCAGTCAGGCGTGGCCCCTGAGATTTATGGTCTCACCAGGCGACCCTGAGGAAGATATATCCTTGCCACACATCCTGGTGCAAATCAGTTTCACTTTATACGTCTCCAAAGCCAGAGGCTGCCCAAGACGTGTTTGCAGAGTCGGTCACTGGCGAGGCCAGGCACTAAAACGGGGCTGACCTGTCAGAGTGACAAAGTGGGACTGCACTGCGGCCTGACCCCAGTCCTCTGAGCTGGGTGTCAGCCGTGCAGCTCACTGCCAGGAGGTGACAGGCTGGGGCTTGAATGGAGCTGCCTCCTGACTCGTGTGCTGGGGAGAGGCTGCACAGCGTCTGGCAAGGCCGGTGGGCTTTAAAATCAGACCAGAGAGTTCCACCCCTAAACCTGTGTGACCTTGGGCAAGCAACTTAACATCTCTGAGCCTCAGCCTCCCCGTTTGGGGATGATGCTCTTGCCATTGGCAGGACCAGTGAACCTGCGAGCATGATTGATGCTTTGTTCATTCCCCCCACCACCCCCTCCGCCCCGCCCCACCCCACCCCGAGGAGGAAGAGGAAGGGAAGAACGTTAGTTTTCCACCCCGGGTCGCATCTGGGGGACAGAGTGGGGCCTCTAGAATACGCACTTTGTTCTCCCCGCCCACAGTCACAGCTCCCGACTCGCGTCCACAATGGTTGTAAACTCCTTTGCATCCCCAGGTGATCATGCTGACCTGCATTTAGAATTTGGGACCTGCTTTGGTCCAGAGTTCTCCGGGGGCGAGGGAGGTGGGAGTTTGCTGACTGCATCAGGCGGGCCAGGTGGGCTCAGCAGCAGTACCGACACCCCTGCACAGTAAGGGCTCACTTCTCGCTCATGCAGTGTGTGCCCTGCAGTGGGCTGGGGGCCCCACTTCGTCGTTATCTTCCTTCCAAGACGGGCGGTGGAGCGGCCCCCAAGTTGAACGTGGGCAGAGAAGCAGAGCTGGCAGATCACGTTCTAACCATTCAAGCTTCTGCCCCCAGAACTGTCACGAGTCACTTGTCACATTTCACTGGCCAAAGCAAGTGGTGCACTCACTCCTGACTGCAAGGGCCAGAGAAGCTCAGTCCTTCCTCCTGGACCCGTGCCTGGTGAAGTACGGATACCGCTGAGCTCAGGTTCCTGCCTGAGTGACACGAGCCAGGCCCCTTAAAACGCTCTCACGCGACCCTTATTTAAAACAGAGTCCTGGAAGGAGGATCTCGTGCAATTCCCACTTCACGTGGAGAAACTCCAGAAAGTGGGTGACTTGCCTGGGCGGAGGTGGGTTTGAGTCCGGGCTGTGGGAGCCGGGCATCCATTCGGGCCGGGAGGGCGGGGTGAACCACGGTCTGGGGGAATGAGGCCGCTCCCCCACGGGCCCTGGGGAGCAGAGCTGCTCAGGTGCGCGCGGCAGGAGGTGGGCTTTTGGAGTGAAATCCTAGGGGCCTGCCGCTCAGCCGCCGAGGACCTCTGTCCCTTCCCTCCCCCGGGACCCGTCCTCACCCTCAGTGGGTGGATGGCAGCCCCCATCACCGGGGTGGTCAAGGCCAGCTGACAACTCGGCTCTGAAAGCGTTGCCATCCCAGTGGCTCTGGGACACTTTGGGGTGTAATTGGCATTCCTGTTGAACCACGAGGGGGGGCATCCTGGAGGGGCTGAGGTGGGCATGGGGCGGGGGGAGGTGGCAGGATTTGGAGAGGGGAGGGCTGAGTGGAGGCAAGCAGCCTGGCTCGGGTGGGGAGGCTGAGGGCAGGGTCCCCCAGCCTCGGCACTGCTGACATTTGGGGCCAGATCGCCCCTTCTTGGGGGGCTGCCCAGTGCACCCTGGGGTGTTCGGCAGCACCCCAACCTCTACACACTAGACGCCAGTTGTGCCCCCTGCAGTGTGACAACCAAAAATGCTTCCAGACCCCGCCAAGGCCCCCGTTGAGGACCACGGACTGGAGCAGGAGGCCAGGTTGCATAGGGCTGGGGGCACCTTGCTGGCTGGCAGTAGTGACCATCCGTTCGAGACTTGCCCCCCACTGGCTCACCGGGACCCCTACGAGCTTACAAGGCAGCTGGCAGGTCCGCCGCACCATGTGGTCAGGGGCGACCCCGCCCAGTCTGGGGTGCAGCCATAGCGGGTAACCTCGGCTTCTTGCAGGTTCCGGTCTCCAGCCATCGCAACCCCCTGCTGGACCTGGCCGCCTATGACCAGCAGGGCCGCAGGTTCGACAATTTCAGCTCGCTGAGCATCCAGTGGGAGTCCACCAGGCCGTCGCTGGCCAGCATCGAGCTGGACCCGCCCTTACAGCTGGTGTCCCGGGACGATGGGAGCGGCCAAAAGAAGTTGCACGGTGAGCCGGGTGGTGAGCGGTGGCCCCAGATAGACGAGCCGCGTGCCGAGAGGGGCCGGCATCTGTGGGTGGAGGGCTGGGACCCCCTCTGTCCAGGACTAAAGCTCAGGGAGCTTCAGGACTCTCCTTTAATCCTCACACGTCTGTGACGTAGGAATGGCCTCTCTGTGTGGGAGATGGGGAAACAGCTCGGTGCACACGGCGGCTGAATCTCAAACCCCAGGCTGTACACAGATCGGCCTGGCGCCGACGCCCTGTGGCGCTGCCATCACAGACTCCTTGACGGCCGGGAGCTGAGCTGTCTCCTCCAGCTCCTCTAAGCTGCCCCGGGAACCTTGCTCAGGGCCCGTTAACTCTCATGGTGCACACAGTGTAAACGAAGCCCATCACCTATTTTTAGGGCTGTGGGAGATTTAAAGCTACAAATTAGACAGAGGGAAGGAGGGGCCGCCTCACAGATACAGCAGCGGGGCCCAAACCCGACGCCGCTTTCTCTCCCGCACTCAGGTTTGCAGGCCATTTCAGTTCACCAGGCCTCGGGCACCACGGCCATCTCTGCCACTGCCACTGGCTACCAGCAGTCCCACCTGGACATGGCCAGAGTGAAGCAGCCGGTACTGACCAGAGCCCTTGGGGGCCGGGGAGCCCTGCTGCTTCCGCTTCTCCTGTGCTGTGCCCGGCGTCCCAGGGTCCTGAGCCCCTCGCTGGGCTGCACCCCGGTCACCCCCCGCTCCATGATCAGGGGTGCCTCCTCACCAGGCTCCCTGCCTCAGTCTCCACCGCTGCACACCCTGCACGCAGGCAACGGGGGGATCCAGCTGAAAGGCAGAGGGGCCTCGCCACATGCCGTCTCTGGCGCACGCCTCGGGGGCCCTCAGGCCTTTGGGCCGCAGCCTCTTCCCCGCCGTGGCCCGACTTACGGCCCCAGCTGAGTGTGCCCAGCTGGTTCATTCCCATCCCCTAAGCCCGCAGCTCCCACTGCCTGCAACGCCGTCCCACTTTCCTGGGGTGCATGTGAGTTGTCCATCCCGGGAGCCTGGCAGGTGGGATGGGGCGCCCACCTGGGCAGGACTTCGGGAGGCCTCGCAGGGCTGTGGTCTCAAAGCACGATGGGTGTTACTGGGCTCGTGTCCCCGACGTGACGAGGTCCCGGGGAGGGGGGGCGCCAGCCCCTGGGGCCACTCGTCCTGCTCTTCTGGGGGAGGCCGTGGGCTGGCCTGAGGTGGCCCCCAGCCCCCCTGGATCTGACAGTGCCGGCTTTGCCCCTTCAGCACCATCCCCTCATGCCCGTGTCGGCCTCCATCGAACTCTTGCTGGTGGAAGACGTGAGGGTCAGTCCAGAAAAGGTGGCCATCTACAACCACCCGGGCGTGCAGGTACAGCCTCCCCCCTGCTCCAGTGCCTGGGTGTGACCCCTGGGGGACCCCAGGCCTCTGACACCAGCTGGCCCCTCCTAACAGGCGGAGCTGCACGTCCGAGAAGGCTCTGGCTACTTCTTCCTCAACGCCAGCAGCGCAGATGTGGTCAGGGTGGCCTATCAGGAAGCCCGGGGCATCGCCACGGTGAGTGGGGCCCTGCCCCCGCCTTCCTCTTCGTATGAGTGAGCAGACTGTTGCCGAAGCTGGCCCTTAGTCTCGGCTGGTGTGCCGAACACTCTTCAGATTCCCTGATTCGCTGTTTGTGAAACTCACGAGCTACCTCTGTGGTTTGTATTCCATCTCCACAAACTACCCGCGCTGTAGTTACCTGAAAATAATAATTATTATTTAATTTAATAATTAATTAATTGGATTTAATAATTATATATAATAGTTATTACCTAGTAATAATATTTTCATCTTAAATGGTTTCCTTTCAATTAAGATGAAAACATTATTACGTGAGTGCCAGTAGAAGAACCATAAGGAACTTGCCCTTAAAGACATATCAGCTTTTTCCGTTTCTCCATGTTCCTTCCCTGACCCTCTCCCTAGCTGTGCCCATGGTGTGGAAGAATTGAGCATTCTGCTCTTTTCAGTGCTTTTATTCTAAGGGTTTTTTTCTCCGGTTTGCTATGTAGGCTGGCTGATTATTTTCTCACAGTCACTTGTACTCAGCCATTCTCTCCTTGTAGAGCATTGAGGTGGTTTAATTTCTTTTATTTGTAAAGAATCGCTCTATAATTATGACAAAGAGTAAAGGCAAACAGACACCAACGTCCTAAATGTCTGCGTATTGGCACAGTGAGTTATTATGCTGTCGTGAAAACGGAACTTTCTTTAAAAGGAAACTCTGACCGCCGAGTGTGTCAAACCACTGCCGTGAGTCGCAATTGCAGGCAGCCAAGAACCAAGAGACCGTGACACCCATGCGGTGTCCTGAAATTGCAGCTCTGCTCTGGCCTTTGGGTTGCTCAGAGCCTAAGACCTGCTTTCCCCTGGTGAAGCCTGGTTGCCAGGTGTTGGGGGAGTTTTCCATTCATCCCGGCACCGAGCGAGACTTTGTCCTGGACTTGAGAGAGGCGGGGGCGCTCCGTGCTTGACGCATGGTGGGGGTTCCTGTGGTGCAGCCAGGGAAGCCAGGGGAGAGCCATCCTGCCATCCTGCCGCCCGCACTTGCTTTCAGCATTGCCTGTCCGCGCGGGGGAGCCCTCACCACTGGCGAGAGCACAAAACACCCATTCCAGGGACTTAGCCTTCACAGAGACCTGGTCCCACAATCTCCTTTCAGAAATACAGCCCGGCTGCCTTGCCCTTGGTTGTGCAGTAAATGTGTGTCCTAGCCGGGAATTAGGAGTATGTCACCTCACTCTCTGCAGGGTTTCCAGCCATAACTCCCCACTGGTCCCTTTCTCTGACTTTCTTTTTGCATCTGTTGACTGTCTTGATACAGTGGCCACAACATGAGTTGTCTCTGAAGTGGGACAGGTGTAGAGTAAGTGAGGCAAACGAGCAGGGTGTGAGGGACATACTGGGAGGAGCTGGGCTAACCGTCAGCAGATGCTTAGCTTCAGCGTTGGAGGTAATAGGGCGTGGTGGGGACTGCGGTAAACTAGACGGCAGAGACTGTAGCTAAGGGACAGCTGGCCCGCACCCTTGCCAACTTTTATTATTTTTAATATCAGTTTTATTGAGGTATCTTTCACATACCATACAATTCACCCACTTAATGTCACAATTCAGTGGTTTTTAGCGTACTCATAGGTGCAGGCAACCATTACCACAGTTAGTTTTAGGTTTTTTATCTCCTCGAAAAGCCCCCAAATACCTTAGTAATCACCTCCCTATTCTTACACACACACATAGGAAAGGGTGTTGGATTTTGTCAAATGCTTTTTCTGTGTCTCTTAAAATAATCTTTTTTTTGTTTGTTTTTTATTCTACTGATATCATGTGTTACGTTAATTGGCTTTCAGATATTAAACCAACCTTGCATTCTGGGATAAACCCTACTTGCTCGTGGTATATAATTCTTTTTACGTGTAACTGGTTAAAGTTCGCTGGTATTTTGTTGAGTTTATGTTCATATTCCTGAGAGATTTTGGTTTGTGATTTTCTTTTTTGTGATGTCTTTGTCTGGTTTGGGTATCAGGGTGATATCACCCTCATAGAATGACTTAGAAATGTTCCCTCTTCTAATTTTTGGAAGAGTCTGGGTAGAATTGGTAACAGTAACTCTTGAATGTTTGGTAGAGTTAACCAGTGGAGCCATCTGGTCACGGGCTTTCCTCATGGGTAGTTTTTGATATGAATTCAAACTCTTCACTTCTTACATGTCTATCCAGATTGTTTATTTCTTTTTGAGTCAGTTTTGGTAGCATGTGTCTTTCTAGGATGATCTAGTTTTTTTGTTGTCTTGTTTTCCTGACATTTTCTTACCTTCCTCCAGTGGGTGACTTTGGTCTTTAGCTGTCTTGTTGGAAGGATGCTTTCTCACAGTGCAGCCCCTCGGTGAAGGGCGTGGAAGCACGTCGTAACATTCCTGTTTTTCTCAGAGGCAGAATTACAGATGTTGGGACCTCTTGGGTTTATCACCATCGATCAGAGCAAGAAAAAGCCATCTCTCGGCACCTGTGGACAAACGTGTGTCGTTAGAGGGAGCTTGGGGGCAGCTGGATGCCTGAGATGGTAGGAAACTCTCCCGCATGCACTTATATTCCCTCTATAAAAGAAAGAATAATTCCCTGGCCATTCCTCTTCCATGTAAGTAAGTGTTCACTGTCAAATCCTTAACATTAAAGGGAAAACCTCAAATTGTAAATGATTCCAACTGCTTGAAATATGCCGTTTTTTGCTTTATCTCTGGAGATTAAAAATAACTACCCTGTTATATAAAAGAGGGAAATTTCAAGTTCAGAAAAATGTGTGTAGTGCCAACAAAACTTGGGCACCTTTTTACTCGTATTTACCTTGCACCACACGTTTTGAGTGAGCCCTGAGGGTAGCCCTGTGGCCGGAGAGAGACCCTTCTTCCAAGAACAAGAGGTTCTGACAGTCTGTGATGGACTAGGCTGCTGCTTCAGGTAGTGAGCTCCCCGTCTCTGGAGGCATTCAAACAGAGGCTAGCATGCTTGTCTGACTCAAGATGGGATTCCAGCGTCGGAGTCAGTTTTCCCGAAACCTACGAACCCCTGCTTAGTCTAGCAATGTCCTACAATGCGCAGCCCCTGTCAGCAACAGACTCTAGGCTTCTCCCGGCCAAGACAAGCCTGACATCCCCAGTTTACAGATGGTCCCAAAGAGTTATAGCAGTTCCCTCTCCAGGTTGTAGGACTGGCCTTCGCCCACACGTGTCATCCTCCGTGGCTCTTGTTGAGTGGGGCTAAGTGCCCCACTGCAGACACGACCCCAGGACGTGTCTGGCACCGAGTTCAGGCCGTGCCAGCTGTGCCTGACGTTCAGTGCCCGATCCACCAGGATCATGTTTGCCCAGAAGGTATCCTGGAGGCGCCTTGGCCGCCAGGCTCTCTGCTTCCCCCCACCTCAGGCCTGTGCGGAGACCACTGCGGCTCCAGGTGGAATCGGGTTCTGGTTCCCTTTGCCTCTTCTGTAAAGTGTGGGAGGGATTTTTCATGGAGTGTTGACAGCCGATGACAGCTCCTTGCAGCTTCTCGGAGGGCTGTTTCTGAAGGACGTTTACACGTTTCTATGGCATTTTCCATCTGCTAATTAGCAGCATTTTCATTTCCTTTAATCACAGAGGCAAGGAAGCCCACAACATTTCTTCAATTAGCTCAGAGAGAATTGTTTCTTTCTTTCCTATTGATACCCATTTGGAGGCAAGAACGGCTGGTGGTGTGTGTTAGCTTCCAAGCGTCTCTGGATGGGAGTCTGGCACTCACGCACCGCACGGGGACTGTGGTGGGGTGATTATGCCCCCACCATGCACCCAGGGCTGTGCAGGCTCACACAGACCCAAACCCTCTGCAATGCACCTCTCTTTCCTTCTTGGCTAGTTTACATGGCTAGGAGCATTTACCTGATTTAAACTCAGGGTTTCTTTCTTCTCACCAGTTCTTTACATTTCAAAATAAGCCCTCCACGCAGAAGCTGTGTGATTATAAGATCGGCAGCTGGGAAGCACCCTAGCGTGTGCTGAGCCCTCACGCCTTTCATTAACGCATTCACCCTGCAAAGATGGGTGCCCGTCACTTGCCAGGCCTGGTCCAGGCTCCAGAGATTCAGCGGGGAGCAGACAGGGCCTCTCTGGGTCCTGGGATATGCGGCTGGTCACGGTGACGTTGTACCTCTGAGGAGGTGCATCAGAAGGGGGTCCTTCCTTGGGTTGGGGCAGGTGGTAAGTGGTAGCCGTGGGGTGTGAACTCAGGTGTGTCCCGCCTGCGGTGTGTTCGCCTGCGGGAAGCCTCCGGGCTGGCTGGGGCCCTTGGATGAAGTTTCTTATCTCAGTGTGACCCTGGTCATCCCCCACCAGCCTCAAGGGCGTCCGTGTCTGCCGGGGGCGTGGATCCCCACCCTCTCACATGGCACGGCCTGGCTACCACGAGACATTGACGGGCACGCATGGGAAATGGAAGCAGATGGTGCCAGTGATGTTCGGAAGTATCTTCAGGGTCCTTGCTCCTCTGTAGATGCCACCTGTCAGTGAACAAGTGTGAAGTGTGATGGGCCCTGGGAAGCGAGGGGCCCTGATGATGCAGCGGCCCCTCGGGGCCTGGCGGGTGCAGGTGGAGGGCGCTAGCAGAGCGGCCCCTGGCTCCACACATGGCATCTTAATGCACAATAACGCATTCCCGTCTCCAAAGAGATGACAGGACTTCTCCTGGGCTCTCAGTGGGCACCTTTACCCCTTGGGAACGAGAATTCATGCTGGGCGTGGGTTTACCCACCTCCCCTCCTGCACGTGCGTCCCTCACACGTCCGTCAGGAAGCAGGTGGGTCTGGAGCCTGGAGAAGAGGGTGGTGACACATACACGGTCGGGG
>NW_020175040.1:836827-847406 GCF_003031525.2 Neophocaena asiaeorientalis asiaeorientalis
GGCCGGCACGTCCCCTCGTTTCCTCCAGTGGTTTGTCTCTGGAGTGACGGGTGGGCACGCCCGTAAAGCACTTGTTCATTGTCCAGTGGGCTGGCAGGAGCTGACGTGCGGACGGGCCATGAGGCCTTTTGGTGGGTGGCAGCCTGACGCCATCTCCCGCTCCATCATCCGGAAGGCGCCTGGACGTCCAGCTGCGGGGAAATCAAGCGGAAAAGGAATCGATTTCCCCACCGCCATTTATGTCTTTGTTTAAAATGCGCAAAATGGCTCTTTCGAAGGAGAGAGAAAGAAGAGGGAACGCCTCCATGCGCCCCCCACGCGGGTCTGGCCCCGTCGGTACAGCGAGCGCGTCATTTCTCTGTGTTATGAAGGACGCGTCGCTCCTGACAGCGGCAACTTTTGCAGGAGGATCAGATTAGAGCTCTCGCTTCTCCCTGTGATTTTTAAATGGGTTCCCTCCGGGGGATGTGTAATAAGCCGAGTGAATCGTCCTCCGCAAAACTGGAGCCCTGTGGCCTCCAGCCCCCAGTCCTCGGCGTATTTGATACCAGGCTGGCGTGGCCCTGGGTCAAACTACACAGCCGTTGTTCGGAGCGCCAGCGTGATTTCCACTCTGGAATCTTTATTAAGCGACTTGAGTCCTTGTGTGAAATACCCTGGGCCCCCTTCATCTGTGGATGTGCCTGTGAGCCCAGTGCTGCTGGCAAAGTTCTCAAGCCCCTGCCGCCTCCCCGGCCCAATGGTTCCTTTCTGGCTGCTGGTGGCATCCAGCTCTGGGAAGTGGCTGAGTGTGGGAGAAGAAGCCCTAAACCGGGGGCTCGGGCACCGTGTTCCCTCCCCAGTGCCGCCCCTTCAAGGCTGGGTTCCCACCCTGGGTGGGCCTGTCTCCCCATGTGTTCACTGAAGGATGTGGGCCAGAATCAGCACTTCCCAAATAGATGACGGTACCTGGGGTTTGCAGACCCCATTTTTACAAAAATTCCCAAGTGTTGACAAAGCCAGGACTGAAGCTGAGCTGGTGGAAGTGCAGGTCTCCTTACGTTAACCAGCGACTTGGAGCTGTGAGCCTGGATCTCAGCGTACTCAACACGCTGGGCAGAGGCCGAGTCTCGGCCAGGTGTGAGGCTCGGTCCTGAGGCTGCCTTAGGGGAGAAGACAGCCTGCGGGGAGGATGCACAGGGAGGTCTACATCAAGTTGGAGGGAAGAGTGGTGCAGCTGCAGCAGGAGAAGAGAGCAGAGAGGCGAAGGTCCCGACCTTCCGGATCAGGGGAGACTTTACCGAGGAGGGACACTTGAATGGGACTGAGGGTGGGAGCCAGCAGGTGGACACAGGGGGAGGACAAGCCCCCAGATCTCAAAGGTGGACTGTGCAGCCCTGAGGCAGGTGGACAGGCGCCAGCTGGCTGGAGTGTGATGGCCATGGGGGAGGGTGTTTTGGGGTGAAACCAGAGTCCTGGGCAAGGGCCAGATCGTGCCAGGTTCTTATAGGATGTGTTAAGGATGTGGGCTCACTCTGGGCAGCCTTTGAAGGCTTCTAACCTGGGTGCAATAGGATAGTATTTGGTTGTCTCCTGACGTTTATCCCCCACAGGTTCTTGACACTGAAATTGTAGTTTTGCCAACACTGAGCAGTTCACTGTACCCACCGCCCATCTCCCACCCCCAGTGAATATAAGACCAGAAATCTCAGGCAGCAAAGCCAGGGCCAGGTAGAGATGGGAGGCAGCCGCGGGGCCCACCCACTAGCTCCGTGACATGCCTCCACCTGCCCAGCCCCCGAGGCCACTCAGTTGAGATGCACGCCTAAGCAACATGACAAGTTACTGCGAGTCCATCCCCAACATGAGAGAGTGGTGATGATGCAGTTTGTCTGGGGAGAGACTCTTCTGAAGGTGGGATCCCTGGAAGGAGGTAGAGAGAGAAGAAAATTTAAAGGGGGCCTTTGGCAGTGAAAGCGTGGAAAACGGGAGCTTAGATGAATTCCTGCACTCCAAACATTTTATGAGGGCTCCACTGCAAACACAGCAGAGGTAGAGGTGAATGTGGGGATGGGCAAGATTCAGAGAGCTCGCACTGAAGACTTGGCGGCCTCCTCGGCCCGTTCCCAGGTTCTGAGAGTCTGTGGGTTCAGATTAGGATTTCTCAGTGAGAGCTTCATTTGGAAAGCAGTGGTCTCACACTCGACCAGCCCCTGACTTGCAGTTTCACAGGAGACTCCATGGGATGCTCTTCTCTTACGGGAGCTGCAGGGGCAGGTGGCCTGGACGGGAGATAGGGAACCCTGGGTGTGAGTCCTCACTCTGCCAAGCTCTGACCACCCCCACCTTGGAGCAGCTTCCGTTTTCTTCTCTGTAAATTGTGCAAAGTTGAAATAAATCTATCCTGGCACTAACATGTTACATCCCAAGCCCCTCCCCTGGCTGGCAGCGGGTGCTCGTGATGAGGGGTGGGCAGGGCAACATGAGGGTTTTCCAAGCCCTGGTCTGCGGTCTCTGGGAGACAGTGTCCCACGGGCGATGGGCTGCTGCCGTGAGCCGCTGTGTGACCACAGCCACCTCTGACCTTGCAGGTGCACCCTTTGCTCCCGGGCACCTCAACCATTATGATCCACGACTTGTGTTTAGCCTTCCCGGCCCCGGCAAAGGCTGACGTTTATGTCTCGGACATTCAGGAGCTGTACATCCGCGTGGTGGACAAGGTCAGTGTCAACTTCCCGATATGGCTCCCTCCCTGCGGAGGCCTGGAGAACGATGGGGGTTCAGGGGGTGTTTTCCTCCTGTCCACCTGCAGCTCGCAGTGCTGTTTCACCCAGCATTCTGGGCTCAGTGCAGAGCGGCCTCCGAGGGTATCCGTCTTCATCTCAGTTGACACCTGTAAAACCTTGGCTGTAAATCCCGCTGGAAGTTGTCCCCACGTTAGCTGCAGCTTGGGAATTCCTGTCCTCTGACTGGTGCAAGTTACTAACCAGCCCGGTACATGCATTGCTGAATGTGAATTTCCTCCCCAGTATGTACGTTTTGGATTCTCAGAAATTTCAGTGGCAAATGAATAAGATGTACTAATGCCGAGTGCTTTTGCAAAATGAATACATAATAGATCTAGGCTTTTCTTTAATGTAAAGAGGGATTTTATATGACTCCAAATACCTGAAGTAACTGCAGTGAGGCTTAAAGAGGGATGCTGTCAGAGTCCTGTCTTCCTTGGGGGAGAGAATAGTTGGTGATTAGAGGGGGACATTCAAGCAACTTGGACTCCTTAAAAGTCAATATTCTCTTAGCCTCAGGTAGTCCTCCTCTGATCTCATTTCCTCTGGTGATTCGCTTCCAGACTTGAGTTCTTTCACTAAGCATTTCTGACTCATGTTTCCCAGAGTTTTCACTGTATATATTATGTGCCACGTATGAACTCTTGGGTCGTTGGGCACTTTTTAACCCCCCACTGTATGCCTGTTGCTATTCTAAGCTATGGATTATCTCTCTAAGGAGATTGTTAGTTCTCTCTCTTTATTGGAGTATAGTTGATTTACAATGTCGTGTTGGTTTCAGGTGTACGGCAAAGTGATTCAGTTATACATATATATATGCTTTTTCAGATTCTTTTCCATTATAGGTTATTATAAGATATTGAATATAGCCCCTGTGCTATACAGTAAATCCGGTTGTTTATCTACTTTATACATAGTAGTGTGTATCTGTCAATCCCATACTTCTAATTTATTCCCCCCCACCCCCCCGCAAGATTGTTAGTTCTCTCAGAGTGGGATGTGTCATTTATGCATCGACGTATCCCTGAGGCCTCTTGAATACAGAAAGCACGTAACCGATTTTCATTTGTTGATGGGCTGATAGTCTGAAGGTCAACTTGGGTCTGTGGGTTTGAGGTTGTTGATGCTTTTGCAGAGAGCCGTAGGGTACCACAGGTGGTGGCATCGGTCATTCGAAGGCCACCCCTGAGTCTCTGTCCCCCTTGATGTAGGTGGAGATTGGGAAGACGGTCAAGGCACATGTTCGCGTGCTGGACTTCCACAAGAAGCCCTTCCTGGCCAAGTACTTGGCCTTCATGGACCTGAAGCTCCGGGCAGCCTCCCAGATTGTCACGTTGGTGTGAGTCCTTGCAGGATCAGGGGTCAGAGGAGGGCATCTCAGGGCATTGCCGACAGGTCTGTCGGGGGAAGAAGTCCCAGCCCCTCCCTCTGTTCCAGGGCCCTCGACGAGGCCCCAGACGACTACACCGCCGTGTTCCGCGTCCACGGCGTGGCCATTGGCCAGACCAGTCTCACCGCAACCGTGACCGATAAGGCTGGACAGAGAATCAACTCAGCCCCACAGCAGATTGAGGTAAAGCTGTTCCTCTTCATGCTTCATGGCCTCGGCCCAGCCCCTGTTGCATGTTGGGGCTTTTTTGTGATAGGCTGGGCGTTTTAGGGGCAGCTCAGGAAGCCACGTGGAGGGGCCGTATTAAACTGCCCTACTGTGTCCTCTGATGAAAAGGGGGCCTTCACTGGTCCCGGGGACCTGGGGCCACAGGAGGGAGGGGCCTGGGTTACTTCAGTCTCCCCGGGACGGAGGGGGTGTGGTGTGGCTCAGGGGAGGGGAGCTACTGCCGCACAGCAGGGGGGTGGCTGGGGAGGAGTGCGGACCGGTCTGGGCTCGTGTGCAGAGGTGCCCATTGACAGTCGGGGCCTTAGAGGCGGTGCGCTCCTCGAGGGAACTCCGGGAGCAGCCGTTCTGGGTGAGGGAGCTCCAGGGCCCCGACACCGTCTCAGCTGTGACGGGAGCCCCACAGCCGCCAGGGCCAGGAAGTCGTGTCCAAGTTTATTCTTCGGCAGCACTAAGCTGGTCCTGCCCCCTCCTCCACCATCTCGGCCACATAGGGCCGGTGGGCTTGGTGTTGGCGGATGTGGTTGGTGCTTCTAGATGGCAGTGCACCTTTCTTCTACTGCTGAGAAGAAAGTCCCGTCTGCCTATAAATCACGCAGCCATACGGAGACTACTCCTCGCGCACAAAGCAGCCCCGGGCCGACTGGCACACCTTACGGCAAAGCAGGGGTTGTAGGGATACAGGAGGAGGACCTGGGGGCTTTGCACTGCTGCAGAGACGGGGGCATCGTCGTCCCTGCCCCTCGAGTCCTGCTTTCCTCCTCTGGAAAATGTTGAGGCCGTCGAAGTAGAGGGCTCTTCTAAGGCAATTAGTCAGTAGGAATCTGGAGACATTTAGTGGAGAGACAACCCCTTCCAAAGAGGAGTTGGGGAAATCTCGAAAGCAGTGGGTTGGAAGCTTGGACACGTGTCAGATCTCGTGGGGACTTGTTGAAACACATTGCAGGACCCCACCTCCGACTGGCGGGGCCGGGGCAGGCCGGGGAGCGGGCATTTCTACAGTTCCCAGGTAGCTTCCACAGGAGCAGAACACGGCCCTGAGAACCGCAGATCCTCGGGCCCAGGGGTGGGATGAGGTCTCGTGGGGACCGCTCGGGCTCCCCCAGGCTTGGCCGGGACCCCAGGCGCTCGCCGGCGCCCCCTTCAGAGGAGTGATGTCTGCGCACCGTGCTTCTCTGGAATTGAGTGTGACTGTGTCCGGCTACAGGAGCTTGGAACACAACGGGCCCCTTTCTCCCTTGTGTCTCCACACCCAGGTCTTTCCCCCGTTTAGGTTGATACCCAGGAAGGTGACGCTGATTATCGGGGCCACGATGCAGGTAGGAACCGCAGGCCACGCCCCCGCCCCACCCCCACCCGCGGCCGTGTCCCCTGCCTGGGGCTTCAGAACGGGCTGTGGAGGGTGCTGGGGTGTTGGCACCCTTGCCCCCGAGGGTGAGGCGTGGGCCGGCCGGGGGACGGGCTGACGGGCGCTGCTCTTCTCCCTCCAGATCACCTCCGAGGGCGGCCCCCAGCCTCAGTCCAACATCCTCTTCTCCATCAGCAATGAGAGCGTGGCGCTGGTGGGCAGCACCGGGCTTGTGCGAGGCCTCTCCGTGGGCCACGGCGCCGTGTCGGGGGTCGTGCAGGCCGTGGATGCCGAGAGCGGCAGGCTCGTCGTCGTGTCACAGGTAAGGGCATGGGCTGCACCGCGGCGGGCACCTTCCGAATCCGCCCTGCACACAGCCTCGTGGGTGAGGCTCACCGCTCCCCAGGTAGCTGGCGGGGTTGGTGACCCGGGCTGGGAGGAAGCCCTGCCTGCTGGGCTGGGGCTCTTGCCAAGGGCCGCCCTCTCCCAGGGTCTTGCTTCTGCCCTCTGAGCCCAAGCCCCTGCCTGTCACCTACCCCCACCAGGGCCAGCGCTGCACTCGTACCCCCGAGGTTGCCCTCCTCCAGACTCAGGCTCCCCGGCTGTTCCTTGAGGGGCAGGGTCCCCAACCAAGCCCCACGCCCTGGGGCCATTCCAGTGCAGGCTGACAGTAGCCGTTGTGACAGCAGACTGCTTTACGTGCCTCCCCGAGTCCTCTCCGGACCCTCTGCTCTGCCCGTGTGCAGGTGGTGGGCCCGAGGGACGGGCTAGTGACCCACGGCCACCACACGGCTGCTCTAGGACCCGACCTAGTATTGCCAGCATCAGAGCTCTCCCGCCTTCAGGTCTTCTTTTCCAGCTGGGCTTGGAGATGTTCTCCTAGCAGAGTTGGGCTGCTCTAGGCTCTGACACACTTGCTGGGTCATGGTGTGTGTTTTTGGAGGCATGTGCTGACTTGGCTGCTGTACACGAGGGTAACTGGACACCAGTAGTGTTTCAGACCTGGATTTATATTTCCAAGAGAAAAAGAAAGCCTGAGTCATCCGCCAGTATCTTTGCTCAGCTAGAAGTCAAGTCATCTCCCCCGCCTCCTCGCTGGAGTGGGGGACATTTCCTGACCAATTTCCTGGGTCAGCAGAGATGCTGGAGGCCGACTCAGGGGAAGCCTCACCCAGCAGGGTCCCCCTGTCCCATATCGGTGGCACTGACTCCAAGCAGGTGAAAGCAGGTGTCTCTTGAGTCTGATCGTTTCTGCCTTTCCCAGGGGCAGGCACTTCCGTGGGCCTCTGGGAAGGACGGGGCAGAGCATGTCCCCCTCTTGAGAAGAGCTCAGGGTGCTTGGATTCTTCCCCGTGTCCTTGGCCTGCAGTGACCTGCAGGAGCGTCGGCTTGGTGATCAGGCCACGCTGGAACCCCGGCTCGAAGGGGGCATTTTGTCCTCAGTGGTGTGGCTGTGGACAGGAACTGGGCTCCTGACAGCGGTCCGGGAGCACCGCCGAGTTAGGAGCACCTGAACACACAGCTCTAGGGCGCTGGGACCCTCTGGAGGGGGTGGGGCTGACCTTGACCCGACACTGAGCGCATCGATTTACTCCTTTCCCAGCAGTTCCACTCTCTCTCCAAGTATCCCGCTTACGCCACAAAGTCCTTTTGAATCACTGGGTGGATGCTCCAAGTTTACCTATCTATTTTATAAAGACGAGAAACCACTGGGCATGTGAGAGTAAAATTAAGGACCAAGGAGGCCCTGCTTTGTTTCTCTCTAAAGAAAGGGTTGCAGCCTCAGGAATGGGCTTGTTTTTCTCCTCCCGGGGGCCCGCGTGGCTGACACAGCTGACACAGCAACTGGCTGGGGATTGGTCTAGAGGACACAAGGCCATGCAGTCCCTCCTGGCCACCCTCCTCTCTAGGCTGACCTCACTGGGCCACCTCTCTGCGCCTCCCATCTGGCAGGCTGGGGGAGGGGCCGGGGGAAGGCCCCGGTGCCCCTTGGTAGATGGAAAGGCTGCACCGCCAGCTCCATCTGAAAGGCGTCTCCTTGAGCCCAGGCAGGTGGGGGCTCAGCCTGAGGCCCTGAGGTCCGCGTGTCCCAGAACGGTATGCGACTCTGGTCAGAAGCTCACGGTTCCATCTGTGCGATTCGGGTCACCCTTAGAATCAGCTCCCAAAGCCGAGGAATAGTCCAGGACTAGCAAGGGAAGACAGCAGTGAGAAGGATGAAGGGAAGGAAGGGAAGGGATGCTAGCTGGGCACCTACTATGTGCCAGGAGTTCGCCCATATCACAAGGCACAGGAGATGGGCTCACATGAGTGTATGTAAAAAGGGCTTAAGGGTTTTAGTAGCCTGGGTTCAGCATGTGTCAGCAGCACTACAAAGAAGCCAGTAAAGTTAGTCTTTGGCCAAATTCACAGGAGTATAGAATTCAGGATGAAGGAGGATATACGGTCTATTTTAATCACACTCTACCTGGCTCCTGCATTTGTCCCGGTACTCTGCTCAGAGACAGACAGGCTGGATTTGGGGTTGGGAGGTCTGGAGACCTGTCCTGTGAGGGCTGCCTGGCCTAGAGAGGAACAGTCCCTGGTCAGTATCCCCAAGTCTCTGCAGTGCTGACCTGGAGCATCTGGATCGGACAGGTCTGTAGGCTCAGAGGACCAGGCTGGCACCCCCAGGAGCAGGGAAGAGGCAGCAGCCAGCTCCACGTGGGGCGAGCCACCCGCAAAGCCAGGCCTCCTAGGCAAGAGGAACATTATGGGTGCCTTCTGACCACATGACTCTGAGCTGGCCTTGGCAGGAACCTCCTTCCTGGGGGAGGGGTGTCCCTTCCCGAAACTCCCGTCACTAGCACATAACGCCTACGCACAGTCAGCCTGAGCCCCAGAGCCCTTTTCCTAGGACCTCGTGGAGGTGGAGGTGTTGCTGCTTCAGGCCGTGAGGATCCGTGCCCCCATCACTCGGATGAGGACGGAGACCCAGGTGAGGCGGGAACCTCTGCAGGCCCTCCTGTCTGAGCTCTCGGAGCAGCCTCTTGGCAGGGGTCAGGCCCTGAGTTCTGCTTCAGGATGAGCTGTTCCCTCTGCTGGGACAGTTCTCCATTCCCTTCACCTGCTGAACCCTGTTTACCCGGGGGGCCAGCTTCACTCCCCTGCCTTTCCTGCTGCAGCCCAAAGGCTCCCTGCCATTCTCCCCAACGGCGCTGTCTCCTCTTCCGCACGGCGCTTACGCCTGTCGCCCCGTGTGGGTGCCAGCAGCAGGTGATGCCTGTGTCTCTACCAGTCTGTCGCCCTCCCGCACCTAGAATAGCACCTGGCACCTTGCAGGAGCCGGTGTTTGGACGGTCTGTAGCTTTCTCGGTGCTTTCTGTGTATTAGTCCACATGGCGCACATAACAGCCCCGAGAGGTAGCTCCGGGGTCATGTCCGTGTCACAGAAGAGGAGGTGCGCACGTGGCAGGCTTAGGGCGTCCGCACAGCTGGCAAGCGGCGGGACGGGGCGCCGACCCACAGCCTGGCTCAGGTCCGTCCCCGCCTTTCGCTGCGTCACCTCCACGTGCTCCCTCTGGTCGGCGCTCGGTCAATTCAGATTGTCGGAGACTGAGTCCACCCCTCGTGAGCAGGGACCCCCGCTAGACTGAGAAAGAGGGGAGCAGGGTAAGCTGTGTGGTGGGGGCTGGGGGCTCTGCAGGTGTCCCAGAGCTAGAGGCAGTCGTTTAGGAATGGGGTCTCCCGGCCGAGCTGCGACAGCCCGCGGCCCAAGAAGGACGGGAGGTGCGGGGCTGGTGCTGTGTTCCGCTCGGTCCTTTGCTGTTTCGTCAGGCCTCCTGGGACCTGTGCTGCGCCTGCCGCTGCTTAGGGAGGAATTGGGTGTAGCTCCCGTTGCCCCGCGGAGACAGGGAAGCACCCAGCAGCGGGCGGCAGCTCAGGCAGTGCCCTGGAGCGTCTGGGAGGTGGGGCTCCGGCGCTGGACCCCGGCGGTCATGGGCCTGGCTTCTCCCTGCAGATGCCTGTCTACGTCACCGGGATCACCAACAACCAGAACCCTTTCTCCTTCGGCAATGCCGTGCCGGGCCTGACCTTCCACTGGTCTGTCACCAAGCGAGACATCTTGGACGTCCGGGGGCGGCACCACGAGGTACCCACCCTCCCAGAGTCCCCCGACTCCATCCCAGACAGTGTTGGGGTGGGAAGGTTCTCACCCCGTGTCTTGCGCTTCATGCCCTCTCGCGGCTCCCTGACTCCTTCTCCCAAGGCTGCGGCCACACTGTCCCTCCCCGGTATCCCTCCCGGCCTCTCAGTCTTGCTCGTGTCCAGGAACCTGGCCACCCAGCTCCCCCATCGCGGTTCCCAGGACAGTCCGCAGCCTTTTCATTTTAAGCACGTTCTTGCCGACCAGCTGTGCTGCACAGGGGCTTAGTGACCTGCTAGCGGAAGGCAGCAAAAACGACAGCCTGGTGGGGACATCACAGAAGTTCCAGAACGTCTTGGGGTCCTGGTCGGGGTCCCCAGTCTGTAGCTTCCGACCCCCTTTCCGAGATGACGCCTGGCAGCCCTGGGGTTTTCTCCAGGTTTATCCCAGGACCCCACCCCTGTCCCCTCAGGCCTCCCTAGGGGGTCCCCGGCCCCTCCCTAAGTCTCAGCTGGAGAGAACGTGCTGCCCCCGTTTGTATGAGCTGGAGCCCATGCGTGAGGAGGGGGGACGCGCCCGGGGTCGCCCAGCCAGTGGGCTATGGGCTGGGTGCCGGCCCTGGTGACTACAGGCTGCCACCCCATGTGGGCCTTGGTCACACAGGACCCGAGTGGGGTTGGTGCTGGGGGTTTCTTCTTGTCCTTTCCATGGGTGGGGGGGGGCGG
>NW_020175040.1:847538-857308 GCF_003031525.2 Neophocaena asiaeorientalis asiaeorientalis
TCTCCTGGAGGCTGCCTGAAGCTCATCTAGTGCAGGACAAGGGCCTCCCCCCGACCCTATGGGACCAGAGTCCTGTCCCCAGACTGTCCCCGTGGTACCCGGACGTGTGACTTTTTCACAGACAGCCCACGACGGGGGCTCTGGGGGGGAACACCCCAAGTCTAACATCTTCTTGGTGATTCGCCTGACCCCCCGCCCAGTCGAGGCTCTGAGAAGTCCTGTGTGAGAACGCTGGTTGGCCTAGCCTCTTTCACAGCCTACTGTGAACATGACTCGCAGCACGGGGCGCCCTGCGCTCGTGCTGAGGTGGCCACGGGCTGCAGCCCCCAGGTAGCAGGCCCTGACGGGGCGGGAAGGCAGCAGGGTGAGAGCGTTCAGGCAGCGCAGGGGGTCTGGGGCTCCTGTCCGGCTCTGCCCTTTGGGGACACTTTTGACATCTGTCTCAGGCATCGCTCCGGCTGCCGTCGCAGTACAACTTTGCCATGAACGTGCACGGCCGGGTGAAGGGCCGCACCGGGCTGAGGGTGGTGGTCAAGGCCCAGGACCCCACAGCCGGGCAGCTGCTGGGCCTCGCCAAAGAGCTCTCTGACGAGATCCAAATCCAGGTAAAGGACGGGTGGGCAGAAGCCACCGTTAGCGGGAGAGCAAAGGCCAACCCAGCAGCCCTGCTCCTCCCAGGGGCCTTGTGGGCACGTGTCAGGGGGCTGGGGGTTGGGGCTGGGGGTATGAGGTGCTGTGGGAGCCCAGAGATGGGGTGACCCAGGGCTTCACGGAGGGGGTACGTTTCAGGATTGGGGGGCCTGGCATGTGCACAGGGCTGAAGGTCTGAAGTAGCTTAATGTGCTCCCAGAATAGCAGATAATTCTGAGCTCAGAGTCTGGGGTGCCTTCTTGGGCGAAAAGGCTGGGAAATTGTCTGAGCCGGGCATTCGTTTAGTTGTCTGTATATTTCACAAACATGTGATGCACTTAGCAGAAGCAGACACACTCTCCCCACTTCCCAGGCCGGCTCCCACAAAGCCTGCAGGGCAGGGGCTGCTGGTGCAGCTGCCCTAGATGGGCCCGCAGCCCCGGGGGGTGAAGCGCCCCTGTGGGTCCCAGGGAGTGGGCGGGAGAGGGTCCTGAAAGGCCTCGAGGCATGTGCCCTGGAAGACAGAGGGTGCGACCCATCGTTCACTGATGGAAACCGAGCCTTAGGACGGGAGGTGGCCTGCTCAGAGCCCCTCGAGGGGGCACCCAGCAGGACTCGGACCAGGCAGGACCCGAGCCCAGCCACCCCTATCCAGCCCAGGGCTCGACCCACGTCTCTCTCTCCCACCCCTGCCCCCTCTGGGCCCCTCTGTAAAAACAACGAAGAGCATTTTTAGCTTCAGGGACCCCATTCTGCTAATCTGGGGCTCAGTAATGTCTGGGTTCCCCTAAATTGCAAAGAAAAACTGATAGCAGCCCCTAAGTATCATGAGAAAAGAAATGGGTTCAAGCCCCCTCTTCGGGAAGGAGCAAACCATTCCTAAACCAGGCACATACCTCATTAGGGGCAAAGAAGCAGATTTCAAAGAGAAACGCCTGTCTGCCAACCCCCCTCACCCCTGCCTGCACAGGCATACAGGCACACACACATACACACACACACACACACATACAGACACGCACACAGACACACACACATACAAACACACACACATACAGACATGCACACAGACACACACACAAACCACACACACACACACACACAGACACATACACACATAGAAACACAGAAATACATGCTCTTCCTAGCTGAAAACAAAGGAAGCAAGTTCTAACACCTATCCTGAAATTAAAGACAGGGCTTTGCAGCCGCCAAGTTCTGTGACCTCAGTCAGGTCGTCTAACCTCTCTGCGCCGCGGTGTCCCTGGCTGACAGCAGATGGGTTTTGAGCACATCGGAAACTTAGAGGCGCTGGATCCACCCCACAGAGGTGTTTTATTTGGCTCACTCAGGGCTTTGAAACAATTTTTATTTGTTGCCAACGTTTAAAAATAGGAAGATTTTGTCTAAAAGCCCAGTATGAATGCATGGCATGATGCCACACGGCAAAACCAGCAAGAGATAAGGGCCAACCTCCCATTGATAGAGAGGTGCCCCCCAGTATCACAGGCCCCCCAACCCCGTCGTCTCCCTGGCACCGAGGCCGTTCACCATGGTGCTGGCAGTGGTGCTTTTCTGCCGGTCACATAACAGGAGAGGAAGGTCCCCCTTGTACCTTCATGTCCATCTCAAGAGGGACCACAGAGGTCCATGCCTAAGGAAAGTGGGAGGGGACCTGCCTGTGCGTGTATTTCCCGCGAGATACGTAATCAGTGAGGCAGCTTCACTCTGGGGGCCGCCTGCCTGGCAGAAGTGCTCACACGACTCCAGAACCCGGTCTGGCTCCCAAGGCCGTGCTCCGTGCCCTGTGAGGAAGCACTGCCACTCCGTCGTGTCGCACGAATCCCCCAGCTCTGTGAGACAAGCGTGGCAAGGATGATTACTTCTAGATCCTTTTTACAGATGAGGAAATCGAGGTTGAGTGTACGGTCAGAACATGGCAGTGCGTGGAGGGAGGGGAGTCAGGCCAGTTTCCTCTTGGAAAATCATCCATCAGGTCAGATGATTTTAGACACAGGCCCTTAGGAGCGTCCAGCTGGTCTGATCGGAGCAGAAGCCAGCGGGGAGCCAAAGCTGTGCTTGGCATCTAGGCTCGGATGCCAAGCACGCCAGCAGCCCTGAGGGTCCCTGGAGATAGGTACCTGAAGGGTGCTGGGCGCGTCAGGCTGCGTGCAGAGAGGGGTCTGGAGCCCCAGGGAAGGGCTGCCTCCGTGGCAGGATTAGAGTCCATCCGACATCATCGGGTTTATCGGCTGCTGACCTGAGGTCACCAGGCACCCCGTACCAGTTCTGTGCGGATCCTGCCGGAGCCTGGCAGGCTAGAGGGTGAGAGGCAGGGCTGAAGGGGTGGATCTGGGAGGGGCTTGTAAGGAGCAGCATGTCTCTCTGAGAGGCGAATTGAGAGCTTTCTCCAGGCTCCGTCCTGGCAGCATCACCGAGCAGGACCCTGGGCCCCGTCACTCTGCCGCTTTCCACACACATATGTCCCGAGGGCTCAGGGGAGGCCCGTGCTTCTGTGAAGCAGCCCCAGGGGCTTCACCAGCGCACCTGCTGTCCCTCCTCATTGTGCCTCTTAAAGCTCAGCCACCACATCACCAGCTGCATAACGGGTGCTGGCACCGGCCCCTCTCACCCCTGGAAGACAAGCAGACCCTGGACGTGGTTCCAGGGATCACAGGAAACAAAACTCCCCCTCTCTTCCAGGTGTTTGAAAAGCTGAGGCTGCTGAACCCTGAAATAGAAGCAGAACACGTGTTAATGTCGCCCAACTCATTTGTCAAGCTCCAGACAAACAGGTACGTGACTCAACGCGGCTTCATCCAGGTTGCGAAGCTGTGCTCACATCCGACGGCTCATCTGTCGAAGTCGTCAGGAGCCGTGGGTGCCTCGGGCGAGCTGCACCTCCCTCCTGGCGTCGCGCTGGAAGCGGGTGCGGCCTCTGCCCTCCTCCCGTCACTGTGGACGTCCCCTGCTCATCTGCGGCGTCTCCCCGTGGGTCCGTCTTCTCCCCGTGGCCCAGAACCTCTCATGCTTTCTGCGGACATCCACTGCTTCAGAGGGGAAAAGTGCCAGCCTGGAGGTGTTCAATTTCTCGAATGCCCCTGTGTCTTCAAGACTTGCTGTTCCGTGTAGTCTAGGAGCCGGGGCGTCACCTGGGGGTTCGTGAAAATGTGGATCTCGGCCCCTGCTGGGTGGTGGGGACGTGCACGAACGCAGAGAAGCGGGGTTTTGAAGCCTGCCTGCAAACCTGCCTCCTGCCCGGCATTCTAAGACAATGCTTTGGGTAGTGGTGCCTTGTGTGTGAACTGCGGGTGCAAAGTTGGGCATTGTAAGGACCACTGGAGAGACACACACACGTGGGGGACGCACAGCCAAAAGTGTCAGCTCCCGGCTCCGTGCAGGGCTCTAGGTCAGAGGTGGGTGACAGCCGTGCCCTTGAGGATTCCGGTGGGGAAGAGGGCAGTGTAGAGAGAGAAGGGCTGTAATGAAACAAGGTACTGTTGAAGCCACAGCCCAAAGGAAGGCCTTCCACGCGAGGATCCGGGGAGGCATGCCCCCAGTGGAGATGCTGGAGCTGGGACTTAAAGGATGCATAGGAGGTTAAGAGGCTGGGGTTGATGAGGGAGGAGAAACTTGAGGCAGAAGCAATGACATTTGCTTAAAGTCATCTGCAGAGCGTTTGTGGGGCTGCGGCACAGAGAGAGGGTGAGCGGGGCCAGGCCTGGGAGGCTTTTCCTTCCTTTCTTTCCTTATAACATCAATGAATATGTAAAAGAGCATAAAATACCGCATAATTTGTCTTCTCCCCAGCGCATATTATCAGTAGTTTTCCAAACCACATTCTTAGCGAGTGGCCCGTTTTTATCCAGTTACTGGCCCTTGGAAATAGGACAGGGCAAGGCCATAACTCCCATTTCACAGTTGAGGAAGCCGAGGCCGAGAGAGGGGACACATGTGCCTAAAGATGCACCGTTGTCAGCGGGCTGTCGGGTCTGCCTTTGGGCTCCAACCAGCTCAGAGCCCCATCCTCTTCCCGCTGCACCAGGCTGCCTTACTTCAGCAGACTGAAGCCAGTCTACCGTGGAAGGGTCTTTGACAGCAAGTGCCTGTGCTGCTGAGGGGACCCTCAGCTCCCGCATCCTTCCCTCCCACTGACCGGCTCGTGGCAGGTGCCGCTCTCCTTGGAACCCTTGGTTTTACAAATTAGGTTTCCTGTTGGCAACTGATGAGCTGCAGCGGACTGCGCACAGCGTCCTGGTGCACGGCGGGGCTGAGATTAGGCCTCTTCTCCCGGGAGCAGCGGGACTCCCAAACCCCGGGCCCCTTGCTGTGACACTCCTGCTGTCTGTGAACACGGGTCTGGTTTGTTTTCTGAAGGGATGGCGCCGCCTCTCTGAGCTATCATGTCCTGGACGGGCCTGAGAAGGTTCCCATCGTGCACGTTGATGAGAAAGGCTTCCTGGTGTCGGGGTCCATGATCGGGACATCCACGGTCGAAGTGACCGCCCAAGAGGCTTTTGGGGCCAACCAGACCATCATCGTGGCTGTCAAGGTAGGCTCACGTCCGCCTCCTTTTTGGAGTAATAATATCAGCAGTACTGCTTTCCCCTTGCAGGTGTGTAAGTGAATATACTCACCTTCCAGCCAAGAGATTGTCTGCAAGAGTTTATTAAAGGTCCTAGGTGAGAAGCTGCATCTTCTGGATGTCGGAGCCGAAGATCCTTGGAGATGATTGATGGCAATGACTTCGTCTCATAGATGGGGAAACTGAGGCCCAGAGAGGCCCATGGTTTTCTGGGACTGGCACTCCAGTGTCCTGACCAGTCAGCATTGAATGTGTGTGCTGGCTCTTGACCCAGAAACCATTACATTACAGACGGCACCTCGTAGGATGAGGTGACCCGTCTTACAGGCAAGGAGACCAAGACTCAGAGTGTCACACGGTAATTGAGAGTCAGGCTCTGGGTTCTAGCCCACGTCGGCCTGGCCCCGGTTGGTGTCCTCCAGTCCCAGCCAGCACTCCCGTGTCCCCTTGCCGTTCTGTGCTCCTCAGAGACAGGACTTTCTCCTTGGGCGTCCCTGGGTTGGGTCCTGGGGTTTATCCTGAGCAGAGTTTTCTTTGCACAACTGATCCTCAATGACAGAGAAAATTCACGACCACTGTAATATTTAGATTTTGCTTGGGTCGTGGGCCTATTTCCTTCCTAACATCTTTTTGTTTCAAGATGGGTGTCTAGCAGGGAACCGTCCACCCTAGTTTTCGAGTAAGTGAAAGTGACTGACCACCCATCCTGTGTCAACAGATAGTTTTGAGCCCCAGCTGTGTGCAGGTCACTGCACCACTGATCTTCGTCAAAGAAACTGGGCTTTTTGGGGGCTGGCTTTTCAACCAGGATGGATTTTACCTGGAGTCAGAGAACCAAGTCTGCTGTCTAAAGAGCTTGCTGTCTAGGGTTCCCGAAACCCATCATCCCCTCCTTTTCCCGTCTCCCCTTTAACTGGGGCATCTGTTCCTGGCAGCTCTGTAGCGTACGGAGGCCCCCAGGCAATGCTGCCCCTGCAGTCCGAGCGGGCATTGTTTCTAGTTTAAATGCCTGGAGCCAGGTCCTCCAAAGAAGCTGAGCAGTCAAAGCCCAGAGGATATTTTTGCAACATGAATAATGATGTAATTTGTCACAGCCATGGCTTTTGACTCTTGTGGGTTGGGTTTCCTGAGCGCGAGGCCGGCCGTCATGCAAGGAGGGGGCCACCGTCATGGGCTGAGCCGCTCTTTCCATGACCCCAAGTCGGTCCAGCCCCCATGCCTCCTGAGATGGGGACTGGCTAGGGGCAGGCGTCCGTTCTCGGGAGGGGGCTCTTCAGAGAGGTGTTCTTGGCGCAGTTGTCACTGCATTTGCTCACTGTCCCCAGGTGTCCCCTGTTTCCTACCTGAGGATCTCCATGAGCCCCGCCCTGCACACCCAGAACAAGGAGGCTCTGGCAGCCCTGCCCCTGGGAGTGACCGTGACTTTCACCGTCCACTTCCACGACAACTCGGGAGACATCTTCCACGCTCACAACTCTGTCCTCAACTTTGCAACTAACAGGTAGGGGTGGGCCCCCCTCGTTCCCCACATGAAGTCACGTCTCGATCAGACCCAGATCTGATTCACACAGGTGACTGATGGCCACGCGGAGAGGCCAGCGCCCCTGAGAGGAGAGTTTGTTACTCACAGTTCCCAAGAGCAGGGGGTGCACCTTGCTCGCAGGGCCACGGGGGAAGCACCGGGCTCGGCCAGGCATCAGGAGCAAAGGGAGGCGTGGCCGAGAGTCTGTATTACCGGAAGGCACGCAGTCATTCAGCAGAGGTGCCCCAATGGGCAGGAAGCAAAACCCAGATGTTGGGGTTTGTGGTTGGAAGGTCTGTAGTAAGATTTTGTGCAGCCGTGAAGGCTGGGCTGCAGGGGAGATGCATACAGCCCTGGTCGCTGGGCTGGCCCTGTGGTCAGTGGATGCAGAGCGCCAGTTATACCTGCTACAAAAGCTGGTCAGAGAAGACACACACTTTCCAACGCTCAGGCCCTTCTGCGTGCCGTCTCGCCGACTCCTCGCTGTCACCCATTTGTAGAGGCCCAGAGAGGTCAAGCCACTTGTCCAGGGCCACACAGCCAGGAAGTGGGGTTTGGATACCAGGTCCCATTGGGCTCCAAGGGCAGTTGTTTTTGGCTGGTGCTTCTGAAATACAAATGCAGCCTCAGGCCTAATGTGAGGAGAGAGCGGGTGGTCTCCAGGAAAGAGAGCTGTGGCCTCAGGCTAGACCTGCCCCCATGTCTGAGTCTACTGGAGCAGCGGTTCTCAAAGTGTGGTCCCCAGACCAGCATCATTACCACCGCCTGGGACACTCAGAAATGCACATTCTCAGGGCCCAACAATCTGGGCTGTAACGAGGCCTTCAGGTGATTCTAAAGGTTAGGAACCGTTGTCCTGGGGGACGCAGACCAAGCTAAGAGCAGGAGGGAGGAGCTCCAGACCTAGGAGGAAGGAGGAGCGCTCCAGAGAGTCTTCTCTGGGCGCAGAAGCTCATATCCCGGTGTTGGTGACCATTGCACCGTGGGCTTCGCATGGGCCCTGGAGCAGATGTGTCCCCTGTGGCCCCGTCTCCAGGGCCGGGCCCTGGGAGAGCAGGGTTTGGAGTTGGGCCCTGTTCAAGCCGGGCTCGGCCCTTTATGGGGCCCGTGAGCTTGGGCGGGTCACCCTTCCAGGCTGCTGTGTCCACACCTTTCACGTGGAGAACGTGGCCTAGTCCCCGGGGCCACCAACTGAGGCTGTGGTCGCCAGGGCCTCTGGCATGCCGTGGCGCTCTCTGCACACAGCAGGGCATCCGCCGGTCTGGGGCGAAGGCTGCCCTGGAGGGAACGGCGCCCCATGTCCAGCTCCCCTGCAGAAGTCACTCGGGCCTTGTGTGGCGGGGAGCGTCCATCTCCGAGAGAGCGGTCAGGGCTCGGGGGTGTGGACAGGGAGGCAATGGAGCAGAGACCTTGACCCTCCCCCTGCCCAGCCCAGCCGTCCCTCCGGCCCCGCGGGGGCTGCCGTCACTGAGTGCCCCCCGTGTGCCCATGTGCCGGCTGCTGGCCTGAGCCCTTTCCAGCTGCTGACCGGGTTTGCGGCTCACGTCAAGCCTGTGACGTGGGTACATTGTCAGCCCCGCTCGGCAGATGAGGTAGCGAGCAGGGGCGATGTCACTGGTCCCAGTAACACGGCAGAAGGCAGCCTGTGCCTCCCTGAGTGTCCTGGTTCCCTACTGGGAAGGGACGAGAGCACAGGGTACATCACTTTCCTCTGGGGGGATGGTGACGCTGGCCATCCTGTCTGGGCTGGGGGTCCCCCCGCCCCACCCGGGTGGTGGGTGAATCAGGTCGGTGTGGCCTGCGAGTCCCTCACCCGGGTGACATCAGGGCGCAGTGGGCGGGTGCGGGGGCCCTTCGCTGGCTCCTCCCTCAGAGCTGGGGCCTCTCCCGAGACTGAGAGCCACGTCTCCTGTGCCCAGGGACGAGTTTGTGCAGATCGGGAAGGGCGCCACCAACAACACCTGCGTGGTCCGCGCGGTCAGCGTGGGCCTGACACTGCTCAGAGCGTGGGACGCGGCACACGGCGGCCTCTCTGACTTCGTCCCGCTGCCTGTCCTGCAGGCCATCTCCCCCGAGCTGTCCGGAGCAGTGGTGGTGGGGGACGTCCTCTGTCTGGCCACGGTTCTGGTCAGCCTGGAAGGTACGAGAGATTCTGGCCGAGGGAACCATCTCTGTGGTTGGGAGGTGGGACGGGGCTCTCAGCCCGCTGTGACAGGTGTGCACGTGGAGCTTGGTGATGTTCTAGAGCGGGCGTCGGAAAACTGCTGCGCCGGCCAGAGCCAGCCTGCCGTCTCCTTCCGCAGCAGGCTTTTGTTGGTGCTCGGCCACACCCCTGCATCTCCGTGTCATCAGTGGCCGTTTTCACGCCGCATCTGCTGGCCCGAGTGGTGGCATCAGAGACCCTCGGGCCCACACAGCCCCAAAGACTTACAATCTGGCCCTCTACAGAGAAGGCTGCCCCCCAGGGTTTTCCACCCTTATGGAAACCGTCCACCCCCATAGTCACGAGCCACGGGACCTTGGAAACATGGCCGGTGCAGCTGAGGAGCTGACTGTTAGGTGTTTTGTTCGGTTGTGGTTTCGGCCGCGCCGCACGGCATGTGGGATCATAGTTGCCCTGGTCCCTCGCCCCCTGCACTGGAAGTGCGGTGTCTTAACTGCTGGACCACCAGGGAAGTCCCTGACTGTTCGGTGTTGAGCTTCTTGGCGGGGCTGCTGCATGGGCAGGTGCCTCTAGGAGGGAACCTCAGCCAAGGAAGCCGCAAAGCGGTGGGGCGACTGTCCGCACCAGCCGTGCATCCACGAGCCACACGTGCAATCATTTACTTAATTTTTTCCTAATTGGCTCCCTTGTTTTAAAGCTAATTAAACTCATTGTAGAAGGAAGTTACACGCTGCCTTTAAAGAAAAGCACGTATTATTTGCCACAAATAGAATGTGGTTGTTGAATCCTTTCTTTGCGTTTATCACGTGACGAGATCGGCTCTTCACTGAGGACCGCAGTCTAGTGACAGCTCAGAGTCTGTCACCTCC
>NW_020175040.1:857438-883150 GCF_003031525.2 Neophocaena asiaeorientalis asiaeorientalis
GGAGGCATGCAGTGGGCCGGCCCTGAGGGGCCAGCGCCCGGGTTACCCCAGGGTGGGAAATGACCAAGAGATTCCCAGCAGGGAGGCACTGTGGTCGCAGACAGGAGCCGAGCGGTGGGACAGTGGAGCGTGGGGCTGGGGGCGGCGAGGACACTGCCCAGGTGACCCAGGTGAGACGCAGTGGCTGGAGTGTCAGTCATGGGAAAGAGGGGTCATGTGCAGCTTCCCCTCCCAGGCATCTCCGGGACCTGGAGCTCATCAGCCCGCAGCATCCTCCACGTCGACCCCAAGACGGGCGTGGCCGTGGCCCGGGAAGCGGGATCTGTGACCGTTTACTACGAGCTCGCCGGGCACCTGAAGACCTACAAGGAGGTGGGGCTTTGGGGCCCACGTGGCCGAGCCTTTCGGGGTGGAACTCTCAGATTCCGTACTGACTGATTCCGTTTGTTAGGAAGAAGGAAGGTGCAGCACCTCAGGAGGCAGGCGGATGGGGATTCGTGAGCCTGGAGGCGGCAGGTTCCCCCTCCCAGGCTGCCGGCTCCCTAGTCCACAGTGGTGGGAGGACAGAGGCGGCCTCCTGGGGGGTGATCCCCGCACCCACGTGCTTCGGCTGAGCCCTGGGAGCAGGATTGTCTGCGTGGGCGTCCCCCGGGAGTCGCGGCCGTAGGTGGTCCCGCTTAGCAATTTGGCATCACCGGCAAAGTTAAACTCCCCCAGCAAGTCACCTTTTGAGTCTTTCTGGAGGTGAACAGAACCGCTCTCTCTTCTGTTTATCTCCAGCCGAGAATGAATCGATGAGCGGTCTGGCTGCGTTCCACGCGTCTCATTTTTAGAGCAGCGTGTGCCCTGTGGAATCTCGCAGTTTAACTTAATAGCGGGTGTGTTTAGTGCTGCGACCCTGCAGTCCGGGCGAGCCCAGTGCAGATAGAGGCACCTTGAGACGAATAAAGCAGTACCCCCCCCACCCCCAAGCAGCCCCGGAGGGTGGTCAGGCAGGGCTGGGGGAGCTGGCAGAGGAGGGCACCGCACGGGAAAGGTGGGCAGGGTTCGAGAGCCAGCCCTGGGGCTGGAACCCGGGGTGTGTGGGAGCGGAGGCTAGCTTTGCGATCAGATCACAACAGTGGTTAAGCTCGGGGGCCAGGCTGCCTGGGTTCAAATCCCAGCTGGGCCACTGAGAGGCTGTGTGACTTTGGGTAAGTTACTTGACCTCTCTGTGCCTCCGTTTTCTTACTGGTAAAATGGGGCTAACATTGTTGTGTGGATTAAATGAATCATTAATGTGTGCGAAGCCCTTAGAATGGTACTCAGCACAGAGCACGTGCTCCGTGGGTATGAGCTGGTGCTGCTGCTGTTCGGGGTAAAGATGTTGAAACCCATGCCAGACACAGTAGGGATTCATCAGAGATTTTTTAAAGGCAAGAGTGATATAGATCAGAAGTATGTTTGGAAAGATTGCCTGGTGCCTGGCTGAGTCTAAGAGCCTGAGAGAGGGGGCATGGCTGCAGGGTGGCAGCTGAGAGACAGAGGATGGGCCCTCACTGGCACGCCTGGGGAGGCCAAAACTAAGGGTGGGTTTGGAGAGACTCCAGAGGGAGGGTCATCAGAGCTTGGTGACCGTTTGGAAGCGGGGCCTGGGAGAGGGAGGCCTTGGGGATGAGTCTCTGGGTCTGGCTGGGGCGACGAGGGGGAGGATGGCCCTTTGCAGAGAGGGGAGCACAGAAGGAGGCGCCAGTGTCGGGGGAGGACGATGGGGAGTTTGAGGTGTTCGTAGCTCCTCCAGGTGGGGCTGGTGGTGACACAGCTGGGCCGGCGCGTCTGGAGCTCCGGGGCCCAAAGCTGGAGACAGCGGAGGGTGGGGTGCCTGCAGCACAGACGTGGGTCTGAAGCCCTGGGGGTGGCGGGAACACGCAGGGCCTACCAGAGCAGGAGGGAGCGGGACCAGGCTTGGGGCCCTCTGCCAGGTGTGGAGGAGGACGGGGCAGGAGACTGCAGAGCGGAAGTCAGGAGCAGAGAAGGCGAGGGGGGGCAGCGGGAAGGACCCGGGCAGGGGCGCAGGTGACTGCGGTCAGTCTGGAGGGTGAGGGGCCGGCCCTCCAGCTCAGCATCGGCCACGGCTGCGGGGTCTGCGGGAGCTTGGGGAGGAGTGAGACCCCGTCCCTGCTCTCGAGGGACTCACGTGCTGGTGGAAGCAGGCCCGTGGGGGGCAGGAAGTGCTCGGCGCCTGCCCAGAGCCGGAGACGGCCTTCCACCGGGAGGCGGTGGCCCACAGCTGGGCCTGCAGGGCGGAGTGTTGGCCCTGCAGGAGTGTGGAAGGGGTACCGGGCCTAGGAAGGCTCGTCCTGCCTCAGGAAGGTGCTCAGTGGTTAGATGGGAGGGGTGAGCCGGGAGATAACTTGGGGAGATGAGCCTCGGCTGCCACCACTGGGCCGTGTGGGTCTGCATTTTGGTCAGGCTGATTTATGGTGAATAAATGGCAGTGAAGTAAAATGGATCCTTCTCTCTTTGCTGAAAGATTAAGTAACCCAACTGATGTGCAGAGACGCGATCATAACTGACAGGGGAGCCAAAGTCTGCAGCCCGCCCCGACTGCTGCTTGCATTCAGGCCTGGTGTCGCCCTGCCCCGCTGCTGGGGCAGCCGGCTCCCGGGAGAGTCAGGCCAGCCTGGGTCTAGTCCAGCTCCGCCCCGTCTGAGCAGCTCACGTAGCCTCGGAGCCTCAGTCCTGTCCCCTGTACTGCGGGAAGGGCAGTACCTGCGTCCCAGGCGCTCGGCCTGCATGGTCAGCTCTCAAGGGCCTGCCTTGGCTTCCCCCCCCAGATAGTGGTCAGCGTCCCTCAGAGGATCGTGGCCCGGTACACCCGCCCCGTCCAGACCAGCTTCCAGGAGGTTGCGGCCTCCAAAGTGATGGTCACTGTGGGAGACCGGAGCTCTAACCTGAGAGGTAAGGAGTGAGGGGTCGTGTGTCCCGCGTGGGCCCTGCCAGGCCAGGAGGCCAGGGGCCTCGGGCCCTTCTGATGGGGTTTTGCTGCTTTTCCTACTCAAACTCGCTGACTCCGAGGCGGGCATTTAACCCCCGCTGGCCCACCCCTTCCAGCTGTTTAGAAATTCGAGTCCTCCACAGGCAGTGAAGGGATCTTCCTGAAAGCCCAGTGCTGCGAAACTGCCTGTTTCTGGGCTGGAGGTGCAACGTCAGCCCAAGGGCACCCAAGTGGAGAAAGCCACTATTCATCCCAGAAAATGTGGCTTAGCAGGCCTCACCACCGATTTTGATTTTCGTAATTACCTCTCCCAAGTCATGCATAGAACGTTCGACCTCATCCCCTGCCTGTGACAGCCCTGGACAGCAGCTGCCGGAAATAAATGCATCAATACAGGCTGTTTTTAAAAAACCACTTAACTGGTAGAATTCAATACCACTGTCGTGGTTCTGATGCACCTCTCCTGCCTCGTGGTCACCTCTCTCCCTGCTCCAGTGCAAGTGGACAGCACTGTGCCATTGCCCAAACGATGCTCAGGGTATTAGTGGGGAACTAGTGCCCTCCTGATGTCCAGGGATAAATCGCCCGTTTTCCCTGCTGACAGGAGCAGACAACACACACTAGCGGGCTCGACCCGCTGCCGTGCCCCTGGATGTGGGCTCTGAAAAAACGCTGAAATCGCCCATGCTACAGGATGCCCCCCATTCCCACATAATGAGTAATTTGTCCTCAGCTTTTATAAACTGCAGCTTCATGAGGAGGAATGCGGGCACAGGTCCGGTTCTCGGGCCGGCCGGCCTCCACGTGGCCTGCTCTCATGTCCTCGTGCCGGGGCTCTGCAGGTGGGGGCCTCGGGGGCCTGGGTGCGCGGCCTTCTCACCCCCTCCCGTCTCCAGGTGAGTGCTCCCCCGGCCAGGTGGAAAGCATCGCAGCCCTGCACCCAGAATCCCTCCTCGGCTGCCAGCTACAGTTCAAACAAGACATCTTCGACTTCCCAGCCCGTGAGGTTTTCACCGTAGAACCGGAGTTCGACGCTGCCCTGGGTGAGTCTGCGGGGTTTGGTAGTGAACACTGACCTGCGTGGCAGGTTCGCCTGCGGTTCATTTGGCCCGCGATGGCCGTCTGTCCGGGGGGCGGTATCCGTCAGGAGCCCAGCCTGGGGACCGATGCCGTCACCCCGGCCTCTGGTTCCCTGCAGCCGCCGGGAGGGGTTGGCATTCCCAGCTGCTCTCAGCAGCCACCTACAGCTGGCGGAAAGGACTCGGTTCAGAGTTGGGAACCTGGTTCCAGGCCTTTCCTGCTCTTCTGGCCTCAGAGCCTGCAGGCGAGGAGGCTGCTTCCCTCGTGAAAAGGGAAGGGTGGTGCCCTGCTCTGCTGGCATGACGGGGCTCTGAGAGGGATGGAAGGGACTTTATTCAACCGGCAGTTGAGGGCATGGGCGTCTGTGGAGTGTAACTGCTCCACGGAACTGGTAACCAGAGCCGTGGAACTGGCAGCCGGCACCACGGGCTGGAGCGGCGTGCTGGCCGCGTGGAGTGACCCGAGTGTCACCAGGTCACTAAGAGGAGGGCCCCCCCTCGCCGGATGCCGTGAGCACTCAGGACAGGCCCTGGGATGGGCTTGCACCGTGCCCAGCTCGTGCACGTGCCGAGACGCTGAGTCCCGTGCTCGTGCAACGAGACTGTCAGTGTTGTCGTGAGAGGGGCTGGGGATGACCATTTGACACGTCGCTCAGTTCTTTCTAAGAATCCGCTGCCACCGGCCTGCAGCTCCCAGGGGCCAGGCGAGGCCCTCCTCTCCCTGGTTCACTCTGCGTCTCTGTCCCTCTGGCAGCAGCGCGAGAGCGTCCTCGGCGCCCCGGCTGCCGTGTGGGATACAGGCGGTGTATCCTGAGGGCACACTGTGTGCAAACCTGAGCTTGGGGCTTAGCACACAGTAGGCACTTGGTGGTCCCGGGCCCCGTGGATTCACCAGCACAGCCCCACGAGGGGTGCGATGTCACCCCCGCTTGACAAGGGAAACAGAGTCAGCAAGGAAGCCCACTCACCTGGGGCCTCCTGGCTGGTGGTGGGGAGAGAGGAGGAATGGAAGGGACTCACCTAGAGGCGCCTGGCTGGTGGGAGCACAGGAGGGACCCCAACCCAGGTATCCTGATTCCTGGATCTGGAGCTTTCCAAGGCACCACTCAACAGTGTTCATTCAGCTCTTTTACCCACTGTGGGTCAGGCATGGACCCTGAATAGTCCCAATCAGGCCTCCACAGAACTTCCTGCCGCACCTGGGGCGTCAGCAGTACTGGGGCCCAGCCCCACTCACGTACGGCCAGTGTTGGGTCGTGGTATCTGTTCACCATTCCCTCACCCCTGTTCTGAGCCAGACTGGCCGGGCCCTGAAATGCAGAGCTGGAGCAGGCATTCCTGCCCCAGGGGAATCCATGAGCAGAGGATTCTGAGACAGAGAGGGGGAGAGCTGGTCACAGAAAGGGTGTCCAAAGGGAGGGGGGCACTGAAGAGGGACTTCCCAGGAGGCCCCGGGAGGAGGGCATGCCTCACCCGGGCTCTGCAGGGTGGGTAGGAGTCCTCCAGGGAGCAGGGTTAGCATCAGGGCCTAGGTGGAGAGGAGACGAGGTGGAATAACGCCCTTGTCTCCACAGGCCGGTACCTCTGCTCGGTGACTATGCTCAGGCTTACGGACAGGCAGCTGAAGCACCTGAGCCTGAAGAGGACAGCACTGCTGGTCACTCCCTCTCTCCCAGGCAGCCACTTCTCCGGAGAGCAGGTCGGGGCCGAGGTGCCCTTCAGCCCAGGGCTTTACACTGACCAGGCTGAAATCCTTTTGAGCAACCACTACACCAGCTCCGAGGTCAAGGTCTTTGGTGCCATGGAAGTTCTGGAGAACCTGGAGGTGAGTGGTGACCAGGCAGGAGCCAAGGCCTCAGAGGGACCAAGAGGCAGGGAGGACCAGCTGGGGTGTGGCGATCCTGGACCACCTCTCTTTAAAATTAAAAGTTGTAAGGGAATTCCCCGGTGGTCCAGTGGTCAGGACTCCGCACTTTCACTGCTGAGGGCACTCGTTCAGTCCCTGGTCAGGGAACTGAGGTCCTGCAAGCTGCGTGACGCAAAATTAAAAAACTAGAACATTTTAAAAATTAAGTCCCTTGACCCTTTTCCCCATAGCACTGCCGCTGTCTGTCGTCCCGTAGAATCGTGTGAATGGTTGTGATTGCCCCCGGTCTTCCCCGGCTGGAAGTGACTTACGCGGGGAGACGCTGAGTGCAGGGCCCGCCTGACACGTGGCATCTGCTCAGCGAACGTGTCCCGTGTCCATGAATGAATTCAGGACGGGGGGGCACGCTGACGAGGGGCAGGAAGAAAAGCTCTAACCTCTGACCTATCACTGATCCACTGATGCCGCACACCTGGGGACGATGATGTCCCCATCTCTGGGCCTGGGTTTCCCCCTCCGTTGAGTGGCGGTGCAGGACACCGGTCCTGCGGCCCGGCAGGCCGGGAGGAGGTTGGGGTGATGTGCGAAGGGCTCGCTGGTGTCTCCGCCGGCTCCTTCTCTGGTCTCACTGCGGCAAACGTAGCTGAACGTCCTCACAGTGACACAGGCATGAAGTTGCTATTGGTGGTGGAGCTCCTGCTGGGCCCCAGGCTGGGCTGCTGGCCACGGGCCATGGACAGAACTCCTGGCTGCTCCCTTGGGAAGCTGGAGTTCGGTGGTCGCTCACGCAGTGCAGCGTTTTTTTTAAGGAGCTCTTGATTAGAATTCCATGATATTGATTTGTCCTTTCCCTAAAAATGCCCCAGCATAGACAGCGTACTCCCCTGAGTTTGCGGATTGCACGCCTGTCAGAAGTGCCCAGGCCTCCTCACCTGCCTGGGAAGCGGGAACTGGTAGGGTCCGCGCCATCGGCCCACGGGCCCAGGAGGGCAGCTCACGTGTGTCAGGCAGACGTGGGGTGTGCCCCTCAGCCCTGACGTCTCTCCCAGGTGAAGTCAGGGTCCCCGGCCGTGCTGGCCTTCGTGAAGGAGAAGTCTCTGGGGCTGCCCAGCTTCGTCACCTACACAGTCGGCATCTTGGACCCCACGGCCGGCAGCCAGGGGCCTCTGTCCACCACCCTGACCTTCTCCAGCCCCACCACTAACCAGGCCATCACCATCCCCGTCACCGTGGCCTTCGTGATGGATCGCCGGGGACCTGGTGCTCGTGAGTTACGGGACGGGACACCCGCTGGGAGGGACCTGGCAGAAGGGACGGGCAGAGTGGTCCAGGTGGGAGTGGAACCGGGAGTCTGAAGGCTGCAGGAGCAGAAATGCAGAATGTGTCTCTCAGCCGGGGCCCCTCACCCTCTGAGCACGCACACGACGTGAGGGGCTCCGCACACGGTTCGGTAACTCTCTTTCTTTGGACCACAGACGGCGCCGGCCTCTTCCAGCACATCCTGGACTCCTACCAGGTCATGTTCTTCACGCTGTTTGCCCTGCTGGCCGCGACCGCGGTCACGATCATAGGTGAGGCGGGCGTGCCGTGTCCCCACCCCCCGATTGCTCCCGCATCCCCACCCCCACTCTAACCACCCGTGCGTCTCGCAGCCTACCACGCGGTCTGCACGCCCCGGGAGCCCAGCACACCACCAGCCCTCTCCCCGCGAGCCAGCCCTCGGCACAGCCCGCACTGTGAGTAGCCACCCCGAGGAGCGGGCGGCGGGGGAGGATCCCCAGGTCTCAGAAGGCCTGGCCCTGGGCATGAGCTGCAGCTGGGCTGTGAGGCCCAGAGGGCAGGCCTGCGAGCTGGTGGGGGAACGGGAGCTGGCGGATGCTGGTCCCGGAGGGGCTGGGGCCAGGGAGCCCTGTCTCTGCGGGTGGGCGTGTGGGGCCGGGGTCCCACCCGCTGGGGCTACCGCGAAGGGCTCTCAGCTGGGGCTGGACGGGCTGACTCAGAGGGGAGGGTTCTGGGGGTCCCGATGAGGTGTTTCTCGGATGGAGAAGAATCACTGGACTCGTTCCTGTTAGCGGTGCCCCCGCCTCTGGTGGTCCTGAAGCGCTGGTGACCCTGCACAACCCCAGGGTCTCCTCTCTCTGTGAGTGGTGTCCCCTGAGGCTGTGCAGTACCCAACCTGCACCGCTGTCCGTGGCATCCCTGTGTCTCCGGATTCCCATTCAAGGGTTCTCTCCCCTCCACAAGGAATCCTTGAGGGGGTGTCTGCTGACCTATGGGGCCATGGCCTGGCTTCAAGGGCTCCGTGAGTTGTTTGAAAGAGGACACAACTGTGTATATAGGTTGGTGTTCCTGGGGTAACAAGATCCTACATGCATCCTGGACCCCTAGAATCACAGCCTTCTCTCAGGCCCGCGACCCCAGGGAAAGCCGTGGACTGCCCAGCAGCTCGCTTCCCCACGTCAACTCCGATTCCTCATGCAGCTGTGCTTGCAGTGGGCGCTCGCCTTGCTAACTGCGTCCCCCAGCACACCCCTCCCCGGTTTGTTGGAGCCACGCTGGGGGCCTCGCGTTGCCTCCTGGGCACTCCAGACCCTTCGCACACGTTGGAGTCTGTTTGTGCAGCTTTCTCTGCCCAGATGGACGGGCCCGCTCCCCGTGTGTCCTGTGGATGGGACGTGGCCGTGGGATCCTGGGACCTGGCAGGCTGTGCGCGCCAGGAGGTCAGGGTCACGGTCCAGGCCTCTGCGTGCGCAGCTCAGCAGGCCCCTGTGGGCCTCGTGCGCTGGCCCAGGAGCCGGGGGCGTAGCTGGGCAGCAGCCCCTCGGAGCTGTTGTCTGGCGTAGGCCCTGCGGGGTGTGAGGAACGTAGAGGTCTCCCTTTGGCTCCTTGCTCACTGGGGCTCTCTTCCCACCCTAGATGTTGCTGCCTCATCGCCAACGCCTTTCAACGCGCTGCTTCCTGCTCGCAGAGCCAGCCCTCCCTCGGGGCTGTGGAGCCGTGTGTACCCCTCCCACTAGTCAGGAGGGCCAGGACCCCCGTGCCTCCACCACCCCAGGGCCGGGCCTGCTGGGTCCAGCCTGGAGCAAGCCCGGCCGCCGCCGCCGCCCCTCTTCCTGTAACTGTAGCTTAGGCCACGCTCACGAGCTTGTTCTTATAAGTAGGAGTTTAAGTTTGTTGTCTGGGGGTTTTTGTTGTCGTTTTCTACTGAGAGTCTTGCAAAGGCAAAGACCTTGGCTCCTTCCTCAGCCTGGTTGTCTGGGGTTTCGGGACGATGTACACTTCGGCTTTTAGTTTCTTGGTCTCTAAAATCGCTCCCTTCTCAGGACCTGGAGCCGGTGGGAGTCTGTGGAGTAGGGGTCTGTAGATGCTGTGATAGCAGTGGTCTCAGGGAAAGGACTTTCTATTGGATTTTTTACTTGTGTGGGTTCTTCTCTCTATGGAAACTGGACTTTTCCCCTCGTCGGGCTGCTGCTGGGAAATGATTGCAGCGAACAGACACGAGTGACAGGGGCCGCCCCGTCCCTGCACAAGGAGCCTCAGGACCGGGGCCAGGGCGCCCGGCTCAGCCTCGGGGGCGCCCGAGACGCCGGGGAGCTGGGAGCTGGGCCTCCTGCCCGCCTCGGGCCACTGTGAGTGGATGGCCATCCTTTGTGGTGCTTTGTTTCCCGAGCGGTGTACTTGGACTCGGCCCCGGGGGGTCCAGCTCATCCTGTCCTGGCTTCGCTATCAGCACAGGGACTTCGGAATCGGAGCTGGGAAATGTCCTTGGCCTGGAGACAGGGACTCTCCTTGTGTTCCACTGTTCCGCCCACGCACAGACCCATGTTCTCTGTCCCTCCCTCTGTACAAAGCACCTCGCAGATCTGAGCCTCTGCCGCCCCTCGGGACGGCCTCCCTCCGGGCAGCTCCCAGGACGGGCCGGGGAGGGGGCGACTCGGAAAACGCCCTCCTTCCCAGCCCTCGTCCACACAGCAGCTGAGACCTCCAGGATGCGGCCCCTCCTGAGGCCGGGGTGCCGTGCCGCCCCCAGGAAGGCCCGGAGCCTGGCAGGCGTGGACCCTGAGCTGCACACGTGAATCCACCTCAGCCCTTTGGGACTGGGCCACGCGATTTATTTTTTTAAAGCTGGAGACAGGAAGAATTGTGCCTTGCATATTACTTGAGCTCAGACTGGCAACTTGGATGTAAATAGGCGCATTTCTACTTGGTTTATTTAATAAAGCTCTATAATTTCTTAAGATGTGCGTGATTATTGCCGGAATCACATGCGTCCTGCCCAGAAGTGACTCGGGCCTGGTGACATTGCTTGCCGTGGTGTGCATTTGGGGAGCAGGTCTGTGTCCTGCCAGCCTCTCTTCTCTAGCTGGGCAGCCCAGCCTCCTTCCCACCCCTGAGGGACCGGCAGGCACCAGGGCGGGGTGCCGTAGTGTCTGCCCACAGCTGCCTGCTCAAGGCCCCCAGACAGGCCTTCCCTGTCGGAGGACGTGGCAGCCCTGCCCACACATCACTGGGGTCACCTAGACGGCCTCTCGGCTCCCCTCCCTCTCCAGCCGTCCCCTTCTCTCTGCAGCTCTGGCTCCACCACCCCACCCCTGAGACCATCTCCCCTGGTCACAGCCGGACACCGGCCCCATTAGTTAACTGGCCCTGCCTTGCTGGCAGCCCCTCCTCTGTGTCCCCCGGCCCCTCACCCTGTGCCCCTCAGGGTTGGCCCTCCCAGCCCCAGGCCCTGCCTGCGGCCTTCATGGGGCGCTCGTGCGGGGTCATCCTGAGTGCGCCGTGGGGCAGGGCCTGGCATCACGTGTCACAGGGGTGGGAACGGAGGCTTAGAGACAGGTAGCCACCCAAGGTCGCAGGCCACCCAGAGGTGCTGCTGGTGGAGACCAGCTGTCCCGGACATCACTTGCCGGCCTCCTCGGAGTCTGAGCCCCTGACGCGGAGCTGGGCAAAGAGCAGCCGGAATTTCAAAGCAAAATTTGCATTTCGCAGCCCCCCGTGCTGCTAGAAGCCAACACGTGACTACATTTGGGGCCAGAGCAGAGCGGCTATGTCCCAGGCAGCTGGTGAAACGGTGCCCTGAAGGGACGGGTGCCCTGTTCACCTCCCGTCCCATCAATGCCGGCTCAGCAGACCCAGTGGGGCTCTTCCTGGCGAGGACGGTCGGGCCACCAGAGTCACTGGGCTGTCCTCGTGTCCAGCCTGCACCCCAACCCGGGACGGCGTCCCCTGACGCCCAGGCATGCGAGCAAGAGTTTTGGGCTCTCTCCTCCCCAGACGTCTCTGTCATCTTAAAGCACGTGCTGCTAGAAACAACCAGACCCGGCCAGAGGCGAGGGCGTTCACAAAACCCGGTGACGTGCTTCAGCTTTCTGTTCCCAAACTAACCAAGCAACTTTCACTCTCTAAAGGGTGCCAAAAAATGCTTTTAGCACCATTTAGCGCCAAAATTACAGTATTGCATATCGATTTTTTTTTCCTCCAGAATTCCTAAGTTTGGCCAGAAAATAACTCTGTGTGTCTCTCTCTGTCTCCCCCTGTTTTTCTGTGTGTGTGTTGGTGTGGGGGGCATACTGGAAATGTTACGTCTCGAGGTCTGAAATACCACCTATGAGACAGCCCGGAACCTGGGCATCCAGGTGGGTGGGAAAGACATGGAGCTTAGAGATGAGGTGGCCAGGGGTGCAGGCCCCGCCTCTGGGGCTAGAGCGGAATTGTGTTCCCTCCCTGCGCTGCAGTGTTCCCCCTGTCTGCATCTGGCCTGCCTGCCACCCCACGTGGCTCCGGGGGAAGAGGTGGTAGGTGGGCTGCGTGCTCATCCCAGCCCTCAGCCTCCCAGTGCCTCCCCCAGAGGCTCATTGCATTCCCCCCATGGAGGGGGCGCCATGGTCGCGTGACTTGCTTTGGCCACCGGAAAGTGGGTGGAAGTGACCGCATGTCAGTTCAGAGCCTGTGCTTAAAGAGGCCTCACCAGTTTCTGCTCACCCTCCTTGTGCTTCTGCAGTTGACAGAATAACAAGGAAACCCAGGTAGCTGCTGGCCCCAGGAGGAGGAGAGACATCTAAGAGGGACCTGAGACAAATCTGCCCATCCCAGACCAACTGACCTGCAGACTTGTGACCTTGAGAGTAAATGATGGTAGTTACAAACCACTGACTTTGGGGACAGTTTGTTAGGCAGTGTCGTTGCAGCAGTAGGTGACTGACACAAAGCGTGGCATGGATTCCCTTCTGGCTGAGCCCTTCAGGGTAGGTTTCTGCCACTTGTCACAGAGCCTGATTGACATGGTTGCAGCCTCGTGGCCCCTTACCTTCAGTCTGTTTTCTCCTGGGCCCTGCCCAGGGCTGCCCCTTTGGCCCATCCCGCTGGACAGGGCTTTCCAGTGGCCCTGGCAGAGGCTGGAAGGGCGCCTGGTGCTCAGAGCCTGGGCCAGGCACTCAGGCAGGCACCTCAGAGGCCCCGGTTTCCTCCCTCTTGGGAGGGGCCCAGTCAACCTCACCCTCGGGCTGCTGCTCTCATCCTGTTGTCACCCCAATGGGCTGGGTGAGACACGTCCTGCTTATGGTGACAACCCGGAGCAAGAGGGCAGGAGGGAACACACAGCCCCCCAGGGGCTGGGCGGGACGGGCCTGCTAGCCTGTGCTCTCCAGTCCCTTGAACAAAACCAGTCACGAGTCTGAATCTAGAATCAAGGCTCAGGAATAGTCTACCTTGGCTGGGAGGAGCTGCAAAGCCACAGATGTGAACGGAGAGGTCAAGAGTCAAGGTCATTAAATAAATAAATAAATAAATAAATTTAACAAAAGAGTCAAGGTCATTAACGCAAAGCAGTCATGGGTTGTCTTTTTTCTTATTGTTCAACTCCCTCATCATATATCCTACAGATGGGAAAATTGAGGCCCAGAGACAGGAAGGGACTAGCAGGGGCCACCCCTGAGTAGCACATCAGGCCCCGGCCCTGAAAGTCAAGGTCATCCCTCACCACCACCCCCGCCTCCCCAGAGCAGTGACACAGGTCATGAGGACGCATTAGTCAATGGCGTGGGCCTTTCACCCTATGATTAATTCTCAAGGATCCTGTCTAGATCCACAATTTCAACATCACATAAAGTGAGCAATCTCAGAGAGAGAGAGAAAGGAAGAAGACGAAGCCGGGAACCGTGCGTTTGGTGATTGTCTATTATTTTGTTTTATGTTGTATGTAATTAGCACATAAACTTCCGTGGAAGATTTCATTAGCAGACCCATCAGGTGACCGCTTTTTCACGTGGGGAGTATTTACTGAAGGCAAATAAAGAAATTTATAAGAACCAGGAGAGTGGAATCCCATTTTCCCATTGCTCCACAGCTGCAAGGTGTAACGGCTCCAGGGCAGTGGCGGCTCCCTCTCTGGGTCCTTCTCCACAGAGGGGTACGTCAGGAGGCCAAGGGCAGCAGCCCAGAGCCTGGTGGACAAGACCCAGGCACCGGGTAGATCTCCTGCCTGTGCCACTAACCAGCCAGGGGGACCTTGACCTTGAGTACTTCCTGTCACCTCTCTGAGCCTCAGTTTCCCCGTCTGCAGAGTGGTAATTATCACACTACCTCCTCCGTAGGTGTGCCGTGTGGACTGAATGAGCTCCTGTATTAAAACCCCCAGCATGGTGGTGAGCAGACATTTGGTGCTCAGTAAATATGAACTTTTCTGCCTTCTTCTCCCTGGTGATTAGACACAGTTGTCCTCGCCCTCTTGGGGCCATGACACATTCCCCAGGAGTCCCTGTCACTGCTCACGTGGCCAACTGAAGCAAATCAACCATCAGGTCCAGGCTCACAAATGTGGATGATGGGCCAGGCAGGCGGCCCCCGAATGCAAGGGGCTGGGGCTGGACACTGGCGACCCGAGTGCATGGCCTCACCCAGTGACCTCCAGCTGCCAGGTGGGGACAAAGCCCAGTGGGGCCCATTCTTCTAGTTTTCTAGAGACTCCAAAAATCCTTTGGGGGGCAGTAAAACCTTCCACCTTATAAATAATGGTAATAAAATTGAAGTTTAAAAAATATTAAAAAAAAAAAAAAAGCTTGTGTGGGCCGAAGAAACCTGCCCTCAGGCCACCAGTTTTCAATCTCTGAATTTCTTCATAACTGGTAAAATTCGTGTGTTTCCCCAATCCCTTCCTGTGGCCCTGGCAGACATTACCAATCCCTCCCAGCACTCTTTCCTGCTCAAGCAGGACTCTGCCTCAGATTCCCTACAATCCAGCATCCCGGCAGCCACAGCCAGTCAGCTGGTGTTGACAGGAGAGGAGTCCCATCGTCCTCCTTAATCTACTCCAAGCCCCTCATTTTAGAGGCAGGAAAGGACTAGTTTTAGCTCACCTATAACCAAAGACGCGAAGGTATCATCTTTTCTCTGGCAACCGGACACAGAGGGAATGGCTAAAAGATGCTGTGTATGTTAGAATGTATCTTTTTTTTTCCTTCAGAAGTATTGATTTGGGACTGAAGCATCTTAAAGTGCAGAAGTAGGCAAATGTTGCAGCCCCAGCTACCTGCCCCTACGGCCCAAGGGTCCAGGGATCCAGGGTGAGGAGATTGATGGGCAGAGGTAAGAAGTTTAAGTGTGTAACTGTGATCAGTTTGTTAAGTCTTCAGGAACCACTGAAATGACATTCACCATCCGTGTGGGGAGGGGAATGGGTGCTCATGGTCTAAATCAAAGGAAAATGATCAAGGGCTGTTTCTTGGGCACCCCAGTTGGAGACAGATTCGTGTCGGCTGTCAAGTCGGTAATTTTGTTCCCTACGCCAGGAAGGTTGAGATGCTGTTACCACCTCCAGGGGCTGTTGGCAGCCTTTTTCAACGCCCTGCTTCCCAAGGAGCTGGCAGGGCAGAAGGCAGAGTGATGAGTCAGATGGGCCTTCTCTGTGGAGGGGCAGAGAGACAGACAAGGCTCAGAGCACCTTCTACAGGTGGGGAAAGGGACCTTGGTGGTTTGGAGGGTTGGAAGAGGCTCCAGGGAGGAGGCGAGTCAGAACCAGGCGGGAACAATGGATGTCTAGGCGGAGGGGCCAGTTTGAGCCTAAGGTCAGACACTTCTAGCCTCCTGTGGGGAGGAACAGATAGTGGCCTGGGTTCCAATCCTCACCCATCTGGGATGGAGTTATGGCATGTTGTTCTGGGTATAAAAAGCTCTTGGCTCCCAAGCTAGGGGATGTGGGGAAATACTGATTTGGGGTGACTGGGGTCAGTATATTCAAACCAGGCTTCCTGTCCACCCCCACCCCCACCCCCACCCCTGGTCCTGTAACATTCCCCAGGGGCACATGTGACTGGGTTGAGATGTTCTGAGTTCAGGACATCCAGAGAGGAGAAGTCAGCAAAGTTAATTCTTCCCAGTCTAACTGGACTTTCTTTTAGCTTTCTCACTTTTCGACCTACATTAAAACCCATTTTCAGTAAAATTTCACATAATTTCAGATTCGGAGTAGGTTATTTAATTTGATAATTAAAACCTATGCTGGGCTTCCCTGGTGGCGCAGTGGTTGAGAGTCCGCCTGCCAATGCAGGCGACATGGGTTCGTGCCCCAGTCTGGGAAGATCCCACATGACACGGAGCGGCTGCGCCCGTGAGCCATGGCCGCTGAGCCTGCGTGTCCGGAGCCTGTGCGCCGCAATGGGAGAGGCCACGTTCCCCAAAAAAAAAAAAAAAAAAAAAAATACCTATGTTATCAAGTCCTGTCATAAAATATTCTAATTATGGTTAATCCTCGTTGTATTTCATCCTGTAAATTGTTTCATATGTTCTACTTCCTACTGATAAAAGTATACAACAGGTGTCAACATAGAAAGGGTGGTGGGGGATAGAATTTTTCCCAAATTCTATGAGGGAGCACACGAAAAGCTGTGAAACTTCCCCTGTAGGCAATGGGGAGCCATGGAGTGTGCCAGAGCAGGAGTGTGTCTGTGTGAGTGGAATCCCTTCAGGGCAGCCAATAGGATGACTGCTCATCCAAGGCGAGCTGACGGGCTCTATTTGGGGAAAACACGTGCACTCACCTCACCTCTGCCCCTTGGTCCTTTCACCAGGCTCCCCCAGGCTTCTGCTTCCGGGCCCTGACTGTCCAGCCAGTCCCCTCCCCTCTCTGGGTCTCAGCTTCCCCTCGGTTCTGATCAGGTGCCCCAGCTCCAAAAGGCTGCGGGTCCAGGAAGGGAGCAGACCCAACACCCGGCCCCGCCTACCCGCCTACCCGCCCGCTGGATCCACAGCCTCAGGGAGCACAGCTGCCGCCCCCGGGGGCTGCCCTGCTCTTGGCAGGAGAGAGGCTAAACCTCAGAGGCCACAGCTGAGTGGGGCTGGGCGGCCCGACTTAACCAGCATGCCGCTGTGAGGCTCTGAAGGGCAGGACACTCAGGCCCCACTTTCCTGACTGATTCGGAACATCTGAGCCTCATTGGCTCCTCCCACCCCAGGTCCGCGGGGGCCTTGGGGATGCTCCCGTCAGCCCCTGGGCCTCGGCCGGTGTGCCCTTCTGTTTGTCTCTTCTCCCTTCTCCCCCTGCCTGGCTCCCCCCTCAGGGCAGAAGTCTCACCTCTTCTGCGATTCCTCTTCCTCCTCTTCGCCTTCTGCACCCCTCCCCTCCCCCTCCGACTCCCTCTTCTAACACCCTACAGCCACGCTACTCAAACTCTGGTCCTCCTCGGATCAACAGTGTGGGCGCCACCCGGGAGCCTGTTAGAAATGCAGACTCTCAGGCCCCGCCCCAGACCTGCTGGATCAGGACCTGCATTTCAGCAAGACCCCCAGGTGACTTGTGTGCACTTTTCTAATTACAGAGTAATCTGAGTTAATTGAAGTAGAAAATATAGACAAGAAAAGAAACATCACCTGTAGCGCCTCTGCTGATTGCCAGCTCCGTTTTCAATGCGCTGTTCTTTCTTCCCAAGACTTTTTTCTTAATTTTTATTTTGTATTGGAATATAGTTGATTTACAATGTTGTATAAGTTTCAGGCGTACAGCAAAGTGATTCAGTTATACATATCTATTCTTTTTCAGATTCTTTTCCCATATAGGTTATTGCGGAATGTTGAGAAGAGTTCCCTGTGCTGTACAGCAGGTCCTTGTTGGTATTCTGTTTTATATATAGTAGTGTGTGTATGCTGATCCCAACCTCCTAATTTATCCCTCCCTCCCCATACTCCCCCTTTGGTAACCACAAGTTTGCTTTCTAACCCTGTGAGTCTGTTTCTGTTTTGTAAGTAAGTTCGTTTGTCTCATTTTTTTTAGATTCTACAGAAGTGATATCATATGATATCTGTCTTTCTCTATCTGACTTACTTCACTTAGTATGATTTCTAGATCCACCCATGTTGCTGCAAATGGCATTATGTGCTTTTCTCTGGGTGGGTTGTAAGAGTTGTTGAGCCAAAATCCCAACGGGGATTTAATTTCTGGAAGCCCCTCCCTGAACCAGCCGCCCTGACTGTGGCCGTCTCTGTCCCGGTGGAGTCCACTCCAGTCAGCCTGGCACAGCCAGGGATGGGGACCAAAGTCCTGCTGAGGACAGAAATGACAAAAGCAGTTGAGGTTCCCTGCTGATAGGAGGGATGGTCCTCGCAATCCTGAACTTCACTCACCCTCTAAGCCCAGCCTGCACTGGCTGCAGGGCCCCAGGAGGCTTCCGACCCCTCCCTGCACTCCCGGACCTCATGGGAGTGACAGCCCAGGCTTAGACCAGGGCCAGAGCGGGAGCAGTCCTGAGGGAGCTCGGAGGAGGCCTAGCCAAGTGTAGGGGAGGGGATGGTCAGGGAGGGCTGCCTGGAAGAGGGGACACTTGCTCAGGCATCTTGGTGGAATAGTAACAGCTTTTTCTGGTGGACAAGAGAAAGAGGGAAGGGTTCCCAAGAAGGGGGAACAGCACTTGCAAAGATGACCAGGGAGAGGACAAGGAGTTGTGTGTGTGTGTGTGTGTGTGTGCGTGTGTGCGCTGGGCGGGCAGTGGCAGTAGCAGGGAAGTGTGTAGCAGAGGTCAGGAGAATGTTGAGGTTATGTGTCTGGGGCAGGGTTTCTGCAGGTCTGTCGTAAACACTTAAGCAAGTGAAGTTAAGGGCTGGACCAGGCCACTGTTTTCTATGTGCAGGCTCTGGAGCCAGGAGGCCTGGGTTCAAATCCTGACTCTGCTTCTCATGTGCTGTGTGACCGTGAGCTAGTTGATGAACCTCTCTGTGCCTCAGTTTCCTTACCCGGGAAATGGAGGCAATGATGGTGCTTCGATCATTTGGGCTGATGTGAGATTAAATGAGTTAATTAATGGAAAGTACTGGGAAGAGTTCTTGGCATATAAAGGGCCAGCCAGAGACCAAGGATGGGTAGTCCTCTGCCCCGATCCTCAACTTCCTCAGTTGCACTGTGGGCAGTGTGAAACCTCTCCTGCAGGGGCGTTTGTAAATATTCAGCCATATCCAATAGACATGCATGTGCCTGGCCTTCTGCCTGGCAGGCTCGGCTTCTCTCATGGAGTTGGCACTGTAGTGGGGGACGCGGAAAAAGTATAAATAGATAACCCGGTTGCGGAGATAGTGCTAAGTGCCATGAGAAGCAAGATGGTAGGAGAGAGGATGATGGCATGGTGGAGGGGACCCTGAATCAGTTTGGTGGTCGGGGAAGACTTTTCTGCAGTGAGATTTGAGTTGAGATCTCAGAGCCAAGGAATCAAGAAAGATGGGGCAGGAGGAGCGTGCCAGGCCAAGGGAACAGCGTATGCAAAGGCCCTGAGGTGGGAGTGCTTTTGGTCTGACTGTGGAACAGCACGGGGGCAATGTGGCTGGAGAAGGGTGGCCAGGTTTTAGCAAATAAAAATAATAGGGGACCCAATTAAATGTCTGCAATTAGAATTTCAGGTAAACAGCAGAGGATTTTTTTAGTATAAGTATGTCCCAAATGGTGCCTGGGATGTACTTATACTAAAAAAAATCGTTTGTTGTTTATTTGAAATTCCAGTTTAACTGGGAACCTCTATTGTATCTGGCAATCCTAGGCTGGAGGGGGGAAGTTGGGGGAGATGAGTCAGCAAGCAGGCGGGGCTTGGCCGACCTGGGGAGGTAGCTGGATTTCATTCTCAGGGTCATGGTTAACAGGGCCGTGGCCTCCAGCTTCCATCCTGCTCCAGGTGCTAAGTGGGTCGGCGTTTTAGCTTAATGGGGGATGTGTCTGTCAGGGACCCCGGAACAAGTGGTTCAAGCCACCCACGTCATGGAGAATTCTCCAAAAGATGACTCATCCCAAGTAACAGACAAGAGAGCTGGGGCTGCATCGCGCTCCAGGGAGGTGAAAACCTCCCTCACAGGAATGACAGGGAGGGGAGGCGGTTGAGGTAGTAGGGAGTGATGTTAAAATTAGAAAGATCCTGTTCTCCTAATCAGAGATGCAGCCAATGCCCCACGAATCTGTAATGGGCTTCCTTGCAGACTTCTGGAAGGGGGAGGCCAGGGTCAGCTGTGTAAATATTCATGGGGAGCCGGGAGAGGGTCCGGGGGATGCGGGCCTGCCCCCTCCCCGCAGAGGCCCAGCGGGAGGTCTGGGTGCTTATCCTGCCCTGCGGCTAACAGGGTGAATTGTGACGTCAGGCCTGCCCTGCTCCCTCTGAGCCTGGGGGGACGGATGGAGAATCAAGTTCAGGACGGGATCCCAGAGGGAGAATCAGGGCCCCTCACTTGGCCTCTGCTGGCCCCGCAGACTCAGTGCTTGCTGAAAGAAAGAAAGAATGAATGAATGAACGAATGAGGGCTCTTTGGCAACCCCCTCCTTTTCCTGGCAGGGCTATTTTCAGCCTTCTGCTAGGACCTTTGTGGGCACATCCACACCGTGTCACGGCAGACAGATTAAAAAGCACCCACATGCCTCATTAAATAGAATTTATATATAACTATATGGCGCTGAGTCAAGATGCAATCGACTAGTTGACTGATGTTCTGTTCTGTGGACATTTAATTAAACATTTATTCATTCTGACGTGTCAGTGTGTCTTTCTCCTCCCTCCTCTACCCCATCTCAAACACATTCCTGGGCCCCCGACAGGCTCCTGGCTGCCGAAGCTCTGCCCCAGCGGCTAAAGGGGCGGCCTTGTCTCAGGGCCGCAGGCGCCCCGTCTGTAAAAGGGGAAGGTTGGATGAGGTGACCCCCACTGCGCATGCTCCTCCCATGAGGAGGACTGTTGGAGCCCCCCATCCCCGTTCCTACAGAGACCGCGGAGCGATAATAACTGCAGCCCCTCTGAGGGATGTTGAATTCCACAGCCTCCAACACCAGCAGATGTTCTTATCCCCATGTTACAGATGAGAAGGCAGAGGCTGGGACGTTAGGACAACACATCTGGGGCCCTGGTACACCTGAGACGAAGTCCCCAAGGCTGTTTGAGGAGACGTGGGCCAAAGAGCGTTAAACATCGTGGGGTGACAGGGCAGAGAGGGCCATTTCCCTTCAATCCTGATTATAGGAAGGAGAAGCACTTGGCCACCTGCTGATGGGTCTTCAACACCCCTCCAGCACTTGCTAATCAAGAAAGAACAGGCCTCAGGCTCACAGTGTAAAATGACAATTTCTAGCTAGAAATTAACAGGAGCACTGAGGTGAGAGGCAGGCAAGGCTTCCTCGGCAGTTACGTGGAGGCCCCAGCCAGTCAGGAGCTCCTGGGTGGGCTGCATGCTTAGCCTGAAGAAGCTGGTTACCCAGCTCCCCGCCTCCTACCCGCTTCAGATGAGCCCCAATGGAGACACGGGAAGAATGGTCAGACTCCTTAATTGAAGCCATTCTAGCAGATATGGTGTGTGTATTTTCTTTCTTTGAATAGCTTCAGTGAGATATAATTAACATACTACACAATTCTCCCTTTAAAAGTGTACGATTCAATGATTTTCAGTACATTCACAGTGTTTTACAATCAATTTCAGAACATTTTCGTCACCCCATAGAGAAATCTTCACCTACCTACTGCTCACCCACCCCCCGGCCCTAGGCTACCACTAATCTACTTTCTGTCTCTATAGATTTGCCTATTCTGGACATTTCGTGTAAATGGAATCCTACAATATGTGGTCTTTTGTGACTGATGTATTCCGCTTAGCGTGTTTTCAGGTTTCATCCCTGTTGTGGCAGGGGTCAGCATTTTATTCTTTTTTATTACCAAAGAGTATTCATTGCGTGCATAGACCACATTGTATCTATCTATTGATCAACTGATGGACATTGGGTTGTTTCCTCTTGTTAGCTCTTATAAATAATGCTCTTACGACATCTGTGTACAAGTTTTTGTGAGGCTGTATGTTTTCAGTTCTCTTGGCTATATACCTAGGGCTGGAATTTCTGGGTCATATGGTATAAATGCTTAAATGTTTGAGGTACTGCCAGACTCTTTTCCAAAGCAGCTGCACCACTTTAGATTCCCACCAGCAATGTATGAGTGTCCCATTTCTCTACATCCTTGCCAACACTTATTATTTTCTGTATTTTTAGCTAACCTAGTGGGTGTAAAGTGGTATCTCATTTTGGTTTTGATTTGTATTTCCCTGATCACTGATGGTGTCAAGCATCTTTTCATGTACTTATTATATTTTTTTGAGAAATGTCTATTCAGATCCTTTGCCCATTTTACATTGGGTTGTCATTTTTAATTGTTGAGTTGTAAAAGTTCTTTATGTATTCTAGAAACAAGGATCTCATCAAATGTATGATTCAGAAAAATTTTCTCCTGTTCTGAGGGTTGTCATTTCAGTTTCTTGATTGATGTCCTTTGAAGCATACAAATTTTTCGTTTCAACAGTGTCCAGTTTATCTCGTTTTTCTTTTGTTCCTTACGATTTTGGTTTCATGTGTAAATCATTGTGATTTTGACTTGCATTTCCCTAATGACTAATGATGTTGAGCATCTTTTTGTGTGCTTATTTGCCATTTATATATCTTCTTTGGTAAAATGTCTGTTCAAATCTTTTGCCCATTTTTAATTGGGTTGTTTGTCTTGTTATTATTAAGTCATAAGAGTTCTTTATATAGTCTATACACAAGTTCTTTGTTGAATGTACATATTGCAAATATTTGCTCCCATACTGTGGCTTGTCTTTTCTTTTTCTTTCTTTTTTTTTTTTTTTGCGGTACGCGGGCCTCTCACTGTCGTGGCCTCTCCCGTTGCGGAAGACAGGCTCCGGACGCGCAGGCTCAGCGGCCATGGCTCACGGGCCCAGCCGCTCCGCGGCATGTGGGATCTTCCCAGACGGGGGCGCGAACCCGCGTCCCCCGCATCGGCAGGCGACTCTCAACCACTGCGCCGCCAGGGAAGCCCATCTTTTTCTTAACAGTGACATTTGAAGAGCAAGGTTTTTTGTTATTGTTGTGATGAAGTCCAGTTTATTGATGGTTTTTTCTTTGAGAGTTCGTGCTTTTGGTTTCATACTTAAGAACTCTTTGCCAAACTCAAGGCCATTCAGGTTTTCTCCTGTGGTTTTTTTCCCTAGAAGTTTTATATATTTAGCTCTCACATTTAGGTATACACTGTATTCCAAGTTAATTTTTGTACATGCCGACAGGTATGAGTTTTCATTCTTTCACATTGTGCCAGCAACATTTGTTGAAAGACTATCCTTTCCCCCATTAGGCTGCCTTGGCATCTTTGTTAAAATCAATGGACCACGTACGTGTGGGTCTATTTCTGCACTCTATTCTATTGACCTTTTTGTGTAACTTTACACCAGGACCACTGGCTTTGATTACTCCTGCTTTATAATAAGTCTTGAAATCATGTAGTGTGAGCCCTCCAACTTTGTTCTTCTTTTGGCAATTTGAGCGGGGCAGCTTTTGTTAGACGGGACTTCCCTGCGTTAAATACCAGGCCCCTGCCCATTGAATACCACACTGTCCCCAGTCATTGTGATGATCAAAAATGCCCCCCACCATATTTCCAAAAGTCCTGACTGGATGCAGTACCCCTCCCCCCCCCACAAGAGAATCTCTTCCTCAAAGGAACGAGAATCAGATTAGTATCAGCAGCACTAGATGATAGAGGAAAATGGTGCAAACCCTTCCAGGTTCTGAGGAAATTGATTTTTAACCTAGAATTCTATACCCAGCAAAACTGTCAGTTGAGTGTAAGGGCAAAATAAATCATTTCAGACACACAAGGACTCAAAGACCTTCCCCCGGGCCATCTCTGGGACAATTGCTAGAGGATGTACACAGCAAAATAGAAAATGAATCCAAGAAAGAGAATACATAAGATCCAAGAGAGCATGGACCCATTCCAGAAGAGTAATGCCAGGAAATCGCCAACGACAGCTGCATAGCAGGCCAAGGAAGCGCCAAGCCAAATTACAACAGTGAGTCAGAGAGCTCTCGGAGGAAGGTTTTTAAGGAGAAAAATGAATATTCTTCAACAAATGGTGATATTAAAAAGATAGATGGTCTTCCTGAGCAGCTGAATGTGGATAATAATAGTAAAATTAATAGATGATAATATGCCTCCCCTTCCCCTCTCTCCTCCTCCAAATCTTTGTTACCTTTATTTTCTTCAGAGTACATAGTTACATCTTTTTTCCTGCAGTGCAATGTAAACTCCTTGGCCTTGTATTCATGTAATGATAATATTGGAAGGGCCTATTACTGGTTTTTCAGGTTTAAAATCTCTCTCCATACAAAGCACGGAGATTTTCACTAGAGTTGCTGAACAGTATAGAAATCCCATAAATCATCACAAGGTCCAAGTAGTGGGTGACACAGTCGGGAGGGGAGGGGAAAGGAAGTTTGGTGCAGGAGGCTTGCTGGCGGAGCTCTCAGGACCAGCACAGCGTGGGCGTGAAGGAGCACTGCTGGGCAGGGGGAGGGCTGGCCTGGGTCTGATCCCAGCAGAGGCCTCAGAGGGTCCTATCAGGGGCTCTGGAGCTGGGATGACCCTGAATGGTTGCCCAAGTTTGGACAGGGCACCAAGCTCTTGTACCCCTGCATGGACCAGTCACTGTCCGGCCTCAGGGAAGTGGGGACATAACCTTGGGTGAGGCAGATTCCATGGGCACAGGGCAATTTCCCAAGAGGGATGTGGCTGTGAGCCGTTAGATGCCAACATGTCTGGCTGGTGGGGGATGAGAGCCTCGTCCTGAAATGGGGGTCCGGTTGGCCACCACAGTGTCCATTGCACAGTTCTCCTTTGTTGTACCCTGTGGGAATTAAGATGAGAGGCAGTGTCTGAACTGGACAGCCTGCATGTGTTTTCACTGCTTCGTGTTGCGGGTGTGTTAAAGCACCCTGGATTACCCCTCCTTGTCCACTTCTGCCACCTTGCCCATCAATGCTCTTATGTCATGGGCTTACGTGGGGAGACTGTAAGGGACATCTGGGTGGCTGAGAGTCCAGGGTCTAGTCTTTCATTCGGGGGGTGGTGTCAATCAGCTCACTGCAGCTGGGGGCTTGGGGGAGAGGCAGCGTGGAGATGGAAGTGTGAGGTCAGCTTCAACCCGGAACTGCTGGAAGCGGGTTGCAGGGTGAGGGTGGGGGACAGGCAAATGGGGGTGGGGTGGGGGGAGGGGGAAGCTACTCCTCCCCCCAATCATCTTCTCCCCCCACAATCTTTACTCACATGCCCCAGGATTTAGATCTGAATTTCCTTCATTCCCAAACTGGCAGAGACCCCACGTGTGACCCCAGGGTCAGGGCTCCCAAATAAGTCGAGAGAAGCCGAGGCCATATCCCTTTTGGGAAGGCTCCTGTTATCTTTATAAAATGAGGAAATATTAAAACAGGACTGCGAAGGTTTTGATATATTTTCAATGTATAACCTGAAATGATGAACACAGTTGACACACACAAGCAGGATGTAATATAACTGTGCCCTTCACAAAATAATAACAGGATTTATAAAAATAATATTAATTTCTAGAACATCACAAGTAGCCTAGTGAAAGCGCTTGGTGAATTTGAGGACCTCTAAATAGCCCCACTGCCATTCTCTCCCTCTCCACAGGCCATGCCCAGGGGCCACCCAAGGAGGCCTTAGGGCCCTGGGGGTCCAGGGTCTCTCCATGCAGGGCTTATCCTCTCCTGGAGATAAAGGGGTATCAACAAACATAGGTATAGGATACTAAGTTTTATCAAAGCCAGTGTGATGCCAGCCTTAACAAAGAGACACTGTATCATCAAAATGTACTTATTATAATATTTTAGAAACTTATGAGATGTAGCTAAAGCTTTACCCAGAGGTAAATTTATAGCCTTAAATGCATTTGCTATAAAACAAGAAACTATGGAAATAACCGAACTCTTCAAGAAGATAGAAAAATAATGTTTAGCCCTAAGGAAATTTAGACTATGAAAACGATAAAGGTTTTAAAAAGTCAAGAAATAGAAAATACTATTGCTGGGGAACCTGAGGCTCAGGGGCAAAATAAACTGCTTAAAGTCTCCGTGCCATTTTTGAAGTGGGTCTTTGGCCTGCAGGCCCATCACACCAGACCCTGGGTGTGAGTGGAAGGTGCCTGCCTGGGCCTTGGTGGCTGGTCCACATCCACATCGTGGAGGCCTCAGTGCCGCCAACCGCCTAGAACAGTCTAGGAAACTTGTCTTGCTTGTACAACAAAATGAACCGCGCGTTTTATCAGACTTAGAAAAAATGTCCAAGTGCTTATGAGTTCCTTATTTTCCTATTCACAGCTCAGTCGTCGGCTGACAATACGTAGTAGGAAGGTCAGTTTGGCCGAATTCCTACTTTGTGAAATTTGTACATCAGAGCGGCCCAGGCGGCTATGCAGAGGCGCGAGTCGCACCCCGGCGGCAGGA
>NW_020175040.1:883170-963968 GCF_003031525.2 Neophocaena asiaeorientalis asiaeorientalis
GCACTTTGTCACTTGGTCTCTTCAGCGGTCATCTGGTGCTAGTTGCAGAGCCTGAGCCCTCACCCCTCAGGCAAGGACTTAAGGAAGAGCCACGGGCCCAGTGAAGTCGTCATTCGCTCGGGGAGGCAACGCACCGGGGCTGGGGCACATGCCCCACTTTCCTAGGGAACAGGGACACGCACTGTCGGCAGGTGCCTCACAGCACCGTCCTGGGGATGGCTTCCTTCTTTCCCTTCAGAGTCGCCTCTGGTGACCAGGTATCGGTGGGAAGATGCTGGGAGGTCTGTGTGGGGACTCCCCCGGTGCTGGTCTGGGTGGCAGCCTTGGAGGGAGCTCGGGGTGCTGAGACAGGACTTGTTTCCTGAGTCCCCAGCTCTGTCAGCCTGGCTTCAGAGCCTGTGATAGTATCCCTTTCCAGAGAAACGGTGGCAACACAGGCCTCGGCCCACGTTCTAGGTGCCGTGGGACAGGCTCACATTGGGACTGCAGCAGTCTCTGTACCACCTCCTCCAGGCAGTCCTCAGGAGGGTTCCTGGGCATGGGGGAAACCTTTAAGCCCAGAGACCTTTAAACCCTTTCTCAGGAAGTCCTCTTTTGACCACAGCTGAAGGATGTCATCATGAGTTTCTCAGCTCTGGGGAAAACAGGGTTATAACAAGGAAAGAAATAGGATGCCTTTGGTTACACTGGGTATTGAACTGTTTCTCTTCTGACATCAGAACTCACATCCAGTGTTCAGTTAGCTACATTCTAATGATGTTTCTGGAACTGCCCCCTCCCATCCCTGTAGAGATTCGGGCACATGATAGGTGCTCAGGAGGTGTTGCTGAGTGCCTGAAGGCACAGGCGGTCGATTAGGACCCCTGTGTTTTCCATTAGAAAGTCAGCTTGGGCTGATACAGCTGGTACCAGTGAGCACCCAGAGCCGGATGCACAGGAGGCAGGTGCGTGCGTCCTGGCTCCATCCGTGAGGGCGCCCCGTGTGCCCGGCACTGCTCCAGGTCTTTGCATTTACCAGCTCATTTCATGGTCCCGGCCCTCCCACGCGGCAGGAACGGTTGCCTCTCCCATTTTACGGATGTGGAGACTGAATCTCAGAGAGGTCCTACGACCGGCTCCAGCCCTCTCACCTGGCCAGTAGTGGAGGCGGGACTGGGGCTCGGGTGTCTGGTTCCAGGCCCTCTGCTCTCACCCGTCTCCCACCTGCCCTACATGCTGCCCAGTGATCAGACTTCCCGGGATCCTGCGGGACTCCCAGCCTCCAGTGCTGGAGGAAGCCCAGCACGTGTGGTCCTTGTCCTGCCTCGTGGGCCCTTGTCACCGAGGCCGGGTCCTCGGCATCACCTGAGGTTGCCGTGCGGAGGGGGCCAGGATGGAAAGAGGCGCTCCCTCCCAGCCTCTGCTCCTCCAGGGTTTCCTGGCAGAAGTAAACATTGGCCCGAAGAGGTTAGAGAGGCCTGTGGGGCTGCCTCCCTCGTGCTCTCGTCCCCTCCAGCCCTTGAATGCTGTCACATCACTGGAGAGGACGTTTTTCTGAAGCTCCAAGCTGGTGACTCACTCTGGGGGAGGTTTCCAGTGGCATTCAGTCTCTGTTGACTTTCCAAACAAGCGCTCCTCTGGTCTGTGCTGACATTAACCATGACGGGGGTGCATCAGCTGGGGGGGAGGCTCGAGGGTGGCCAGTGATGAGGGTGTGGCCGGACCAGGGACACGAGCTGCTGTCCTGGGGCGGGTCCTGGCCAGGAGCCTCTGAAAGCGCGCTCATCTTCAGAACAGCCGCGGAGCCCCAGGCCCGGGCCACAGGGTCTGAGGTCCTGGCCGCTTCTGTTCCATTTCCTCTTCCCCTTGGAGCAGAGAGCGGGGGCCAAGAGAGGCTGAGTGGGCTTTTGTGATCTGCGAGTGGCAGAGGGAGATACTGCGTTCACGTTCTCGTTCAATGATTCTCTTGCTCTCCCAGTTGAGATAGAGCTGAGTAGCCAGTGATGGGGAGGAAGTCCCCCAGCTGGCAACAGGCTGCAGCGTATTGGCGGGGCCTGGTCCCTGCTGGATGAAATGTGTTCAAGTCCAAGGGAGCGGGGCAAGCCGTTCTTTCTCCAGCAGATGGTAGAGTCCGCAGAAGGCCAAGGAGCTGCTTCCCTGAAGCTCTCTCCCAGCCATCTGACAACCTAGGCAGATCATTCTTTTACGACCTGGAGGCTAAATCGTGGGATGCATCTTTATTTAGCTCAGGTTGAGACAGATGGGGCAGCGCGGTGTGTGAAGTGGAGACCTGCTCTGCTTTCGCCTCCGCTGTCCGGGTTCGGGCCTCTGTGCCTGCAGAGACCTCAGGGCTGTGCCCGGTGAGCATTTGCACTCCGGGATGAAGAGTCCCGGATTTGGGAGTTTGGGGGCATCAGCAGTTTGGGTCAGCTGGGTGGCTGTTTGTCAGCTCCTCTGTCGATGACATTATTTTGACAGCTGATCTCAGTTTTTGTCCTTGGCTTTCTGTTTCTGTAAGAAAGAGCCATGCTTTGCCCAACTTGGGGAGGGCACTGTTCTGAGCTTGTCAGGGTGTCGTCCGTGTAATTGCCACAGAGCAGCAGAAAAAACGAGCCGACTGGCCGGGCGCTGGGCAGGAACTGGAAGGAGGGGCATAAATGGACCTCATTGAAATGGAGCAGCAGCTACAGACGAGGCCACGAGGCGGCCCGGGGCCGTGCCCGTGGCCTGGAAATTCAGGGGGCCTCCAATTTACCACCCCCTACCCCATGTAGACGCAGGCCAGGCTGCAGTGGAAATTGCCCCGACTGCGAACCAAGCTTCACAGAGTGACGGCCTGGCTAGGAATCCCGAGGCAGCGAGGCCTTTGGCATCTGAATCCTGCCCCTCCAGGGGCCTGACCTGTTGGCGGGAGATGCCAGACCAGTTATGACAAATGCTAAGCGCTTATCTTTTATTGAGTAGGGAGCTGCAGCCCGGAGTTTTTCAGATGCCTCCCCCAGCCTCGTGGGGACCCTCCGTGATGACACCTGAGCAGCTAAGCCCTGCTTGGGTCTGCAGGACCCCGTCAGCCTCAGCCCCCTCCCAGCAGGAGGACCGTCCAAGTAAGGCAGGCTTTGCCCCGGGTGCCCAGAGGCCAGTGCCCATGTAAGATGGGGAGGTGGCCCTGTTCCAGGAGGTCCAGGTGGAGGGATTGCGGGGTGCCTGGCACTGCAGGACGTGGTGAACACTGGCTCGGGGGAGGAATAGGGTATTGACAGCACCCTTAAGGATTGTTTTTCCCTAGCATTTGCTTATGAACATTTTCAAACCTATGGAAAAGTTGAAAGAACTGTGCCAGGCAGAACACCCCCCAGATGCTATAGTGAAGGTTGTGCAGTATTTGTTTATTACGTGCCTGGCCATCCGGGAGGGCGTGGGAACCGCACACGTGGGAGCACCAAGGCGGGGAGGGGGCGCATGGCGTGCTTCAGGTAGGGAGGTGCTGTCGGTGGTTTTGCCAGGCCTGGGAGCGGGGACGGTGGGCCGCACGAGGCCCAGACGGGCATGGACAGCCCAGGGCGCTTGCTCAGAACCCAGACTTCAGCCTTGTGGGGTTGGGGGGGTGAGGTGGTGAACAAGCCTGGCTCACCCCCAAACCAAGCTGTGCTCTGTTTGAGCCTCGATGTGAAATGCTCAGCTCTCCTTGGAGGAGACAAGATTCACAAAGGAACAGGACAGAAATCCTGTGTTCTGGGCACCTAAACTTAGAGCGCTTCAATTATAGTTAAACACGGAAATAACCAAGCTGTTCCTGGTGCCGTGTGCCGACCACCTTCTCCTTGGGATCTCTGCTGATGCCCCAACCCTGTGACATGTGTGCACTGCCGCCATCCCATTTTGCAGATGTGAACACTGAGGCTCAGAGAGGGTAAGCAGTTGCCCACGGTTACCCAGCGACAGAGGCGGATTTGCACCCAGGTCTGTCTGCTTCCAGAGCCCGTGCAATTTGCCACTGCACTGCGGCTCCACAGCTATTCGCTGCGTGTGTCCGTGTTTGGAGAGACGTTTGGGGCCGTTTCAGGATGGGCGTGGTCAGCTCACCCAGGCTTTTGGTTCCAGGCACCAAAATTGCCCCCAGCACCACTGCCTACCCAGGGACAGCCCTGGCTTTTCCCTTTGTATGTTGGGTTTGGCCTCTCCCTCACTGTGGTCACCTTGGGGAAGTTATTTTACCACCAGGAGCCTGAGTCCCCTTTTGGCAAAAATGATGGCGGTGGCCCCCGCCAGCGGGGTGGTAGTGGTGGGCAGGAGGTGACCCGTGCAGGGGAGGGACTCCTAAGCTGTCAGGCACCAGCCAGTCAGGCAGTTCACTTTGAATTGGCCCATTTCCCCACCCCAAACATGTGTGCGTTTGCTGGCCTGCTGGTGAGGCAACCCCAGGCCTTTCTGTGCATGTGAGTCCCTCAGGGCACACTGGGCGCTTGGTTGAATGGGAGGACTGGTGTTTGTGCCCCTCTCCCGGCTCTGCCCCCCCATCTTGTTGGTTTCAATGGCCTGTTTTCTCAGCACGTAGAGGGTCAGCCTCAAGGCTCCTGGGCCTGGCCCTTGCCTCTGAACCGCAGGGAATAGGGCTCACTGCAGCCAGAAGGCGGGGCTTCCACGGAGGGTGTCCTGGGTGGCAGATCTGGCGGGGCTGTCAAGGTAGGTCGTGCCTGTGAAGTGTCCAGCGGGGCAAGGCTGGCATGAGGTGCCCATGAAACCCCACTGTCCTCCCGGATGGCCTCAGTGCTTGAGTGACAAGTCCTCAGCCCTTGTGCAGTGGTACCAGGGCAGACTCCAGGGACCCTTACAGGACTGAGCACATGTGTGGATGAGATTTGGGGACAGACTGAGGGGGTCCCTGACAGCCTGAAGTTGAACATCAACGGGCAGGTGGCCCGTGTGGTCAGCCAGGGGTAAGACCCCGCCTGGGGCCCTGGTCTGGAGGCCCAGCTCTTCCTGCTTCCCTTGGCACATGGAAGGAACCTCTTGGGGCTCTGACGTCAGTGTCTCTGGTGGGGACAGTAGCGAATGGGTCTCCCTTTGGGGTTGCCTGAGCAGGGAGTGTGCCTGGAGTGGTCCATTCACAGCGAGGAGGCTGGCGTGTCTACAGCAGAGTGACTGAGGGGACGGCAAAGGAGAGGAGGGAGAGGGGACCCACAGGTGAGGCTGGGCAGGGCCAGCAGGCTGGGGAGGCCCCGAGGGACATTGGGAGGGGACAGGAGTCCCTGGAGGGTGGTGCTCAGGGGAGGCACTTAGGTGTGGGCGGGACACCCGGCTCTGGGGGGAGGCGGGGACCAGCGGGCAGGGGCTGCAGGAGACGCTGCAGGACTCGGGGGTGCTGGGGGCAAGCAGGAGCACGTGGGTTTTGGATGGAAGGAATGAGCCCCGTCCTGTCTCACCCCCAACAACTGCCTGTCCAGATGGGAGGGAGAGATCGTTGCTTTAGCAGAAGGAAAGGGTCCAGGTGTTGGCCTTTGTCTCTGCAGTGTTTCTTGGACTGGTGAGTGAGTGGGGGGTGGCTTGGGGTTATAGACAGCTCCTGGTCGGGGTACCCACGTAGTATGTGGACAGAGCAATAGTCAGGACACGCACTTGGGGTCAGGCCACTCCCTCTGCCATGTCCTGGCTGTGCCTCACCTATAAAATGGGGTTATAAAGCATCACCTTCCTCCGAGAGGGGTTGTGAGCGTTAAATCCTTAGTATGTGTCCATGCAGAGTACTCCTCATTCTTGCTGACTTTAATCACTGTTGTTCCCTCTTTCTAAGACGAGAAGAAATTTGATGTTAGAGAAAAGCCATGGGATTCAGAATCAGATGACTTGGGTTTTGGCATTTGTTTCTCTATCATCCACCCACCTTCTGCACATCTAATGTAGCTGATTTTGAATCCAACCCTTTGTAAGATGTGCCATCACAATCCCTTTAGCCCTCAGCTACAGCCTCTTCACGTGTATTAAAGTTGTGGGGACTTAATGCTATTAAAATAGAACGAGGGCTCCCTACAGCAAAGCAGAGGCTTCTGGAGCGTCCCACACCCTACCCTGGCAACCCATTGCCTATGCACAGCTCTGTCGAGACTTCTTAGAGGCTTTACTATCCCCCGGCTCAGCAGCCCTCGAACTTCCAGGTGTGTAAAAATCCTCCACCTGAAAGGGATGTTGGGGATCACCCTGACCACCCCATTCAGTTCTCTCCCAGAGGCTGACCTGCATCCTCCCCGGCACCTGTTGTGAGCCAGGTAAGGAGGTTAGGAGGGGGGAAAGTCATGGTTTGGGCGATGATAAGCCAAGCACATCCCCATGAGAGCTGTCATCTAGACATTTTAGGGGACCCTTTAAATTCCAGTCCATTGTTTTCAGAAAACATGCTTTCTGTGATATGTTCCTTTTTAATGTATTGAGCCTTGCTGTAAGGTCTAAGATATGGTCTGTCCTGGAGAACGTTGCATGCACTTGCGAATAACGCGTGTTCTGCTGCTGTTGGGTGGAATGTTCTGCAGGTGTCTGTTAGATCTAGTTGGTTTACAGTGTTGTTCATATCTTCTGTTGCCTTGTTGATCTTCTGCCTAGTTGTTCTACCATTATTGAAAGTGGGGTAATGACGTCTCCAACTGTTATTGTTGAATTGTCTGTTTCTCCATTTCTGTCAGTTTTTGCTTTGTGTATTTTGGGGTTCTGTTGTTTGGTACATATATGTTTACAATTATTATGTCTTCTTGATGGATTGACCCTTTTATTGTAATAAGGTATCCTTCCTTGTCTTTAGTAGCTTTTTGTCATAAAGTCTACTTTGTCTGGTAGGAGTATAGCCACTCTAGTTCTCTTTTGGTTACTGTTTGCATGGAATATCTTTTTCCATCCTTTTAGTTTCAACCTATTTGTGTCTTAAATCTAAAGTGAGTCTCTTGTAGACACCATGTGGTTGGATTACATGTTTTTTTAAAATCCATTTTGCTAGTCTCTGCCTTTTGATTAGTGTTTAACCTACATACATTTAATATAATTGTCGATAAGGTAGGATTTACACCTGCAACTTTATTATATTCTTTTTCCTATTTTTTAAAATAAATGTATTCTTACTTATTTATCTTTGGCTGCGTTGGGTCTTCGTTGCTGCGCGTGGGCTTTCTCTAGTTGTGGTGAGTGGGGGCTACTCTTTGTTGCGGTATGCAGGCTTCCCATTGCGGTGGCTTCTCTTGTTGCGGAGCACGGGCTCTAGGTGTATGGGCTTCAGTAGTTGTGGCACGTGGGCTTCAGTAGTTGTGGCGCACGGGATTAGTTGCTCTGTGGCATGTGGGATATTCCCGGACCAGGGCTTGAACCTGTGTCCCCTGCACTGGCAGGCGGATTCTTAACCACTGCACCACTAGGAAAGTCCCAACTTTATTGTTTTCTGTATGTTTTCTGTCTTTTTTTCCTCCTCTACGTCTCCCTTACTACCTTCCTTTGTGATAGATATTTAGTGCACCATTTTCATTCTCTTGTTTCTTTTAGTATCTAGGGGACCTTTTAGAGTAAAATAAAACCTGTTGGAGAGGCAGACCATCCCGTGTATCTCTCCTCACGCAGAGAGAATGAAGGCAGGGGCCGGTACTGGACAGGGGAGTGTTGGCAGTGAGCCCAGAAGTGACGGGCCTGGGAGAGAAAGCTGCCAAACTGGGAGATGGGAACGTGGGTGTGGACCCAGACAAACTGGGTGGGCTCTGAGGAACCAGCCCAGAAGCTCCCCTGGGGACAGGGAGAATGAATTATTTGTCTCTGCTGTTTTTGTAGGGGGCCCTGTCTCAGGGTAGGTTTTAATGAATATGTGTTGCGTGAATGAGTGAATGAGTGAATGAATGAATGTTCTAGTTATCTGTGGCCAAGTAACAAATTATTCTAAAATCTAGAGGCTTAAAACAAGCCCCCTGTTATTATAGCTCAGATTCTGTAGGGCAGGGGTTGGCAGGGCTTGGCTGGTTGGGTTTTCTGTTCCCTGTGTTATTAGTGGAAGTTACTCAGTGGTACTCACATAGCGGATGGACTCGTCTGGAGGGTCCAAAACACCTTAACTCACGTATCAGGGAACTTGTGGAGACACCTGGAAGGCTGGCCCTGTGGACCAGAGTACCTGTACGTGGCATCTCAAGCACAGGGGCTCAGGGATCCCAGAACCAGTGTTCCAAGGCCTGGTGGGAGATGTGAGGCTTCTCATGGCTTGACCTTGGGAGTACCACAAGGTCACTTCTGCCACATGCTGTTGGTCAAGCAGATCCGAAGGCCAGGTTCCAGGGGAGGGGCTTGGACTGCACCCTCAGTGGGAGGAGAAGCAAGGATTTGCAGCCATCTTCACACCCCCCCTTCGGGGTGCCCAGGCCTTGCGCTGTCACTTCCACCTCTTAAGGCTGCTGAAGGGTTGCTCCTGTCTCTGCGTGGCGGGTGACAGCCTGTCCTGCCCCTGGTGGGTCTCCCTCTGCGGTGCTGTGTGTCTGAAGGGCGCTGCCCTGCCACAGGCCACCAGGAGCTGGGCATCTCGGCTGAGGGTGCTTCCCAGGCCCCGCCTGACCCGATCCGCACCCCACTGCTCAGGTAGCCTGCCCGCTCCGTCTGCAGCCCCCTCACTCTGAGCTGTATTTTTAACTCCTGCCATATGGCGAAGCAGCCAGATCATCCGGGGAAGGGAACGGGGGTCTGGAGGAAATCATCGCCGCTAATGCGTTTTTGATAACTGCAGTAATTAAGAACGCGGCGCCCTCATTCCCGCCCCCTCCCCCGGCATCTTGGGTGCTCGGAGCACGCGTCACTCCTGCGTGGGGGGAAGCTGTTCCGAGGGGTGGGGGGATCCCACAGACTAGCTCCTGCCTGCGGGGGCAGGGCCATCACATGGCTAGTGGCTCGTGCACGGTGGGGGGGATGGGGTTGGAGCGCGCGGAGCCCCTGCTTGCCAGAGATGCGTGTCCCTTCTCCCTTCTCTCTGTTTCTCCCCTTCCCGGGGCATCTTCCCTGAAGGCTCCTTCTTGCTCAGAAACCTGCCCCAGGTGGGGCGGCCGGTGGCACTGTGCAGTTTTCACACTCCGTGCCTTTGGTCATGCTGGTCGCTCTGCCTTAGACACCCTTCCCACGCCTCCATTCCTGCCTCTAGAAACCCCACGTGTCCGGTAGGGACCGGCTCCCATCTTGGAACTTTCTGTGGTTTTGAGCCTTTTCTTTGATCTGTGCTGTAGCCCTGGGCCCCCTGGGGCCTCCCATCTGACTTACTTTGACTGCGCCCTGCTGGGGTGCTTGCCTCTAGGCTCCATCCGGCAGGCAGCGCCAGATCACGCTTCCGTTAGGATGCAAACTGCTTATATGAAAGACGAGACGTTTAAGATCAGCCCACTGTTGTCACGTGCGCGAGTCCAGGGTCTGCGAAATGGAGTGTGTGCACCCCTGGGGGCAAACGATACCATCCTTTGAGGTGCAGGGAAACATGTGGGGACTTCTGTTTCCATTGATCCTTCAGTTCAGCCTCCACTGTCCTTTCTTGGATTCTTCTGCGACACGAATGACATTCGTGCAGTTGTGATTAATAAATATATACAGGTACGGTTATTGCGCGGATGTGCGCCCACACTCCTTTCGGGCAGGGAAGACTCACCAAAGTCTAGTGGCCGGTGTCTTTACCTGCCGCCGGCTTTTCACTGCTTTTCTTCTTGAGGCAGTTACTTTCCTGGTACGGGGGTCTCCACTGTGAGATGGGCTGAAGTAGGCGTTTATTGAGCACCTGCTGTGTGCTCGCTGTGTGGCCCCACTTTACAGATGAGGAAAGTGAGGCTCAGAGAGGTGATGTGCCTTGCTGGGGGTTGCACAGCTAGTAAGTGGCAGGGCCGGACATGACCGGGCCTGGGTGACTCCCAAACCTGTGTTCTTTATGTTCTGCTCTGTGTCTGTGGTCCTGAGACATGGCTGGCTGAACTCTGCGGCTCTGCCCATGGCTGGGCCGTGGTGGTGATGGGAGCTGGCCTCCCCCATGTTTCCGTGGCCTCTGGCGGGGGTGGTCCTGCTAGCAGTGGTCTGGACAAGGCATGCAAAGGCCCCCTCCCCATGGGTAGGACTCAGTCAGCCCCTTCTCTCTCGTCCCCCAGAAACCTGAAAGCCCCAGGCCAGGAGGAGAGGACAGTGGCCGAGTAGGACCGGCATCCATGGGGCATGGGCTTCTTATTAAGAAACCTGCTGACTCTGGTCCCTGAGGGTGAGGGTGGCTTGTGGAGTGGGGGGGAGCTGATTCATCACCATTTTCCCAGATTTTCATTCACCAGATGCCAAAAGTCCTGTCCCCCTCAGCGGGAGGAGACCAGGGGCTGGGAAAGGCGGCTTCTGTTTTGTCCACACATCAGCTGCCGCCTCTGCGTGGGCTGTTTACGTTGCAGAGGTGGGTCTTTTATCTCTCCACTGAGCTTCACTCCAGGTCCCGTTCAGCAAACATTTACGAGCCTCCTTACGTGCGGACGTGTGTGGGGTTGGGAGGGTAGGGGTGCAGGGAGGCAGATGCCCCTCGGCCTCCCCCTGCCCCGTGCAGGGGGCGAGGGCGGTTGTGGGGGGGGAGGGTACAGCGAGCCCCGGGTGAGTGCGCACCCCCCTCGCGCTGCCCTCAGGGTTCCACATCCTGATTCTGCCATGTCCCTCTAGGGAGGGGGTTGGCTTTTGATGTCGCTCAAGGTGACAGCTTCAGCCAGAGCTCACAGTTTTTCTCCCTGAACGGCTCTCTTTTGCTTTCATTTGATTGAAGCAGACTGCACCCTCCCCTGCCTGCAAGCTGGTGGGGGCCTCTCTGTGCACCCCGTTGGGACGCCCTGAGCCCCTGGTTTAATGAGAAGGACCCCGGCCAGGGTCTGGGCCTCCAGGGCCTGCGGGCTCAGCCCAGTCCGGTCATACCACAGGCAGAGCTTGGTTTTCTGTCTGTGAAAGGCCAGCTTTGGTGTAGTCAGTCCTGCATGGCATACTGGGGCACTTTCCACAGTTGAGACACCTCCAGGGCAGGTGTTTCTCAGGCAGCTAGCTCCATCCCACAGGGAGGTCAAGGGCTGTGGACCTCTCATGCCCCAACTTGCCAAGGGCAGTTTGATTAATAAAAATTGCTGAGCTGGGAGCACCCGGGTCTGGGTTTGGGTTCTGGCCCCGTCCTAGCAGGCTGGGCGGGTTTCCTCACCTGCAAGTGGGCATAAGAATGGCGACACAGCCCTCCTCATGGGACAGAGCGGGTCATCACAGCACGGGTGAGGGGGAGGAGAGCTCACTCTGCAGGAGTTCTCAGTCATAATTACTTAGCAGGTTATGGGGAAGATAGTAAAATGGGTCTTGGAGGTGGAAAGGGGGTGATCCCTGACCTAGGTGGGGAGGATGTATGGTCCAAATAGCTGCCTCCCAATATCTACTTTCCCTTTCTCTTTAGCATTAAAGCGTTTTAGCATTTAGCGTTTTTGGTGTGTTTTTGTGTTTTAATCTGGCCACGATGCCAACCAGAATAAAGACTGCCTTCCCCAACCTCCCTGCTTGTTAGATATGGCCATGTGACTGCTCTGGCCAATAAGAGGGAAGCAGAAGTGTGGTGTGCAGCTTCCAGGAAGTGTCTTTAAAAGGAAGAGGTGGGTCCTTTGCCTGTTGCTCCTCCTTCCTGTTGGCTGGAATGAGAATGTGATGGCTGGGGCCCAGGCAGCCATTTTGGATTGTGAGGACAATGGCTGCACTGTAGGGATGGCAGGACAGTGAGCTGGAAGAAGGCTGGGCCCCTGACAACCTGGGGGGAACTGCCCAATACAGCCTGGACTACCCACCTCTAGACTCTTACATGAGAGAATAAAAGCACGTGCTTAAGTCCACGTTAATGTATAGCTGACCCTTGCACAATGAGGGGCGGGGATGCCGACCCTCCGTGCAGTTGAAAATCTGTGTCTAAGTTAAGTCAGCCCTCCATATCTGCAGTTGTACATCCATGGGTTCAACCAACCGCGGATTGTGTAGTACTGTAGTATTTACTATAGGAAAAAATCTGCCTGTAAGTGGACTTGCGCAGTTCTAACTTGTGTTGTTCGAACGCCAACTGTATTGACTTTCGATCCCTCTTAGTCAGTCCTAAGGTTACGAAGAGCGTGGTTTTGCGGCTGTGATTTGAAGATGTTTGACCACATCTCTGGGAGCCCGAGGCCTCAGCGTTGGAGCCAGTGGGGGTGGAGGTGGGTCCCCCCAGGACCCTAGTGTTGCGATAGTTGCTGACTTTAATCACTCAGCAGATGAGGGCCAGTTACTTCACACAGTGTGGGATACAGAGGTGGAGAGATGGCCAAGTCCCCTGGACCCTGACCCTCAGGGTATGGTGGGTGTCTGATGACAGGGCACTGCCTGGGGTGGTGGGAGAAGAGGCAGAGACGGAGGGGCAGACAGAGACAGACTGAGAGATTGCAGGCAGCTGCTTGTATCTGACCCTCTCCTCTCCCCCGTGTGTTGAATTAGCCATAGATTCGTCATTTATCCGTTGGTAACTAGCACTTGCCAAGCCTCGTAAGTGCCAGCCTGCGGCTGGGGGATCCTGGAGCAGAGCGGCCACAGTCGCGCCCTCCAGGGGGAGGGAGATGGGGAAGAGAAGGGTGTGCTGTGTACCCGTCGGAAAATGCCTCTGCCACGTGTTTTGAAGGTGCTGTATCTGCAGGTTGATTTTGAGACTGGTGAGATTTGTCATGGGGATCGTGTGAAAGCAAGACTGGGCCCCAGACTGGGGTCACAGACCAGGGGGCGTGTTCTTACAGTTTGCTTCCAGCTCTGCCCCTCCCCCCACACCCCAGGTGTCCACATCCAGGCGTGCTCCACCCAGGTGTGCCCCCCTGTCCCTTGGTTTCTTGAGTCCTTACCCAGCAAACCAGGGGAGGGGCCTGCTGCTGATTCTGCTTTGGTTTAAAAACCAGTTTGACTTTGGAAAGAGAAACTGTGACAGGCAACGAGATGGGGGTGGAGCACAGGGCCTGAACGTGAGGCCTGGAGAGCCGGCGAGGATGTGGCTCTGCTGCAGGGCCCGCGGGGCGGCCGCTCCCTGAAGGTGAGTTTGGAGCCGGGCTTGCCGGGTCCCCTTGGCCGTCAGGCCCGCGATGCTGGCTCAGCAGACGAGACTGGGAGCTTTGGGCTATTTATATCCACTCCAGCAGATCTGATCTCAAGGATCCTGTTCAAAGGCTGCGTTGCGCTGGCCTCTTGCACGCAGCCTCCCTGGCTGGCAGTTCAGGGACGAGGACCGAGTGCAGGGAAGGGCGGGGCTGCAGGCCTCCTCGTCCAGCCCTGGCTCTCAGGCTGAGAGCTCGGCCCCGGGCCCTGTGCCCCTGCTCTGGGCAGTTGTTTCTCTGTCCTTAGGGTGAGGAGGAGGCTGGCAGGAAACAGGTATTACTTGAGCACCTACTGTGTATGGAAGTACTTTTCTTTTCCCAAGGAGGTTTGTTTATCTTATTTTCAAAAATTGTGGTAAATGTACGTAACATAAAATGTACCATTTTAACCATGTTTAAGTGTACAATTCAGTGGCAGTAAGTACGTTCACACTCTGTGAAACCATCACCCTCATCTCCAGAACCTTTTCTTCTTCCCAAACTGAAACTCTGTGCCCGTTAACCACTAACTCCCATCCCCTTCCCCCAGCTCCTGGCACCTACCATTCTACTTTCTGTCACTACGAATCTGACTCTAGGGCCCTCATGTAAGTGGGATCATACAGTAGACGTCGTTTGTGACGGGCTTATTTCACTGAGCCTAATGTCCTCAAGGTTCATTCGTGTTGCAGCAGGTGTCCGAATTGCCTTTGATTTTAAGGCTGACTGATACTCCATTGTATGGATGGACCACGCTTTGTCTACCCAGCCATCCATCGGGGACGCCGGGGTTGCTTCCTCCTCTCGGCTACTGTGAATAATGCTGTCGTGAACATGGGTGTGCAAATGTCTCTTTGAGACCCTGCTTCCCATCCTTTTGGGTGTGTCCCCAGAAGCGGCAGTGCTTCAGTGGATCGTATACTGATGTGCCAGAGACTTTAGACACAGGAACGCTGCCTCCACATGACCGGCCAAGGTAGTGTTGCTGTCTGTGTTGTGCAGAGGACGCGGGGGAAGAGAGGGCTGATTGCAGGGCAGCCGCACGACCCCCTCATCCCCGTGTGCCGGCTCTGAGCCCAAGAGGCATGTGGCCGGCCTCCTCTCATCCTCTCGGGGGCCCCTGAGATGCCAGCGTCCCCCACCAAGCCCTTTCCTCCGCCCTGCTCTCCTTCTCAGCGCACCCCTGCGCAGCACGTCCTGGGCGTTTGCTCGTCACCTGCTGCCCCCGGCACGTGGGCTGCACGAGGGCCGGTTCCTTCCGTCAGCTCCGTCTTGAAACCCCAGCCAGCATGCAGTGGGCCCCCGGGAAGTACTCATGAGTGACCGGGGGCGTGTGGCTGGGTGTTCTCTCCCTTCCCTGCTGGTTCTGGGCAGCCCGACCTCACCTGCATCACCCCGGGCCTGGCCTGCCCCCCCGCAGAGGGTGTCCCATCTCTTCATGTGGAGTGGATGCCCTCGGCCGCCTGGCCCTGCGCCCAGGCTGACAGTGATGAACGGCCCTCCGCCGCTCCGGTTATTAACTCCGCTTCTGAGAGCTCTCGCAGCTCCAGACTCGGGGCTGCTGTTTGGTTTGGGAGCTTCTCGGGGTCAGTGACCCCGCTGCCGGGGGCAGGTGTCCCCCCCTGCTGCGCAGTGCACAGCGCACAGCCTCCCTCTCCTGTTCTGGCCTCCGCGCAGGGCTGGGGAGGTGAGTTCATGACAGCCGGGCTGGCCTGGTGCATTTATCACCGCTACCAGCCAAGGCCTCTCTCCGGCTCTGCCCGTCCATTTCCCCGGCCCCGAGACCCTCCTGGTCCCCCAAGAATCATGGCTACCCTCCTCTGCCTCTCGGGGCCCCCGTCTCTCTGTGTCCTTCCTCTGTGCGCACAGCACTCAGGGTTCCTGTGGATACATCCCTTTGCCACCAGCCACTGCCATGGGGGTGCGGCTGGCCTTCTCCGGAGAGATAGATGCCTTGGGTGATGGGGTCCTCACCCGGGGAGCCCCCCAGACCTCACAGCCCCATCTGGGCTCCAGTGACCAATGATGGGGCCACAAAAGCTGTTGGTCCCGCCCCAAGGCAGGACACCTCTGGTGCATCCACTATCCAGACCCCGTGGGTCAGGCCGTGCAGACCCCCGTGGGCCCCTGCTCTCCCCCCGCTTCGCAGGTTCCCCCGAGAGCAGCCCTCTGCTGCTGGAAACCGGCCCTGAGGCACTTCAGTGTCCTTGCTTGTGCACCCAGCTGGTCGCTTCTCCTCTGGGGCTGGGGAGTGGGCGTCCACTACACCCCACTACCCACTCCCGCGGGACGGACACCCAGGCTTCTGCAGGGGGTGCTTGGCGAGCGGCATCCTCCTGCGTGGCACCCAGGGGCCCATGTGGGCGTTTCCCTCGGGAGGATGCACACCCAGGAGCGGAGCCACTGCTCACAGGGCGCGTCTACCCCAGCGGCGAGGGATTGTTCTCTGAAAGGCAGCACCAGCTGCGTGCTTGCAGTGGGGCCCGTGGGGGGCATTCTCACCTCCTCATGGCGCTCCTCCCGCCCCTCCTGGCTTTACAGCTCTTTGGAGGTTCCTGGTCTCCCCCGCTGCCTGCTGGTCGGTGACTGAGCTCGGATGTCACCTCCTCTGGGAAGCCTTCCTGGTGCTTCCTCCGGCCCCTCTGCAGGCCCAGCTGGTTTCACTGCTGTGGCACTGTGGCGATGCTGCGGGGACTCGGGCTCTGCCTCCTCTCTTAGGTGGGCATTCGGGGGCTGGGGACCCTGTGGGGTCATCTGTGTGCTCCAGATATGTCTGTACACTGGATGGAGGAGGGGTCCAACCCACAGCCTCGCCTCTGTGGGGGAGACGCCCTGCCTCCTTCTCCTTGGCTTCCCTGTTCCTTGGGGCCACCTGTGCCTAGAGGGAAGGGTCTCTTTTGTCCCCACTGAGCTGGGGGTGGGGTCTCTCCTTCCATTTCTCTGCCGGGACGTCCAGAGGAGACCCTGGGAGATGCCAGGGACCAGGAGGCCTGTTCCCGACTCCTCTCAGTGCCTCGGTTTCCTCATCTGTGATGGGGGGGGTGAATGAGCCCACCTTGCTGGCGTGGAGGGAGGATGTAGTGGTTGCCAAGTGTCAGGAGGGCCTGGTGCCCACCCCCGGGAGCTCTGGAAGGCCGGCTCCCACCTGCTCTTGCAAGGGCCCCCCATGGGCGGGTGGGCTGGAGTGGGCTTCCTGGACTGGCTTCATGGCTCAGAGCATGGGCTGTTCCCCGCAGCCAGACCCGCTGGCTTCCGGGACCAACTGTGACCTTGAGTGCCTTTGTTAACCACAGTGTGCCTCGGTTTCCTCATCAGTGAAATACGTTTAATATTTGGACGTCAGAAGATTGTTGAGGGTGAGGCGCTGGCCTGTACGTTGTGGTCCGTATAATCTGGCCACTGTGATGATTGCTGTTATTTACCATTGTCTGCTTATGCGGTTGATGGCCCAGGGTACTTGGGGTTCAGGTCTGGGTGCTCATCGCCCTTGACACCCAGCCACATGGAGGGGCTGGCCTGCTCCAGACCCGATTTTACAGCCACAGGAAGAGACCCTCGTTCCCGTCACCTGAGTTTACAGCAGGGGGTGCAAAGCGGCTTCGTGCTGTCATAGGAGCTGCCGATTTCCCCAGATAGGAAATGCGATGATTTACGAAAGTTGCCTAAGAAAAAATGGGACAGGTACTTTACAGATCCACAAAGCCCCAGAGTAGGGCTCTTTTATGCTGGCTCCCAGCTGACCTGCCCAGATGCAGCAGCCAGGGTCACACCTGACAAGGCTTGGAGCCTGGAGCACCATGGATTATGAAGGGAACAGAGCTGGCTGCCCCAGGAGCCCGGGGACAGACACGCATCTACCAGTTACTGCAGTGCAGGTGGTCACGGAGGGAGGGGAGCAGAGGGCAGTGGGGGACATAATCTCATCAGTGACTTCCCACAGCGATGCGCCAGGAGCTCTGGAGCTGGGATGACCCTGCAGAGATGTCTCTAATAGAGGCCGGGAGGCGGCCTTTGTCCCTCTGCATGGACCAGACGTTGGATGTGGTTGCCCCTGGGGGAGGGAGCCATGTCCTTGGCCAGAGGTGGCTCCCCGAAGGGGACTCAGCTGAGAGCCGTCGGCAGCCAGCAGCCCTGGCAGGAGTGGCACGAGGGCCTCGTCCCAAGGGGGGACCTTGGCGGCCACCACAGTGTCCACTGTAGCTGGTTGGGCTGATCTTTCCATATGCAAATCAGACTGCGTCCCTTCTGCTGTGAAAACCCCTCTTCCCTCCTCTGCTCTCCTTCCCCTCTGAGTTGGCAAATTGGGCTCCCAAGACCACACCCAACCTACAGAGATATAAATTTAAAATCTGAATTAGTTGGAAACATTTAAAGATCAGCAGATTTCACATAAAGCCTGATTTTTGGCTTCTCTTGATACTAAGCAGTGCCCCCTCACCTGCACGGGGCAGCCCTGCCTCCGCACAGGGTGGAGGCGTCGTCCCCATGGGCTTCCCCTCCCCAGGGTCCTGGCGGAGCCCTGCAGCTCGGCCCCGTGGGCTGCAGGTGGATTTGAAGCTCTTTATTCCTCACTTGTTCATCCAGGCTGTGTTTGGGGTTCCCACTGGGTATCAGGTTCTGTGCTGTCCCCCAGGCTCCCCTGTCCTAGTGGGGGGACAGGCACTCAGGAGAGAAGCAGGTCCGTGGGGATTGGAATGTCCAGCAGGGCTGGGAGGTGGGGAGTGATGGGCTGCATTTTAAGGCAGGTGGGTCAGGGCGGCCTCTGGTGGGTGACCTTGAGAGCAGTGGAAGTGAGGGGTGAGAGGCCAGCCCCCAGGGACCAGGATGGGCCAGTCCCGAGGCTCCTTGTATCCACCACGCACTTCTTGCCTCCATGGGCTTGCTCGGCCCAGAGGACCCACCTCCCCTCAGCCTTGAGCCACCTCCTCCAGGAGGCCTCCCCGGCTGGGCCTTGTTCCCCGGGTCTCTGGGAAGTGTGGTTGTCTGTTTCCATGTCCATGTCACCCACCTGGAGGACCTTGGGGTCAAGGTCAGGGTTAGCCTCTGGGCCATCTTGGTCTCCGTGTCCTCAGCTCTGGATCAGTGCCTGGCACAGAATAGGAACATGAGTTGTGGGTCAGGTAGATGAAGGCGGATTCAGGCGCCTGCGAGGGACACTAGTTCTCAGACCACCTGGGATGCTGGGGCTTGCGCCAGGCTTGGTAACGACGCCCCCAGGAACTAGGGCTTTCCGCCACCTTTACTACGAGCACCTGTTCTGACCAAAATTGGTCACTCAGTGAAAAATATGGGAGAGAAAGCCTTGCCTCTTACTGGGTGGAAATCAGTGACGCTGCTGTGAGGACAGATGACCATCGGTGATTAGTAACAGTTGTACTCACCAACCTATACTGATCTGGGTTTCTGCACCACCGTACAGGCTCCCTCCGTGGGCTTTCCCCAAAATGTCAGCCTGGGATAAGGCAGCCCCATACCTTTCTGTTGGCTTCCAGGTAGCAGAAAATGTCAGGCCAGAGAACACAGTTAACAAGCATCGTACAAATTAAGGCTCCTGGCTTGAGTACTGCATCTTTCCTGCCCTTCTCCCTCCATCCCCCCACCTCTCCCCGCCTCACTCCCCACTGCCAGGGTCCTCCGGGGCTGGGAGCCAAGGCCGCTCCCTGAGATCCAGCGCCTGGGCTCGTCTCTGGCAGGGCCAACTTTTGCTGGAACGCTGTGCGTTCTCCCTGCCAGCGTGTGTTCTAATTAGTCATTTTGAAAGCAGATCTGCTTAATTGCAAGCGGTACTAAATATTGGTACATAAATAAAGTCATTAATAACTGCATATGCAGAAAGTCCTCCCACTGAGCTCCACAACAGCTGGGCCCCTTTGGCTGTCCCTTGGGCAGCCCCAGCTCAACGGTGGTGTCCTGCCAGCCCCCTCCCGGTATCGATCAATAATCAGAGTGGCCGCAGGTGGAGGAGAGGGATGGAGGCTTCCCACAGGAGGGGACAAGCAGCGGTGGGCCGGGGACCCTAAGGACCACAGGAGGTGGTTCCAAAGCTCTGAGTTTTGAACGGCAACAGTGTAACGGGTCTCCTGCGATCAAGTTAGCGTACGCTTCCTGAACAGTTACGGCTTAAACACAGCGTTCATCATCATCCAGGCCCCGGGGGGTGGCAGCGCTTCCCTGATTTCCCATCCATAGAACGCAGATGATAACATCTGTCCAGCATGTTGGGGGCTTTTCATTTCTTAGGACGTTCAGCAGTGTTTACTGAGTGCCGACTGTGCGCCGAGTCGTGTTCTGGTGGAAACGTCACGTGCCAGTGCCTGCATGTCTGAGGGGCGTGGAGGTGAAGCAGAGCGGTTGGTGGGGACTCGGGAGGGGGGTGGGATTTTGCTCTGTGTGCTGTGGAATAAGGTCCAAGCCGTCGTTTTAGAGGACCTCTCTGGCCGTGGTAGGAAACTGTAAGGAGGAAAGATGCGGGCTGCAGCGGTGGCCCAGCAGAGGGATGGTAGGCTTGGGCGAGGGAGGTGGGTGGAGGTGGTCAGAAGCCCAGATTTGGGGGCCGCTGTGAGCAAAGCCCAAGACTCACAGATGGGCAGGGGGTGATGTTTAGAACCGCAGAAGAACCCGTAGGTTTCTGGCAGTGGCTACTGGTGAGCGGGGTGCTGGAGAGGGTGCGATTCCAGGGCTGGTGGTGAGATGCTTCGGTTCCCCTATTGGCTCTGTTTCTCACTGGCTGCCGTCCCCTGACTCTGTCAGTTTCTCCAGGTTCTACATTTTTTAATCTTTTTTTTTTTTTAAATAGACAATTTTTAAATACTATTGTGGATGTGCAGGAAAACTCAGCATTCAGTACAGAGAACTCCCGTGTACCCCTTCCAGTTTCCCCTCTTATTAACATCTTGAATTAGGGGGGCACGGTCATCACGACTCATGAGCCAACGCTGCTGCTGCGTTAGTGGCAGAAGTCCAGTTTAGTGAGCGTTCGCTCTTGGTGATACGCATTCTGTGGGTTTGGACAAATGTGTGATGACACGGACCCACCGTAACGGTATCATACAGAGTAGTTTCACTGCCCTAAACATCCCCTGGGCTCCACCTGCGTATCTCTTCCCCTCCTCCAACCCTTGTCTGCCACTGATCTCTTTACTGTCTTCCTAGTTTTGCCTTTTCCAGAACGTCACAGAGTCAGAGTCACACAGTATGTAGCCTTTTCAGATTGGCTTCTTTTACTTCGTTTCCTCCATGGCTTTTCATGGCTTGATAGCTCCTTTCTTTGCAGTGTTGGATAATATTCCATTGTACGGATGGACCACGGTTTATGTATCCATCCATTTACTGAAGGACATCTTGGTTAGCATCCCCATTTTACAGAACAGAAAACTGGGCAAAGAGAGGTTATGCAACTTGCCTATGAACACACAGCAGGTTGGCAGACTGCCAGGGCAGGAGCAGGTCCTCGATTGAGGAGTAGAGAAGGAGTAGGGGCCACTTCCTGGGGGTGGGGTGGGGAAGCTCTTTACTCCGGTGATGGCTTCGCAGTGGGTGCCTGTCCCCCTAGGTTCCTGTCACTGCTCTGCTCTTGGCTTCTCTCCACTGCATTTGCCACTGGACGTGCCTTAGTGCGTGTCCCCTTGGGTTTTGTTCCTGGTCCACGCTCTGGCTCCCCAGCGTGGCCCAGCCCCCCGAGGGGCAGGGTTTCTGCCTCCCCGGGGCCTGGCACAGAGGCAGTGCTGTTTGCTGAGTGAACTGTCCCGAAGGCTGCATTGGGGTTGATGAGAATGGAGCCTTTCCCCAAGGAGCAGTGGGATGGTGCCAGGTTCAGAGCCTGCCAGGCTCCCCACCTGGGCCATGGACACGTCACTCTACCCCGTAGGCTTCAGTTCGTGCCCCTCCAGTGGGGGTAGGGACGGGACCAGTGACCCGGTTATGATGGGACTGGTACACTCAACATTATGAAGTAATTATAATCAGGTAATATATACGATGTAATTAAATAACATAATTTGTAGATTTTTTTTTACCATGGTAAAGTCTACATAACTTAAAGTATACCATTTTTACCATTTCTCAGCGTCCAATTCAGTGACATTAAGTACATTAACTTCTTGTGAAACGATCACATCCATCTCCTGAACTTTTACATCTTCTCTAACAGAAGCACATTATAATATTTTGTGTTATAAAATAATAGTAATTCTTATTATTTCTTTTCCTGAGACAACTTCAGCTAAGGGTCCACCTGTTTATTGATGGAGTTTGTCGACCTCGGGCCCCTTGATGTCTTGCACCAGGTAATCAACTCCTTGTCCGGGATCCACCGGGTGTGTCTTAGGACGTTTCGCAGCCTCCCTGACCTCAACCCTCTAGATGCCAGTAGCACGCCCTCCTCAGTCTTGACAATGAAAACTGTCTCCAGACAGGCACAAAGTTGCAGCTATGTAGGATGGCAAGTCTAGAGATCTCAGGTACAGGGGTGATGGTCCTACTTGGTAGGACTGGATTGAACATAGGACATATGCCGAGGGGGTAGATTTCGGGCTCTTATCACACATGAAATGTAACTGTGAGGGGATGGTGAGTTAGTCTGACTGTAGGAATCATTTCATTCTGTATGTACATCAAATCCTCGTGTCATGCACCTTAAATATATGCAAGTTTTGTTTAAAACTATATAAATCAATGAAAAAATGTCTCTGGGCATTACCCATGCCCCTGGGGTTGGGTTGGAAATTGCCTCTGATTGGACCCCACTGGCCTAAGAGTTTGAAGCTAGTTGGAAAACCAGGCTCCTCATTTTGGGAAGCAACTCAGTCATTACAACCCTGCGAAGCTTTTCCAGCCACCAAGGAGAGACCCTTCTTACTGTTTGGGCCCCCGAGCCACCTGTCCTTCGTACAGACTTTCTCCCATGTGAGTTGAGGCTCTCGGCCTGGAGGAAACCCCGGGCAGAGGCGGGAGCTGGGGTGATGGAGCCGTCGGAATCCAGGCGCCAGTTCCGCATTTCACATACAGGCCTGTCCATGGCTGCGCCCCGTTGCCCCAGGATCAGGGACCGGCCCCGTCCTCGGGACCCAGGCTGCGGTGACCTCTCCCTCCCTTGGACCCGACACCTGTGTCTCCCTCCCACCCGCCTGCTCTCTGGTGAAACCCAGCAGGTTTGGAAAGGTTATAACCCATTCCTGGTTCCTTCCTCCGTGCCAGAAGATTAGTCATTAATTAAAACGGATGCAGCTCCTAGGGCTGCTGGACGTGGAGGCTCAGCCCAGCCCTTCTGGATGTGTCTCCAGGTGTGCAGGGTCATGGAGGGCAGAGCCAGGCGAGGGCTGCATGGGTGTGGCTTGTTCCATGTGGACGTTTGTCAGGATGTTGAAGTCGTGTTGAGACTCGGGTTCAGACCCACGAGGCCTGCGTCCGGGCCCAGCTGCAGGCGGTTAATGGCTCAGAACCACTCCGGGCTCGCGGAGCAGGGAGGAGGGGTGGCAGGCGGTGGGCAGGAATCCAGAGCGGCCCAGGGCACTGCTGGGAGTGCCCCATCTGCTCGGCCCTCCCAAGTTCAGCCTCCAGCACCCTTTGCTGGGCGTCTACCGGCCCCCACCCCGGGGAGCAGGCGCGAGGCCGTGCAGGCCGAGTGCACAGATACACCGTGGCCACCCCGCAGGCCGTGACCTCCCCAGAAATGAGGCTCCGGACGCTTCAGAGATAGAGTTGCTTAAGGGCATCAGTACGTTTATCGCCCCGTGCGCACATACAGCTTGCATTTTAGAAATCAAACACTGTTCCGTATCGAATATTTTGATGGATGTAATTTTCAGGAAAATGGAGTTGAACTTCATGTTTTCTAAGGCAGTACCGAAGTGCATTTTATACTAAAGCATCACTGAGGCTCCATTTGACTTTGGTGCGAGCTGTTCCGACCCCCTCCTTGGTGTCACTGCACCACCCAGTAACCGACATGCAAGCTGAGTTGGCCGGAGTTGCATCTTAAACGCCGTCTGGAGGTGAGGGGTTATTTCCAGGGAGGGATCGTTTGCCCAGGGGGTGTCATGCCCTTTCTCTGGGCGCCTTGCACTTTCTCTGGAGTCTGACGTTCTGGGTGCGAATCTGGGCTCTGCCACTCACGATGTCAGCTTCTGTACCCTTTGGCAAGTTACTAGACCTCTCTGTGCCTCAAGTGTCCACATCTGTGTAATGGGAATAATAGTGGTACCGACCCCATAGGGCTGTTTGGGGCTTACATGGGTTAATGTTTGCAAAGCACTTAAAATAGCATCTGATCTCTAGTGAGCTGGGGTTTGTGTTTGCTGCTGCTGCCGTGCTTGTTAAGTTGCGAGCCACCTGAGGTCAGAAATCCCCCATTTTGGGGGCTTTGTGATCTCAGCACTCAGCCCCGAGGGATGCTTTTGCTGAACCTGCTGCCCGGTCTCTAATTCTGGCACGAGGTCCAGGAGTTGTTGCTCAGTCCTCTGAGCAGGTGAGGATGCCTGGCTTGGGCCCTTAATTCAGGAATCTCTTGCAGTCCTTATCAGGACCTTTGTTTTCCTCGCCCAGGCTCCAGATATTTCACTCTTTCAGATGGTGGTGTGTAAACACTGTGGTTTCCGTCCTCTGGTTCCTGCCTGTGACAGTCAGCTTCTCGAGGTGTTCCCCTGCATTTTTCAGGCTGGGAATCACAGCAACATTTAAAGTATTCCTGTGTGCTTGGGTTCTTTCAGCCGACACCATTCATTCATTCAAGAAATATTTATCGAGCACCTACTGCTTATGCCAGGCATCATTCCGGGTGCTGAGCGGTTACAAGAGTGCACAAAGCAAGAAAATCCCTGTCCTAACGGGCTTACACTGCAGTGGGGAGAAACAGATAGTAATTGAGATAAATTTGGACAATATTTAGTGTGTTAGACAGGAAATGTGGAGAGGAGAAAAAGAAAGCAGGGGCAGGGAGAACTGGGGTGGGTGAGACATTGTTGGAATTGTAGACCTAAAGGAAGTGAGGGAGTGAGCTAAGTGCTTATCTGGGAAGAGCGAGCCAGGCAGAGGGCATAGCCGGTGCAAAGGCCCTGAGGCAGGCATGCACCTGGCATGTTGGAGGAATGGCAAGGAGGCCCGAGTGGCTGAGGGTGAGCGAGGGGGACTCTGGCTTTTACCCCAGGGAGGGGCGGGCCATGGACGTTTCTGAGCAGAGGAGGGACGTGATCTGGATCTGGACCACCCTGGACGCTGCATGGGGAAGAGCCTGAGGGGCTGAGGGTGGAGGCCATTGCAACAGTCCAGACAGGCAGTGATGGTGGCTGGTGTGGGCGGCATCCCCTCTGTGGTTGGTCCAAACCAGAGGACCTGGCTTGTCTTCTTTGAGTCCACAGACCTTTTGTTGCTGTTTGCGGTGTCCCCGAAGGCTTGTGACCAGCCCTAGAAAGGCCAAGAAGGAAATGTCCTCCTGTAGCTTGTTTGTGGCAGTGTGGAGCCAGGCTGTACAACGCTAACCACAGCAGCAGCAGACAGGATACTTAGTCCACAACAGAACGAAGTCTCGGGACTCAGATGTGCGGGAGGTGACAGTGCAGGAGGGGACCTCCCCGGACAGGTGGAGAAGCTCAGTAAATGTAAGCCATCCTTGCTACAGGGTGGAAAAGAGTTCTGAGGAAGCAGGACACCATGTATGGTTTGTAGCCGTCAGGAAAGGTCCCCTGGAAGAGGGGACGGTGAGGACGGGTCTTGAAGGGTGGGGGGCTCCCAGCAGAGAGAGAGATGGCCATTCCATGGGGGGTCTAGGAGCTGGTATATAAGTGTCCCCTGCATCGGCAGGCGGACTCTCAACCACTGCGCCACCAGGGAAGCCCCATACAGATTCTTTTTAAAAAATTCTTTTCCATTATGGTTTCACAGGATATTGACTATAGTTCCCCGTGCTATACAGTAGGGCCTTGTTGTTTATCCATTCTATACATAAAAGCTTAGATCCGCTAATCCCAACCTCCCACTCCATCCCTCCACCAGCTCCTCCCCCTTGGCAACCACCAGTCTGTTCTCTATGTGTGTGAGTCTGTTTCTGTTTCGTAGATAGGTTCAATTGTGTCACAGTTTAGATTCCACACACAAGTGATATCATATGTTATTTGTCTTTCTCTGTCTGACTTCACTTAGTATGATAATCTCTAGTGGCACAGGAGCAGGTTTTTTTTTTTTTTTTTGCGGTACGTGGGCCTCTCACTGCTGTGGCCTCTCCCGTTGCGGAGCACAGGCTCCGGACGCGCAGGCTCAGCGGCCGTGGCTCACGGGCCCAGCCGCTCCGCGGCATGTGGGATCTTCCCGGACCGGGGCACGAACCCGTGTCCCCTGCATCGGCAGGCGGACTCTCAACCACTGTGCCACCAGGGAAGCCCAGGAGCAGGTTTTGAGGGGTGGACATGTGAGCCTGATTAGAAACCAGAGGGGCTCAGACTGCCTGGGGTCTGGGCACAGGTGGAGTGAGGGTGAGAGGCGGGGAGAGGAGGCTGGAAGGCTAGAATACACGCAGCCTTGAAGGCCCGTGGGGATGCACCTTTGTTCAGCAGGCGGTGATCTGGTGAGAACCACCGTTAGGAAGCTCGGGGGAGAAGCCCAGGTCCTTCTGCATTAGCGCAGAGTCTGAATTTCCAATGGCTGCAAAGATGCAGTAGGAAACTTGGAAAGAGCCCTGGTTTCCAAGACCAAAGCGTCCCCTGCCTGTGCTTTTGAAAGGCAGCTGGAGGTGGGGATACCCCAGTCCTGGTGACTCCGCTGGGGGTGGTGGTTCCTGATCCAGGGCGTTAGGAGCCTGTACTGTCACAAGCTGGGCCTTGACCGCAGGCAGGATGCTGGGGAGGGTGGTCAAGCAGACGGCCCAGGCTCATGGACGGAAGACCGCAGGGTCAGTGGGAGCCCTGGGCCCAGGGAGGAGCCCCTGTGGCTGCGTTTCCTGGGGCCTGGGAGGCAGTCCCGCCTCTGTGGGATGTCAGGAACGAGCCTGGGGTGGCCCTGGGGTGGCTGGGAGCCCAGAAGAAGGCCCCGGAGCCCCGCCTCTCATCCTGGAAGTCTGCCCTGAGATCTGCATGGGGCCCACTTATCAAATTTCTACTTGACGCAGAACCGAGAAGGCTGCTGATGTGATGGAATCAAGGCTGTCAGTGGTTGTGACGCCCCTAACTGCGGGTGAAGGCTCATGGAGTGAAAATTATGAGAGAGAAGTATCTGGCCCAGCTTTGGGTGAAAGGAGAGGACTGCGCAGAGCACTTGTTGACAGGGTGAGGCCAGAGGGGAGGGGAGCGCCATGTCGGGCCAGGTGGCCTGAGAGCCCGCAGGGCTTCGGGGCCACGGGAACCCAGGCGTCCATCCCAGGCCCCGCCTGTGCCTCAGGCTGTCCCTGGACGGAAGCTGGGGGCTTGACCTGTGGGGTCCAGAGGCAGGGCTTGGGCAGTGGAGGAAGTGAGGGGGACAGGCTGTCAGGGGTCGTGTTACCTGGGGGAACGGAATGGGGCCCCAGAACATCCTGGGGTGTCTGGGAGGTATGGGGCAAAGCCAGCCAGGCAGGTGCACATCTGTAGGTGCATTTGAGTAGCCTTTGGAGGTCAAGGCGGCTGTGGATGAGATCTAGGGAAAGCAGGAGTTAGGCCGGATTCTGCCCACAGGCAGCCACCCGCAGTCGAGCCGCCGGCTCTGAAGCGTTCCTGGAGAGAGCAGTCAGGGTCGGGGGGCAGGACTCAAGGAGCAGCCCCGGTCCAGAGGTCAGCGAGACTCCACCCACTGCAGACGGCACCGGGCCCTGCAGCCCCACGAGGACCGGGCCTCCTAGCCGTTCATACCTGTCCGTATAGGGGAGGGCGGTCTGCAGGATCCTGGCGGGAGCGCCACCTCTGGCCCGGTGAGAACCCCCTCCCACGTCAGTCATGCTAGTTAGCAAGCTGCTCATCTGACCCGGGAGAGCCTGTCCTGACCTTGCCTTCTGCTCGCTCGCCAAGACTTTGCACCTGGCTGCAGACTGGGGAGTGGGGGGCACACAGCGCCCGGGCTGCCCCACTGGCAGCGGGTGGTCCTGTTGAGGGCACTGCCTGCCCCCAGGCCTGAGCCTCGCAGGGCATGGTGTCAGGCTGAGAGGATTTTCAACTGGACTTGGGTCTGTAACACGAGGCTTCTGAAAAGCACCAGCACGGCCTTTGCCACATCCGTATTTCCTTTGCACTACTCTTTTTCTTCCTTTTTTATTAAAGTTTTTTTTTTTTTGATGTGGACCATTTAGCTCCCTGACCAGGGAATGAACCTGCACCCCTGCACTGGAAGGCGAAGCCTTAACCACTGGACGGCCAGGGAAGTCCCTATTTTTCTTATTTTTTGTCTTGTAGGGAAGTCCCTATTTTTCTTATTATTTTTCATTGTAATAAGATACACATAATGGAAAATGGACCACCTTAACCAATTTTAAGTTTCCAGTGGCATTAAGAACATTCACGCTGTTGAGCAAGCATCCCCCCATCCATCTCCAGAGATGTTCCATCTTCCCAAACTGAAACTCTGTCCCCGTTAACCACTAACGCCCCCCATACCCCTCCCGCAGCCCCCGGCACCCAGCATCCTGCTTTCTGTCTCTATTACCAGTCATTGCTCCTGGGCCAACCCAGGCCGGCCAGCCCTCCGCCCAGCTGCCCACTGACCGCAGACACAAGATCTGCGGAGCCCAGGCCAGGACCCAGGTACGCTGTAGACTTCTGACAGATGATAAACGGTGGCTGCTTTAAGCCACTAAATTGGGGCCATTTGCTTTGTGGCGTCATAGCAATAGGTGCTCCCCAAGACTGTGGACTCGGTCTGTGTGACCCCACTGGCGCTAAGGATTCCTCAGTGGGTGTGGAGCTGGGGTTCCCAGTTGGCAGTGTCACAGGAGCCCCCCCCCACACACACACACTGCCACCCCCAGAGCCCCGCGGTACCTTCCCCAGTGCTGTGTTGTCTGAGAGATGTTTGCGTGGTGGTCTTGATAGCTGGGAGGTCTGGAGGGGAAGGAAGCCCTCTGTTCTCTCTTGACAGCCCTTGGCCACGGGTTCATCACAGCCTGGGACCAGAAGCGGGCATCAGCGTTACGTGTGCCTGGGTCGCACGCTCGAGGGCGTAAGGCTTGCTGTCTGCTCTCTGGGGGTTACATTATTCTGATACAGTGGACCTCCGCATTCGCTGAGTCAGCGCGCGTTTATTTCGCACCACCGTGTGCCAAGTCCAGGGCCCGATGTGGGAATGATGGGTGAATTACGCTAACTGAGAATCACTGGGCTGTTGGTGTGTAACTGTTGCAGTTCAGCTGTTTCTGCACTTGCGTAGAGGACCTATCTCTCGGTGTTAAAAAAATAGATGGCGTTGTATTTAATTATCAGCTCCTTTTTTCTATCAGCTGCTTATTTAGAAAGCAGCAGCGAGGCGTGCAGTGAGACCGGCTGGGGATTGGTCTTCAGCCCTGGTCACAAGCGGGGCCGCCCCCTCCCTGGCTCACTGCTGTGTCCCCAGCACCTGGAGTAACGCCTGGCACAGAGCAGGTGCTGCACAGGTACGTGTGGAGAAATGAAAGGATGTAGCTGCCGTTCGATTTTCCTAATCACTGTGCAGCCTTATCTACAGATGAGGGAGCCTGGCCCAGAAGGATGCAGGGGCTCCCAGGGCCGCCCAGTGGGGAAGCGGAAGAGGCAGTGGAAACCCGCTGTCCTGAGCTACTTCCCTCTCTGCTAAACTACCTCCCCAGGAATGGAGAGCCACAAATCCACATGCTTCTACGAGGGAGGCCGTCGGGGGACAAGGGACACCCGTATCAGCTGGACCGTGAGAGGAGGCCCTGCAAGAGGAGAATCAGCCTGATGGTCAGGCTGTTCTCGGAACTTCTGGTCTCAGGGCCCTCGGCGCTGGGGAGCGTGGCTGCCTGGCCCTCGGCCCCTGCCGTCTCCGGTGAAGCACATCTGCCTCACCTCGGCTTCTACCATTGCTGATGCTTCTGGGAGACAAGAGGCCAGCAGCCCCTCCTTCCTGCCATCTGTAGCTGGGAACCACCCACAGGAGGAAGACCTCTCTCCAGAAGGGTGGTCCCACGCACTCTCTCCAAGAGGCTCTGAGCTGGCCGTGGCTGGGGCGACCTGTGGGCCCCGGATGTGCAGACAGCCCTCCACCCTGTCGTCGGCTGGCGTGGCAGCCTTCGGGGGTCAGCCGATCCTCCCTCCTCTTCCAAGCTGGATGCCACAGGGGTTGAGTCCCCTGCCTGAGCGACTGCTCTGGGCCACCCTGACTCAGGGCAGTCCATGCATAGGAATGGACCTTGGATGGCAGACGTTTCCAGACTTTTTATATTTAAAATTTTTTATCAGCAGAATCTTCTCTCCAAATGAAACCTTCTATGGAACCATGATGTATACATCAGAGAAAAGCAGAGACGCTCTGGGTGGGGGGACAGGGTGAGGTCTCCCAGAGACGGCCCCCGCCTCGGGACAGGGCATCTAGGGCAGCATGGTAGAGCATCCCTCCAGCATCAGGAAGCTGCTCCACGGGGGGGAGCATCAGGGGCTGGTAGTAAGTGTGGAGCAGCCTCTGGCTACCCTGGGGTCTCCAGACCAGGTCCTCGGCCGCGGACAAGCAGAACCGCCCTCCCCAAAGCCCCCGGGACCCTCGAGGTCCGGCCAGCAGGGGTAGGAGGGCAGCACGGGCTGCGTCCAGCAGAGGCCAGAAGCCCCAGGTGCAGAGAGCCAGCCTGGGAGGTGAAGGCGGCAGCCCTGCCCCTTCCACTGTGTCGCGGCCCCAGCCCAGGCCCCGCGTGGAGTCGGCACCTTCACAGGTCTGCATGTGTGTGTGTGTGTGTGTGTGTGTGTGTGTGTGTGTGTGTGTGTGTGTTGGGGGTGTCACGGGCAGAGGGAGCAGATGTGCTTCCCTTGAGAAGGCAGAGGGGGTCTCAGCTCGATGGCAGAGGGAAGTGCTTGAAGGTGGGGTGAAGGCCTCTGTAAGGTGGCAAGCCTCCGGCTGCTGGAGAATGTGCAGGCGGATGCAGAGTGAGTGAGGAGTGGAGGCTTGCAGGGGGCCCACCTGGGTCTCAGGAGACCTCACTCGACTGCAGCTCTCTTCCACTTTCTCCACCAGGCTCCTCTCAGGAGGCCACGGGCTGTGGTCCTTCAGAGCCTGGGTCTGGAGCCAGACAGCCTGGGTGCTGTGTTTCCTCATCTGACAAATGGGGGTGAACGTGGGACCCACCTCTTGGGGCCGATGTGTGGCTGGAGTGAATTAATACACACGAGGCAGCACCTTTCTTCTTTCTGAAAAACTCTCCAGACTTTCCGGGTGATGTGAGTGGGGAGGACAGGTTTGGGGCGCCTTTAGGACCACCTGGAACCATAGTTTCCCTACGAGTGAAAGCAGGGCAGAGACATGGGCCCCACTCCTGGCAGGAGGCCCAGCCCCTGGAAATGTCAGCTAAGGAGACGGGGTGGCCGGTTTCATTTGGAAAACTCTGGCAGATGGGGGTCGTCAGGGTCTCCAGTCCCGCATGGCCAGGCTGTGAGGGACGCAGCGCTGGGGCTGGGGTGCCTGAGACACCCAGACCGGGATCTGGGCTCTGATTTGCTGAGCTGCCCGTCTAAGGGCCGTGTCTCCCGCCCACTGTCCGCCTGGGAGCTGGCAGAGTGGTCTCGCCTTGAACCTGTCTGTATCAGGCTGAGGGGAGTGGCGGTTAGCAGACGTCAGTTGTGCCAGCAAGGCCACTGTCACGGCCACCCTCAGCGGGTCCTTGGGGGAGGAAACAAAGGCATCAAGCAGCCGTGTCTCTTGCGGAGGTCCCCGCGCGGCGGGGCCCTTCTCTCCTGCCTCTGCCTGCTTCGCACATGAGCCCGGGGGCAGTGTGAGAGCAGGCTTTAAAGACCTGCCTCCCCAGGGGGTCCCCGCTGTGCACTCGCCAACCCCCCAAGAATAATCTGCTTGGCCATTTGTCACCGGCACCAGGGGCTCGTTCCTCAGCTGCCCAGGCCGCCAGGGGGCCTGGGTCCCTGTCCACGGGCAGAGAGGGCAGCAGGCTTGGAGCCTTAAGACGGGGGGTGGCCTCAGCAACAGCAGACAGCATTTCCCTCCCCTCTCAGAACGGAATGCCCTCCTCTTGCTGTCACGTTTTCACGGCCCCATCTGGTTCAGTGGCCAGCCCCCCAGTTCCCCCCAGCCCTCATCACCCTCCCACCAGCACCCCGTGACCAGCTCGGATTATTGGGGGACACTGGAGACAGAGGCCCAGCAATGGGGGGCATCTACCCAGAGAGGGTCCTCCTGGGCCGTCTCATCGGGGATTTTGTTGTGGTATGGGGTGCACAGATCCCACCTGTGAGCAGGGATGTTTCCCGATGGATCTGGGCTCTCCCCTCCTCTGAGCCGACGGAGGAAGGTGCCTGCACCCACAGACCACCAGCTGGGAGGGTACGGTCACCCCCTCTGACCCCAGCGTTGTGGGAGATCCGGGCCCCAGTGCCTCCCTGGAGAGGCAGGTGCAGGGGAGGTGTCAATGGAGCCCCCAACCGGGTGAGGGAGGGGCCGTGCAGCCCAGTCCTACTTCTGATGGGGGGCCCCCTCTGAGCCCTTCTCCGGGTCTCCGATGCCACAAAGGAGCCTGATGGATCTTCTCCCTCAAAGGCAGTCGGACGCACAGACACACACGGCTGGCACGTTTCATCGGACCCCTGGAGCCTCGCCCCAGGCCTGTGGGATCGGGGCCCCTGCTCCCCACATGGACGCCCCCTACTTTCATCTGGCCCCAGTGCCGCGGTGCCGGCTGCCAGCAAACTCACACCACGTTTCAAAATAAATCCCGTGAGCAACGGTCGCAGGAAAGCGAGGGAGATCTATTGGCTTTCATGGTGAGAAGCCACGAGGACCGGAGTGATAGGATGCGTTTCTCATTAGTTGTAAATGCTGGAAAAGAATTAAGGAACACTCGTATTTTCTGTCTTTCGTCAAGCACAACAAGAGCTGTGAGGCGCAGGGCACTGGACAGCTGTGATTTGGGCGTCAGCCTCCCGCGGGGCAGTGTCACTCCAGCCCGCCATCGCTGCACACATAACCTGCCTGGGAATTTTTTTCTTTTTTTTTTTAATCCCAGCCAGGCCAGCCCCCAGAAGGGATGATTTGGGGGTACCCCAGTAACCCCTCTTGTTCAGATGCAAGGATGTATTCATGTTGGCAGCAACAGGACAAGATAACAAGGAGGGGAAATAAATTCAGAGAACGTTTCTGTGCCTCCAGCACGGGGGATCGAGGTGGGCTCCTGGGGAAGGGAAGGCCCGTGGGAGTCCTCTTGGAGCGACGTCACAGCCCACCTAGGGGTGGGCAGGGCGGGTCTGCAGTGCATGAGACCTGGGGTTGTGACCACCCGGTCGAGGCAGAGGACAGGGACTGCTCTGCTGGCACAGGGCCGGGGCGCCCACACCCCACCCGGGAGCTCCGCAGCACCAGGACTGTCCAGAAGGCGGAGGGGACGCCTGCCCAGCGGGAGGGATGTGTGGGAAGTGCCCCGGAGCTGGGAAGGTGTGGGCAGAGCAGGCCTAGGGAGGCCCACGGGGGCTTGGAGGTGGTTCTGGGAGAGCGAGTCGGGGTCTTCGGGGGGCCTGGGAAAGGGGTCCAGCAGGAGGACGGCACGAGTAGGGGTACAGAGTCTGCTGGTACCTGCCATGTGGAGGGACAGTGCTTCACGTGTGTGTGTGTTTGGTGGGGTTGCACAGGATGGAGGGGGCACAGAGGGCAGGAAGGGACCTGCGGGGGAAAGTGGGCTCCATCCCAAAGGGGAGCCGTGGGCCGTGGTGCCTTGTTCTGTCCTCCTGGTAGTGGGCGTGTCCCGGAGATGCCTCCCCTGGGGAGAGGCACGCCAGCCCGCATGTAGGAAGACCACACGTGAACACGCACACACACAGGCACACAGACGCACAGGCGCAGAGATGCAATCTATGCCAAAGTTTTAAAGCATAAAATTAGACACACCCAGTTTTCAAGAGCTAGAGGAAGCTTGTATTTTTAAAAAATTCCATTCAGATCCCAGAAGTCACATTGAGAGCATCTGTTTCACGTTGTCGGTGATAATCACAGCAGACACTTAAATAGCACCCTTCGAGGTGCCCGCCCCCGTGCGGAACACTGCACGTTTACCTCATTTCACCCTCCCAGCCACCTGGCATGGGTTGCTGGTACTAGAATTACCCAGGTCTAATGACATTAGGATTATCTTTGCATAACAATTTACGGTTTATAAAAACATTCATAATCATTATTGCATTTGATAGTGAAAGCCAAGAAGGCATTATAATCCCCACTTCACAGGGAACAATGATGTGTGTATACATATATATATAGAGAGAGAGAGAGGGAGGGAGAGAAGAGGGAGCGCTTACTATATGCCGGGTACTGTTCTGTGTATTTTACACGTATTAACTCAAACTTCAAACCAACGCCGTAAGTACTATTCCTGTTCTCATTTGACATGTGAAGAAAGTGAGGCAGAGAGAGGTTGGGTCACTTGCCTGAGGTCACCCAGCTAGGAAGTGGTAGATCCAGGCAGAGTCATCCAGACTGAGCTGAGCTGGGCTGAGTGAGGCTCTCAGAGAAACTAACTTTCTAGTTGAGAGCTGAGCCGTGCAGAAGAGAAGTCAGGGATGGATCTGGGAGAAGCATTCCAGCAAAGGCGGAATGGCTTGTGCGAAGGCCCTGGGGCAGGATCAAACTTGGTGAGCTTGAGGGGAGAATGAACGAATGAATAAATGAGTGTGAGTCCCACTTGGCGAGGTTCTCCTTGGCGAAGCCCCTGCTGACCTCTCAGCCGTCTCCCCTGTGTCTCGTGCACTGGCCTGTGGTCTAGGCATGTGACGGTCACCCTGGGCAGTCGGGACAGCTCAGGCTTGCTTCCTCCATCGCTCTTTCATCTCTTGCTCTGCTGTTTAAATTGTCACCCAGGAGGCTGTGAACAGCTTGAGGGCTGGGGTGGGGGCTGCCACCTCAGTGTCCCCTGACAGCTGTGGCTGGCCCATTGTGCCCTCAGGACACAGTGGAGGGCTGAACGGTCTGTGTGTATGATATTGGCAATGCTAGTGACAGTTAACATTTAAGTAGCAATCAGTTTGTGCCAACTGCTGTTATCGTAATGTATTGTATATACATCAAAGGGCATACAGTCCTGATATAATGTCGTGATGCTCAGATCTTGGCAAGCTGAAACAATACTCTAGCCTTAAAAATTGGCACGTGGGCTTCCCTGGTGGCGCAGTGGTTGAGAGTCCGCCTGCCGATGCAGGGGACGCGGGTTCGTGCCCCGGTCCGGGAAGATCCCACGTGCCGCGGAGCGGCTGGGCCCGTGAGCCACGGCCGCTGAGCCTGCGCGTCCGGAGCCTGTGCTCCGCAACGGGAGAGGCCACAACAGTGAGAGGCCCGCGTACCGCAAAAAAAAAAAAAAAAAATTGGCACGTAACTAAGGGCTGTTTAGGGCAGGGGGGGTTTTGAACGCAGGCAACCCAGAATTTGACACCACTGTGTGCAGTTCTCTGCGTGTGTGCACCAGTGGTGCCAACTAACGACACATCATTATTTATTCTATAATCTGTACCCGTGCCTGCCAGGTGCCAGGCGCCAGGCTGGGCTTTAGTGGTTAACAGAAAAACACAGACAGACATTCTTAGGGAGTTCTCAGACTGAAAAGAAATTGTCCTCAGCACCCCAGGGAGAAAATGTGTGAGGGGCTGCATTTAGCCAGAGCGGCCTGGGAGAGCTTGCTGAGGAACTCATGTTAATGCTGAAGTCTGAGGAAAGACAGGGACGGAGACTGGCAGGGGCTGCGTGGAGGGGGCGGCTCTGGGCAGGGAGAACAGCATGCACAGAGGCCCTGAGGTGAGCGTACGTTTTCTTGTTTGGAAAACTAAGAGGCCAGTGAGTCTGGAGCCTGGAGGGCAGGGGTGACAGGGACGACCTGGAAAGGGAGGGACCAGCAGGGACAGACCATGTGGCACATTGCAGGCCATGCAACGGGGTTGGTAATGTTTTAAAACCAGATCAGTTTGTTTTTTAAAAGATGTTAAAGCCTTTGCAAGTCACAGTAAGATTTTGGCTTTGCAGAGTTCCAAGGTCTACTTCCATATAAAGTCAGTGAAAGTCATTGCTGTAATTCTTCATGTCTCCCTCTCACCAAGCCTTTCACGCACACTGCCCTACATTCTGACCACCTGCACCTAGGTCGTCATCGCCACCTGCGTCCGGTTGACCAAGGGAGGCTTTGCAGGGACTTGACTCGGCCAGGGTCATGCAGCTGGTGTCAGGGTTTGGGCAGGTGCGGTCTCGCAGAGCCTGGAGCGAAGTGCCTGCGGAGGGGGAGGCTGGCTGGTGGGCCCGGCCTTGGAGGAGCCTAGCTCGGTCCCAGCCCAGCAAGGTCGTCTGCAGAGCCTTCCTTCTCTCTGCTCCGTCGTTCCCCGTCTGCTAAATGGGGATCTTGAGTGAAGTTGAAGCTTCTGGGGAGTTCTTACAACAGGGTGTTCCCGTGAGCCATGTGAAGAAACAGCAACTCTGCACTTCTTAGCAAGTGTCATCAAAGCATCACCTTGTTCCCACATGACGGGCTCTGGGACTCTCAGTAGTGCTGGGAGCAGAAAAGACTGACTTTTCAGTTCATTTATTAGCGGGAGCCAGGCTGCCTGGGGCTTGTGGCAGAAAAGACTGACTTTTCAGTTCATTTATTAGCGGGAGCCAGGCTGCCTGGGGCTTGTGGCAGAAAAGACTGACTTTTCAGTTCATTTATTAGCGGGATCCAGGCTGCCTGGGGCTCGTGGGTGAATAAATCACAGCTCCTGCCGCTGCGTCCCCGAGAGTGAGGGGAATGGGAGGATGTGCGGGCTCCTGCTGTGGGGCGGGTGAGGGGTGGGCAGCGCAGGAGGCCGGGAGGGTCAGGGTGGAAGGCATCTCCTGGCCTCACCCCACTTGGGAGGCTGCTGGGCCTGGGGGTGGACTCCAGATTTGCGGCGGGGGGGGGGCGATAGCCCAGAATCCGACCCCTCCCCACCCACGCCTGGGCCACGCCCGCACCAGCCTCCTAAGTGGTCTCCCGGCTCAGCCCTCAGCCACAGCGTCCGATGAGACCCAAGTCGGCCCTCGACCCTCTCTGCTCAGGGCCCCACGGCTCCCGCTTCACCCAGGGTGCGTGGGCGCAGGCCCTGCACCATCTGTCCTCGTCGCCCCTCCGCCCTCCTGTCTTACTGCGCGTCCTCTGCTCCCTCTCCCGTCCCCCACTAGAGCGTGAGCTACGAGGGGGCAGGGATCTTCGTTTTGCTCCCTGATGTCTCCGCGTGCCTGGAATGATTCCTGGTACACGGTAGGTGCTCAGCCATTATCTGCTGAATGAATGAACAGGGATCTGAGTCTGGTTGTTCTCGTTTTGCATGTGAGTTAATTGAGGCACAGAGAGATTCAGTAACTAACCCGGGGTCACACAGGTACTAGATGGCAGATTTGGGATTCAAACCCAGGCAGACTGGCTTCAGAGTCTACGTTCTTAATTTCTACGTTATTCTGCCTGTCTAATTAAGAAGTGATGAATTAATGAATCACATAGGCTTTCTAGATTCTTCTTGCATCCTATGCACTAGATCATGAAAGCTTTTCTTGCTTTTGAGTCTCTGTCCTGCCTCCGTTCCTTTGCGCATGCTGTTCCCTCTGATTAGAATGCCCATTCATGTAGGGAACTCCTATTCATTCTTCAGAACCCAAGCTAAGTTGTTCCTTCACCAGGCAGAGGCAATTTCTCTCTTATCCTTGCTTTCATTGCCCTGTGGATACACCTTCATCAGAGCCCTGAGAAGCCACTTATTTATGTGTCCTTCTGAATCCCCATTTTGAGACTCTTGATGGCAGGGGCCTTGTTTTGTTTTCTTAGTCTCTCCCAGCCTGTGTCTCACACGTTTTCTAACATGTGAATGAATGAATGAACATTTGCTGAACGTGTGACTGGAAGTGTTTCTGGCGCTTACAGCCTGCCTAGTAAATATATGCATATTGAATCCTATTTGATGAACTTCCGTTTTTACACTGCCCATATGTTCCAAAGAGAGAAAAGTAGGCCCAAATCATAACAAAATCTAATAAAATCCTATCTAGTGGTAACCCTTCATGTCATGCATTTAGAGGGAGGGAAATGCTTCTGGTAAAATACTGTTCTGTCTTTGGTGTAGTAAACACAGACATTGAATGCCATTCGGTGTAAAGTTACATTAAATCCCCAGGATCCAAAGGTACTGTGGGGACCATAAAACGAACTGGTCAGAAGGGAAGTCTACTTGGTTAGGGGATAAAAGGGACATTCGTGTCCCATGGGGTAATGCCAGTCCTAGTGGCCATAAACGCATTAACGTCTGTGTAATGGTGTTAACCAAGAGTCATAGGTGTGGATTATGGGAACCCTTTCTTTTGCATGAGAATTTGACCTTTGCTTAACTTTCTAGCTGTTTTCCTGGGAACCAGGTAACTGTCACCTCTGTTGCTAGGCAGCATTGCTTAAGGTAAAGCATCTCTTGGTTGGTAATTGCACCTGGACGGGTTGGGGCCCTACGTACCTGGTGGGCTGCCAGGCTTGGGCTTCGGGAGCCCGGTGGCTCTTGGGCTGGCCATGTCCCTTGGGAGCCTGGACGCTTTGCTGGTGGGGCTGTGAGCGGAGGTGCTGGTCACCATGGGGCATGAAGGTTTCAAACTAGGGCAGCTCCCACACCTTCCGGGTGTGTATCTCACCTCCTCGCACCTGACTGGTCCCCTAGAGGTGGAGGTGCCAGGTGGCTGCACAGAGGAGGAGCCCTGCCAGGAAGCTGTGCCTCCGTCTCGGGTCCTTTTCCGTGGACGGTGGCCTAAGACAGCTGTGTGACTCTGAGCGCTGGTTGAACCCTAAAGCACACTCTGGCGGGCATTGCAGAAGTGGATATAATATTGGCCTAACACAATAGCGAAGAGTATGTAAATGGTGCCGAGTCCAGCACCTGGGAACAATGGAAAAGCGGCTGGGTGACGTCGGGAGGCTGAGGCCCCCATGCGTGTGCAGCACCCCGTCCCGCATCTCTCCTGGGAGCGCAGGCATCCCGGCTGCGCTGGGCCTGGGCCCTGGATCTGCCGAAGACCCGTGATTTCTCAGGCCCTTTCACTGCTCCTCCCGGGCCTGGTACCTGGGTGTGGCGAGCATCTTTCTTCCTTCTGACCTGGAGGGCCGGGGTAGGGCCGGTCTCCTCCCTCCCTCTGGTTGGACCAGCTGTAGTGGGGACTTCCAGCCTGGGTGGAGAGTTAGGGATGCTAGTTCTGAGGGCCCCTGTCACCCCCTCTTGCTCTGTGCCACCCTGGATGGACCACTTCCTGCCTTCCTCCAGTTATGCCTCACGGCAGTCTCAGGAGGCTTCTTATTGTCTTCGTTGCTGAGATAAAGAACTAGAGGTTCAGAGAGGTTAAGTAACTTGCTCAAGGTCGCCCAGTGGCTCTGTGGCCCGGTGAGGACTCAGCCCCACCATCCAGCCCCAGAGCCCAGCTCTGAACCCCACGTGGCGCTGGCCTCCCTCTTCCTCCCAAAGCTAATTAATGTCCTGTGATTCTAAATCAGCGTCACCTCGGTAGGTGGCTCGGGGCAGTGAATTTCTAGGGCACAAGATGTCCTTCTCCCTTCCCTCCTTCTGTCTGAGTCTGTCAATTCAGAAAGTGCTGAAATGGGCCAGGTGTGGAGTCTGGAATACGGCCCCAAAATTAATAAGCTTTTCCTTTTCCGTCGAATGCCTTTGTTTTGACTTCTGCAGAGGGCCATGCTCTCCCTGGTGTCCCAAGCGTATCTCTTGTATGTAGAAGCTTGGATTCCGGATCCGGTGTGACAGGCAGGGAAGGGCCGGACCCGCCCGCCTCTCCCGTCCATTCCCAGCTTCCTTCTCACGTGGGAGGTCTGCCAGCCCCGAGGGATTCGGCCACCGGGGGTCCTTCTGCTCAGGAAGGTTCTGCTCAGTGTGTGGTAAAGCCTTGTCACTCACCAGGGAAGGAGGAGGCTGGCCCAAGGGCTGGGGACCCCCCTTTCCAGCAGAGGGGAATGGGCAGAGGATGGGCAGCCACTTGCCTACAGTCTAGAGGATTTGCATCTCAGAGGGAGAACTTGAGCCTTTTAGGGGTTCTTCTAAACCTGAGCTTCTGTCGTTCCGTGATTTCCTCCTGCCTCTGCAGCTCCAGCTCGGAAGAGGCCAGTTATGCCGCGAGGTATTTATTTTTTCCTTAAGAGATTACATTCTGGGTGATTATTTGCAAAGCATGGCCGGGCAGGCGGACCAGCTTCTGATGTGCACGTTTACGGGGACGCCCTCCCCCACCCCCTCCCCAGTTCCTTCTTTTAGTTTCAAGCCATCGAGATGGATGCTTTGGTAAAATACAAAATCCTGCTTTGGATGTCGGGGCAACGTCAGATGGCCGCAAAAGTTTCTGAATGTTGACTCGGTTTCTGTACTTACTGTGCTGTGGGCCTGTGACGTGGGGACTGGCCAGTCCCTGGGCTGCCCTCTCGGAGCACAGCTTCATCAGCAAGTCTGATGAAAGCCTGCAGAGTTTGGAGCAGCTGCACTGACGTTGTCTGGTCCCTGAGCTCACAGGGGTATTAACAGTTCTCAGGAGTCCTGTGGGAAAGAAACAAGGCCCACTGATTCCCAAACCTGTTTGACCTTGGAATGTTTTTCATCGCCTGCCATAGCGCTCACACCCCAGAGTTTGCTTCTAGAAACTCTTTTCCAGTGGGCGAGGATGTGGAGAAATCGGCACCTTCCAATTCCTGCACTGCTGGTGGGAATGCACGACGGTGCAGCCATTATGGAAGACAGTATGGCGGTTCCTCAAAAACTTAAACGTAAAATTACCATGTGAGCCAGCTATTCCACTTCTGGGCATGTACCCAAAATAATTGAAAGCAGGGACTCAAACAGGTATCTGTGCATCCATGTTCATAGCAGCACTCTTCACAATAGTCGAAAGGTGGAAGCAAGCCAAGTGTCCAGTAACAGATGAATCGGTAAAGGAAGTGTGGTCTATCGATGGAATATTACTCAGCCTTAAAAAGGAAGGGCATGCTGACACCTGCCACAACATGGGTGGACCTTGAGGACATTATGCTCAGCGAAATAAGCCAGACACAAAACGACAAATAGCGTGTGATTCCACTTATATGAGGCCAGGCCCCTAGATCAGTCAAATCCATAGAGACAGAGAGTAGATGGTGGGTGCCAGGGGCTGGGGCCTGGGAAGCTAGTGGTTAACGGGCACAGGGTTTCAGTTTGGGAACGTGAAGGGTTCTGGAGGTGAGGGTGTGACGGTTACACGGCAACGTGGACGTACTTAATGCCACCAAGCTGTGCACTGCGAAATGGCGAATTTCACGGTAGGCGTCTTCTATCACAATAAAAAGAAAGTCCTCCTGGGGATGCCGGGCTGTGGGCTGGGCCCGCTGCTGCTTCTCCCTCCTGCTTCTCTGCTCTGGGGGCCCCGGCCCCTGGGCGGGTCTCGGCTCATCTCCAGAACACACTGAGCTGCCGGATCTGGCAGCGGCCTGGCCCTGGGGTCCCGTGTGGACCTCGTCACCGCGGGCGCCGAGCCTCGTCTCCCACATCACGGATTGCAGGCGGAACATCCTTTCTGGGGCAGATGCTGGCGAAGGAGCCCCTTGGAGTCAGTCCCTGAGCCTCGTGCGGCCCCGTCTGCAGCTGCCTCTGTGCTCGGGAGGGCCACCGTGCGTCTGGTCCCCGAGCATCTGTTCCCGGAGGCCCCAGGAGCTTGCGCCATGTGAGCTCACGAGGTCCCGGACCCAGTGTCGCGTGGGGAATGGGGCACAAGGTGGCCGGTGGGCTGCAAGGGTGGGACCCCCGGCTCTGCTGCTCACACGGAGGGGGCCCCCCCACCTGCTTCACAGAGATGCTGTAGGGCTGAGCGTGAGGGTGCTCTGTCCCTCCTCTGCCTTTTCTCTGGCTCCTCCTGCAGGGTCTTGGGCCTGTCATCGTTCTCACTGAGCCAGAGGGGCCTGCACAGGCCGATGGGCCGGGGAGCAGGCAAGCCTGGGCCCCGTGCCCACCCCGGGGCCATGGCCAGGCAGGCATGACCCTCTGGGCACCGCCCCCAGGTGATCCCACCTTGGCCAGGTTGGGAAGGCCTGACCTCTGCCCCCGGGAACCTGGCACAGCGCTCAGGGGTAGAAACGCCCCCTCTATCCCCACTCCGTCTTCGCTGGTCTCTGCTGGAGGCCTTCCCGTGACCTCAAGAGCCAGACACTGTGGGCCCCTACTGGCCCCCTGCTCCCTGGCCTCCCTCGGACTTCTCGCCGCCCCCCGCATATCTTCTCTTCCCCGCGGGGTAAGTGGCTTGTGACGCCAGTTTAAGAAACAAGCCTTCCCAAGTTGGCAGTTAATTATAGTAACGGGAGTTGGCAGCCAGAGCCCATCCACACAGATCTGGATGAAGGGACGTGTGAGGGGCGGGTGGCCGGACGTCCCCAAGGCTCATTTAGCCACACGTCCCAGGACGTGGGCGTCCAGGTGGGCCATGCCCTTCACACTTGGGGAGAAGGTTCTGTAAGGTTGAAATGCACCTTCAGACAAATCCGGTGCTGCTTTTCGGGGAACTGCTCCGAGACAATGAAAGAAACCAGAGAAGTAAGTCAGCCCTTGCTTTCAGGCTAGCCCTCAGTTTGCAGAAAATAGGCTTGATTATTAATTAGTCGCTCAATTCAATAATTATTAGGATGTCTTCTTCCCTGGACACCCAGTGTTGCTGAGAGGCCACCTCTGTCCTAGGCGATGTTTTCCAGGTTTGAAATCTGGGGCTCTCAAAAGATGTGGCCCCGAAGTGGAGCAATGCTGTCCCTGTGGACAGGCCACACTGGCTCAAGCCCCACCCGACTGGGTTCTCTCTCCGCAGACACGTTCCCGTCCCGAAGTCACGTTCCCCGACTGCCTTGGGCGACATCAGCATTATTGAAATAAGCTGTGAGCACCTCGGGGGGCCTTGCTGAAATGAGCGATGAGTTGCAGATGAAGGCTCGCCATCTCCCTCCTTGTTACAGGTGCCACGCTGCCCCGTGCCCACGTGGCCGGCGAGGACCATCCCCTGGGCTGGGCGGGCCTGCGGAGGTGGCCAGGCCTTGGGCGAGCGTTGATGCCGCTGCAGAGCAGAAAGCGTGCGGGTTTGGCAGGGGCTGCTTGTTGAATTATTTAACATCTTAATGAGTCCGTTTTTCACGGCTGTCCTCCGCTGGTTCCCCCAGGACCCGCCGGGGGTGGGCAGTTGGTGAGACCGTAACGAATGTTAATGAGGCAGCGTTCCGCCTGGTGTTCTGCTCCCTGTTCCTTCCCGCCGGCGTGAGGCCATATGGGGCCACCTCCCCGATGGCCACGGGGCCATCCCAGCTTGGGGCCACCGGGGCCCTAGAGATGTTTCCAGCTTGGGGGAGTCCCTGGGGGTGACATCACGGAGAGCGGCTTCAGGGAGGGACTCCTGCACCTGCACAAAATAGGCGCCGCGACTGCTTGCTCGGTGGTCCCGGTCTGCTGCCCTCGGCTTCCTCTTGCTGGTGAACTTGGGAGCAGGCGTTGGGGGGCTGGCGTGGAAGGGGAGCCTTGGGGCGCTCGTGTCGGCGTTTGGGGGTGGCGTGGTGTGTCGTGGATTACGAGGCCCCTCCTGCGGCTGAAGGAATTGTAGACGGCCCGAGGGGCTGCCAGACCGGTTGGGTGGCTGGTGCAGTGGTCCAGGGAGAGGTGCTGCTGGCACGTGGTGGCGTGGTGGCCTTGGGGCAGAGCGGGTGATCTTAGGTGCACGTCGGAGGGGGTAGTCGGGGGGCCTCTGATAATGGCACGTCGTGGGTTGGGAGAAGGAGGTGTTGTCGGTGATTTGGGAGGGTTTCAGCAGGTGTAGAAGTCACCAGGCGTGGGATGGGAGTGGAGGTGGTGGGGGGAGTCCTCCCGTCTCCAGTCTCCCTCGCTTGCACACCTGCTGCCGGACGAGTCATGCTAGAGCCCAGTCTGATCAGGCCAGCCTCGCTCAAGAACATTCAGTGGCTCCCACTGTCTGCAGGACCCAAGCACAGCCTTAAGGATGGCATTCCGGGGCCTCCCCAGACAGCCCTCCCTGCTGCCCCCGTCCCTCAGGAGCGGATGAAACGCTGGAGCCTCTTTTCCCAGCTTCTGTTCCTGTGTCTTTTTAAAACTTTTCCCCTTCCACCATCACTAGAGGTTAAACGTCTTGTTTGTAAATCAGCCCAGAAGCTGCCTTGTCCACCGAGATTGCCTTCACCTCCTGACAAGAGGCCCTGTGCTCAGAACTCAGCCCCTTTCTCACTGTGTGAGTAGTCTTCAGGTGGGTCATTTTAGCCTGTCTTTTCTCTTACCAGCCAGCTCATTCATCCACGCATCTGTGTGTCATTCATTCTACATTGAATGAACACCTGCTGTATACTCAGCGCCGAGCCCAACCCTGGGGTGACTCATGGGAATAAGAAATGGCCCAACGTTCAAGGACCTAGAAGTCAGAACAGATCCAGACTGCCCTTCCACCACTGCCGCCCCGGCCCCGAATGTCTGCTCGGGGCCTGGCACGCCTCCGAGTATCATGGGTGCACGTGGAAGGAATTGACCAGCAGACGCCAGGGATTCTGCGGGAGCTTCCCACCACGGCTTCTGGGAGGTTCCGAGCCTCCGCACTTGGGGATCCTGGAAGCCGGAGTTTCAGAGTTGGCAGCACAGGGCCTCAGAAGCGGCAGGTGCACCTTCCGTTTGGGTGGTGGGCGAGCAGTTGTACCGCTGCTTCTAGAGGCCTCGACCCACCCACCCCCCACCGCCCCGCTTGAGAAGGTACTTTGTTCTAGCTCTTCCCTGCACCTGCTTCCCTGAGGGAGAACCGCTCAGCATAGCCTGGAGCCAGGTTGTCATGTTTGCATGGTGTTGATTTTTGGGGGGGGGGGGCGGTTCTTACTCTTTTCAGGCAAGTGATAGTATTTTTACCTTTAAAGTGTGAATATGAGTAAATATGAATTTTCTTTTCAAAATAAATGTATTTAAGTTTAAAAAGTGAGCGACATAAAGGAAGATACTAAGGAAATGATAGTGATCAGGCGCAAGCTTGGGGAAAGGGGTTGCTTTCCAACCCCTCCAAGCTGCCTCCAAGCTGGGGCAGTTTGGAGCTGGTTGGGTCCGAGGTTGCTCGCACAGCCGTGGAGTGCCTCCCCTACTTGGCTGTCTTTCTGGAGAGTGGGGTTCCTCTCGCTGGTTTCTGGGTGGAAATGCTCTGGTAAGCGGTGTGAATGCACAGACAGTGCGGTGCACGGTGACTCAGCCCTTAGGAAAGAATGAACTACAGATACGTCCTGTGTTACAGGTGAACCTTGAAAACGTGGTGTGCAGTGAAAGAAGCCAAACAGAAAAGAGCACTTATTGAACGATTCCATCACGTGAAAGTTCAGAACAGGCAAATCCGTAGAGACAGAAGTAGATTCGTGGCTGCCGGGGGGCTGGTGATGAGAAAGGGGTGCGGTGCCTGTAGCTAGGCGTGAGGGGTCTTACTGGGGGAAGAAAATGTTTTAAAGCTGATTGATGCACCACTCAGGAAAGTTACTAAAAATCATTGAATCGGGGGCAAAAAAAGAAGCGCTAAGGACAAAATGAAAATCCTCTTTAGTCGTCTACAATGCAGGTTCCCCTCTGTCCCCACACTGAGGTCATACAGTCGATGCACTAGGTTCATTTCACCTACTGAATGACACGCTTTGTCCTACGTCATTAACTGTTCTAGGTCAGGGGAACCCAGCGTGGCAGGAGGAAAGGTCAGTAACTTCGGGAAGGGGCAGGAGTGAACCGAGTTAAACGTGTCTGTCGAGTGTGCTGCTGGGCCCGTGTCCTGATTCTCCGACATTCACCTGTCCACCTGGACCCCTCTGCTCACTGCCCTCCCCCGAGCTCTGTGCCGGGGAGGATGCCCTCCATCGCTGGCTCCTGTTGACTCACCCGTGGGAGGCCCGGACCTGGGATCAGTGGGCAGAGTGGAGTAAGGCTGGGGTGTCCATTGCTCTGGTCCCCTCCCTGCTGGGCCGGGGGGCTGTGCCCCTGTCCCTCCATCCACAGCTCCTGCTGAGGAACTCTCTCTGGAGAACCTTTCAGGGTCTGTACACGCTCCCTCCCCTGTTCCTGAGGACGAGGGGTGAGCAGCTCCCCGCCTTTGCCAGCCCTGGGAGCTTCAGCATCTCCAGCTGGCTCCCCTCACCCTGCGCACACCTCTGCCGCAGCCCCTTCCTTTACCCCACCGCCCCTTGTGAGTCTTTTGTTCCCTGCCAGGTAGGGAGCCCTAAATGTACCTGACCTCGTGCTTCTCACGGAGGTCACATAGGCGAGTGGTGTGTGGGACTCACGTTTGATGAAGATGGTTCGTTCGTTCTTTCTCTCTCTCTCTCTCATTCCTTTCTTTCTTCCTTCCTTCCTTCCTCCCTCCCTCCCTCCCTCCCTCTCTTCCTTCCTTCCTTCCTTCCTTCCTTTCTTTCTTTCGTTTCTTTCCTTTCTTCATTGGGTCTTCGTTGCTATGCACGGGCTTTCTCTAGTTGCGGCGAGCAGGGGCTCTCTTCGTTGCAGTGCGTGGGCTTCTCATTGCAGTGGCTTCTCTTGTTGCAGAGCACGGGCTATTCTTTCCTTTCTTCATTGGGTCTTCGTTGCTATGCACGAACTTCTCTAGTTGCGGCGAGCAGGGGCTCTCTTCGTTGCAGTGCGTGGGCTTCTCATTGCAGTGGCTTCTCTTGTTGCAGAGCACGGGCTCTAGGCATGCGGGCCTCGGTAGTTGTGGCTCGCGGGCTCTAGAGCACAGGCTCAGTAGTTGTGGCGCACGGGCTTAGTTGCTCCGCGGCATGTGGGATCTTCCCGGACCAGGGCTCAAACCCGTGTCCCCTGCATTGGCAGGCGAATTCTTAACCTCTGTGCCACCAGGGAAGTCCCTATAGAGCCTTTTTAGTGGCTTCGGAATTTCTTGTAATCGTATCACACGTATGCTATTGTTATATGTTTAATCTGCCGTGGCACAGCTGGTCGCCACCAGTGTGTTTTGCATCTTAGAGTGGTGATTCTGTGCTTTGGGTAGGTTCCTAGAATGTATAGGGAAGACCCACTTCAGCCTGGTTCCAGGGGATGCTGCACAGGACTCTTGAAGGCGGTCCAGCTCCAAGGACGTGGCTCCACCTGTTCCAGGCACAGCCCCCGGCCCCAGTTTCGGGGACATTCATGAATCGTGAAGAAAACAGGCTCCGGGAGCTGAAAGCAGCACGTTGGTTTGGGGGACCCGTCATTCTGGAGCCTTGAGGACGTTTGTTCCGTGAGCTCTGCCAGCAGGCCCTGCCCCACCCAGTGCCCAGGCTGGAAGTCACAAGATGTTTTTCGGAAACCCAGCGAGCCCCTGGCAGAAGTGGGTTCCACCCCCGCCTGGCCGCTCCCCAGCAGTGGAGCAGTGATATTGGCCGTCAAGGGCCCCCTGAGCCCCACGGAGTCGTGGAGTCCGTTGAAACGATGTGATGAGCAGGGTGAACGCGTTGCCCGCGGTACTGGGGACGAGATGCAGAGGCTGCATCTCGCCTTCTCCGAGCTCCGTCCACACCTCCGCGTGTCTGTGCCGAGGATATTACGTAATATCTCGGCTTTTTCTCATCCGTGTAGCTTTGCCGCCCTGCCCTGGCTGCAGAGGGGCATTTATGAATGTCCTCACACGTACAGACTGCCCTGCCTGCTACTGAGGGCTCGTAAGCCGTTCAGGCTTAGAATATCTTTAACATAAAAATCACGCCGTCGTCGTCCTTTGCTTTTCCGAGGGAGCCAGAGCGTGATCATCACGGTTAACGTGATGCTGAGCCGGGGGGTCATTGTCCCTGGCTTGGGTGGTGGGGCGGGTGGTGGCCGTTCCCGAGATGGCCCAGGAGTCCAGCGCCTGCCATTGTCTTCTCCATCCTCTTTTCTTCAGTCCCAGTCTGGGGACTTGGTCACACCAGGCAGGTTCACAGGGCAGCGGTCACTTGAGTTACAGCCTGGTAATGACTAAATGTGCTGACTGGATTCGATCAGGTTTAATCTGATCTTTTATGGCTGAAAAACTTGCCTCAGAGTGAAGGACATGGAAGTTTCCAGGAGCCCTGGGTGCAGTCTTTCCTGCGGGTTCATACTGATCAAGAACTGGGGTGACACACGGACCCTGCAATTCACTGGAATCGTAAGGAACCCAGGAGAGACAAAACAATACTGAAAAAGAGGCAGCCTAGAATTCCCACTTCCCAACTTCAAAACTCACTACAAAGCAACAGTCATCTCCACTCTACGGTATTGGCACGAGGGTGGACACGGAGAGCGATGGAACTGAGTTGAGATTCCAGAAATAAACTCACACGTCTGTGGTCAGCTATTTCCTCAGGGTGCCAAGATCATTCCGAGGGGAAAGGACAGTCTTTTCAGCAAACGATGCTGGACCAGCTGGACATCCACGTACAAAAGACTGGGTTTGGACTCTTCCTTCACACCAGAAGCAAAAACTACCTCAAAATGGATCAGAGGGCTAAATGTAAGTGTTAAAAATAATGAAACTCTTACAGGAAACCATAGACGTAGGTCTTTGTGACCTTGGATTTGGCAAAGGATTCTTAGATATGACACCAAAAGCCTGGGCAACTAAAGAAAAAAATAGATAAGTTAAATTGAACTCCATCAAAATTAAAAACTTCCGTGCATCAGGAAACACTGTCAAGAAAGTGAAAAGTCAACACACGAAATGGAAGAAAGTATTTGCTGATCTCATGAGGGACTTGCGTGGTAGAATATGTAAAGAACTCTTACAATCCAATAATCAAAAGAGAAGCAACCCAACTAGAAACGTGAGCAGAGCAACAACCAAAAACCAGGCAGCCCATTAAAGAAATGGGCAAAGGACTTGAATAGACATTTTTTCCAAACAGGGTATACAGACGACCAGTGAGCACATGAGAAGTTGTTTGACATCATTCAACATCAGGAAATGCAAGTAAAAACCACAATGAAATGCCACTTCACACCCACTAGGATGGCTGTAATCCAAAAGACAGACAGTGACAAGGGTTGGCCAGGATGTGGGGAGATTGGAGCCCTCTTATACTGCTGGTGGGAAGGTAGAATGGTGCAGCTCCTGTAGAAAACAGCCTGGCGGTTCCCCGAACGGTTACACGTAGAGTCACCATATGTGTGGCCTGGCAGTGACACTCCTAGGTATACACCCAAGATAAATGAAAACATAGATCCCTGTGAAAACTTGTATGCAGAAATTCACAAGAGTCGTATTCATAAGAGTCAAAACATGGAACCAAATGTCCGTGATGAGTGACAGACGAATGGTTAGATGAAATGTGGTCCATCTACACAATGGAGTATTATTCAGCCGTAAAAAGGAGTGAAGTACTGACACGTGCTACTGCATGGATGGACCCTGAAAGCACGATGCTCAGTGCAGGTAGCCAGACACAGACGTCCACGTGGAGTCCATTTATGTGAACTGTTCAGAACGGGCAAATCTATAGAGACAGAATGATTGGTAGTTTACCGGGGGCTGGGGTGGAGAAAGTGTGGGGGAATAGAGGGTTTCTTTTTGAGGTGATGAAAATGTTCTAAAATTGTGGTGATATTTGCAGAACTCTGTGAATAAGTTAAATAGCATTGGCTTTAAGTGGGTGAATTGCATGGTATGTGAATTATACTTCAATAGAGCATTAAAAAGGACAAGAGTGAGCTGCTCATTCCTGAGGTAATCAAGAAACAGCTCACAATAAAGAAGATGTGGCACATATATACAATGGGATATTACACAGGCATAAAAAGAAACGAAATTGAGTTATTTGTAGTGAGGTGGATGGACCTAGAGTCTGTCCTACAGAGTGAAGTAAGTCAGAAAGAGAAAAACAAATACCATATGCTAACACATATATATGGAATCTAAAATAAAAATGGTTCTGAAGAACATAGGGGCAGGACAGGAATAAAGATGCAGACGTAGAGAACGGACTTGAGGACACGGGGAGTGGGAAGGGTAAGCTGGGACGAAGTGAGAGAGTGGCATGGACATATATATACATTACCAAATGTAAAATAGACAGCTAGTGGGAAGCAGCCGCATAGCACAGGGAGATCAGCTCGGTGCTTTGTGACCACCTAGAGAGGTGGGATAGGGAGGGTGGGAGGGTGATGCAAGAGGGAGGAGATATGGGGATATATGTATACATACAGCTGATTCACTTTGTTATACAGCAGAAGCTAACACACCATTGTAAAGCAATTACACTCCAGTAAAGATGTTAAAAAAAAATAAAGAAGAAAAGAAGCAGCTCACAGCCATCCTTCAGGAATGCAGCAGAGGAGATTCCTACCTTGTTCGGGGTAGGACGGTTGATTTTTTGGAGCACTTTATTGAGACAGAACTTTTCAATCCTTTCCAGCCCTGTGGGACTTGACATTCCGTGGTTTTCTTGGAACGCCTTCTACTTCGTGGTGGAGGAAGCCAGGGTGGGGCATCAGGGGAGCAAATAAAATAGGAGGGCTGCTGTGACCTTGACCTCCTTGATTGATTTGCTGCCCGTCGATCAATGTGATTAGTGATGTATTCAGGGCAGGAAACACTTGCTGGGTTTGGCTGAAGTGGGCTCTGTGGCCCTGGGGACACAGATGTGGATGGGCCTCTGACCTCACGTGCCCTGCAGCCCACAGTCTGGTTCTCTGATGGCCCTGTATGTAAAGTGAGATTGCTGAGAGCCTGGCGGAGGGATCTGCGCAGAGGGTACCGCCTCTCGGCGGGCCAGGCCCCTCCTGGTGCCCCGTGCAGTGGAGCCGTCAGCGAGCACACAAGGAGATGCCCCGAGGCCTGGGCTGCTGTGCTGGGAGTTGCTTCCCCCTTGGGTAGGCCAGGCGAGGCCCCTCCCACCTAGGAGGAAACTGTGTGGATGCATGATGAGCCATCCCTGTGGGGGACAGAGACCTGGATGCTGGGGCACCCTGGATGCCACCAGTGATGTGCAGGGGCTGCAGGTGTATGGTCCAGCAGGGGCCGTCTCAGGAGAGCACACCCAGCCCTGCACTGCTGGGGGTGGCAAGGTGTGGGGAGCACGCAGTGGCTGGGCGTGGTGACCGGCAGGCCACCCGGTGCCTGTGGGCGGGGGCCAGTCAGTGTCCCCTGAGAAACCCACCCTCGCCTCGGAGTTGCATTTTGCCAGGCTTAGGGCAAGGCGTTGGATTGGCAGCCCAGCCCCTCGGGGGTGTGTGTGTGTGTGTGTGTCTGTGTGTGTGTGACCGGGCAGACACCTTCTTCCTCTGATTTCTAGTTAGGACCCGGAGCTGTAAAATCTGGCCTCTTTGGCATTTGTCTTACCTTTTGGTTTATCAGTTATGGGAGGGGGTTTCCTCCTCCTTTGCCCCCTGCCTGCCTGCCTTCCTGCTCTAATCATTTCCTGAGCCCTGCTCAACTCGGGGCCTGTGCACAGAAGGGTCAGGCGTGGATGAGGCACAGGCCTGCCCCCGAGGTGCAGGGGCAGTGGGAGCTGGGGTTTCACTTGCATTCGTGAAAATTCACCAGGTGCTTCTGGAATCAGAGCATCATTATTGTTGGTCTTATTCATGTCCCCTTCATTAGAACCTCCTGTGTGTGAGGCTGTGTTCCAGGATTTGGACTTATTTAAGCTTTACAATAATCTTGGTAAGAAGTACAATTGTCCCCATTTTACAGATGAGAAAACTGTTGCTCAAAGAGGTTAAGGAATCTGTCTCTGAGGCCACACAGCATAAATGTGGCAGAGGTGGCATTCAGGTTCTAGATGGCATGACTCCAAAGCCAGTGCTCTCAACCACACCCCCTCCCCAGGGCTCTCGGTGAGTTTGAGCAGCTGCGCTCCCAAGAAACCCACAGGTGCTCAGATGAGACCAGGGCCCTGTGGGGCATAAGCGAAGGGATGTGGGAACAGGCAGCTGGAGCAGAGAGATTGTGCCTGCAAGGATGTGGCGTTTGAGGGGGGCTTTCAATATTTGCATCCATTTGGATGGGGGGCAGTGAGGGAGGGCATTCCAGGGAGAGGTGAGTTCAAGGGCAAAGGCTTGGAGGCTGGGCAGCTAGATTCGAGTTGAGTTCAGCTACTGAGCAGAACTGGGGTGGGGCAGAGCTCCGGGACCTGATGTGGCCCTCAGGGATTTGCTCAGGGGATGGACCTTCTCCTGGAGCCTGTGGAGAGCCAAGGACAGAGAATCCTCCCCAGGCCTGCTGGGCTCTTACCTTGGGGGAGGGACTTGTTAGGGGAGATGCTCCTAAATGGGTTGGAGGATGGATACCTGAGGGGCCCCGGAATCTGAGGTCTTTGTAAGATGAACGGGGGCAGGGAGAAGGTGGGGTTTGCAGAGGAAAGACACCTGGCGGGGGTGTTTCCTCCTCCCTTTCCCAGTTCAGGAGACTTTATGGAACACATAATCATTGGAAATACCTGGTTCTGGAACAAAAGGGTGAGGCGCTCACTGTGGGGAAGCCTTTCCTTGGTCCGTGCTGTCCAGCAGGCAGTGAGGCCCCTGTCACCACAGGCATGAAAACAGGGACTCAGTATTCACCTCCCCAGGCTGTGCCTTCCCAGCATGCAGCCATCAAAGGCAGGAGCGCTGCTCTCCTGTTCTTCTGTCTTGTCCACCTACTGTGAGCTCCTGAGGGGGGGGGATGGCTTAGTCACTCAACAAACCCGTACTGCATCCTTACTATGTGCTAGGCACTTAGACTGTAGCAGGGGGCAGAGCACACAAGGTCCCTACTTTCTGGGGGACTTTCGTTGCCTCTCTGTCCCCAGTGTCCAGCACCAACCCTGTGGGTACCAGGGATGGAGTGGCAATGTTTGTTGAGTGAATCTTACCAGGAAGGATGTATCTGGTGTCAGTCCCACTGTGTTTATGGATTCAGGGGCTGACCCCCTCCCCCAAGACCTCCCAGAGTCATTAAGCAGGCAGTCATCCTTTTAATCCGAAACAGCCCATGCCCTCCACATGGATGGCATTTGTCTAAAGGGCCTGGAGCCCTGCATCCTTCCCCTCGTCCTCCCAGGAATGTCCCCGTGAGACGGAAACCTTCCTGAAACTCCCGAAATGCTGTTTCATGCCCTCGGAGATTTGCTGGGCGCCCTCTCCTTGTTAAGGAAAGTCAGGGCAGAGGCGCCCAGGCCCTTAGTGGGCTCTGACGGCTGGGACAGGTGGGCCTGCAGCTTCCAGGGACCTGGCTCTGTCTGTGTTAAGTTGGAATCATCTAGAGCGGTTGCCGGAGCTCCCAGGGTAATCTCCCCTGGCACGAATGAGTCTCCTGCTCCCTGGGGCTGAGCACAGTTCTCCAGGGAAGGAGCCGGTGGTCTGGCAGCTCTGAGCCTCTGCGTGGTTGGAGGGGATGCTTGGAGACGGGGGCCCCCAGGGCAGCGCAGGGAGAGATGGGAACCCCGATAGCTTCATGCGACACCTCTCCCACTGGCACGCGGGGGACCAGGTGGGATGCAGAGCAGAGATTGTCCCGGGAGAAGGGCAGCTTCCCCTCATTGAGGGCCTCCTGTGTGCTGGGGGCGGGGCCTGTGAGACCTCATTGGATCCCCCAGCTGGGGGTGTTATTAAAACCCCCACTTACTCATGGGGCCACTGAGGACCGGGGTGGGGGTGCTGGGTATAGCCACTCCCCCAGGCCACATCCCTGCATTTGACGGAGCTAGGATTCAACACCCCGCCAAGGCTGACACACCCTCCCACAGGGCCCAAGGACTGGGAACCCGAGGCTCAGAGGAGTGAAGCAACCTGCTCAAGGTCACACAGCAAACGTCTGACACTGCTGGGCTGTGACTTGGTGACCTTCCACTGCAGGACATGAAGTGAAGCCCAGTGATGGCCTTGCTCCACTCCGGTGCCCCGAGATGGGAGGAGGAGGGAGCCTTGGCCCAGGGCGTGTGAGGGGGATGTGGCCACAGTGCTGGGTATTGCGCTGCTGCCCAGCCCTGCCCCCCACAGGTGACAACTGTCCTTGTGTCTGACCCTCTCCTGGCTTTGTTTTATTACATAATGTGTACAATAGAATTTTTTTAGTTTTGCCTATGATTTTAAAACTTTTTCTTAAGCCATACCTACACAGAGTGAAGGGCACATCTCCGCTGCACTCTCACTGAGTTTTTCCATTCATATACACCCATGTGCCTACCGCCGAGATGAAGATGGAAAACATCCCCAATGCCCCAGAATTCTCCCTCATGCCCCCTCCCAGCCATTACCCCACCCCCATCACTGTCCTGACCTCCACCAGCATAGATGAGTTGTGGGTGTTTTTGTGTTTGTATTAAGTGGAGTCACACAGTGTATACTTCCTGGGTCCGGCTTCTCTCACTCAGCATCGTGTGAGAGGCGCATGTTTTTGTGTGTAATTGGGGGCTGGTTCACTTTCACTGCCGTTAGATATTCTGTGACTTTGGCGGGCACATATGTACGTGTCTGCTGGGTATGTACCTAGGAGTGGAATTGCAAAGGGCAGGCTTTCGTAGAAACAAATTTCCAAAGAGCTTTATGCTTTCCCACCAAAGAAGAATTAAAGTTCCTGTCTCAATGTTTGATTTTAGCCCCTCTGATGGGTGTACACCGGGACCTCCTTGTGCTTTTTCATTTGCATTTTCCCAGTGACTGAGGATATTGGACATCTGTTAGAGGTTTCCCAGCCTTTAGAATTTCCTCCGTGTGAAATGTCTATCCAGGCCTTTTGCTTTTTTTTTTTTTTTTTGGCGGTACATGGGCCTCTCACTGTTGTGGCCGCTCCTGTTGCGGAGCGCAGGCTCAGCGGCCATGGCTCAGGGGCCCAGACGCTCCGCGGCATGTGGGATCTTCCCGGACCGGGGCACAAACCCGTGTCCCCTGCATCGGCAGGTGGACTCTCAACCACTGCGCCACTGGGGAAGCCCTGCTTATTTTTTTAAAAAACAAATTGTCTTTTTTTTTTGTTACTGAGTTGTGGGAGGTTCTAAAACATATACATTGTGGATGTGAGTTCTTTGTGAGATTTATGTATGTGACTATCTTGTCCCACTCTGAGTTTTGTCTTTGCAGTCTATTTATGGTGTTGTGGTGACAGAATTTCTTAATTTCACTGTAATTTAATGTATGTCTTTATGTAATCTTGATACACATTCTTTATTGGTGATACAAGTTTTATTTTTATTTGAAAATTTGATTTGTTTATTTATTTTTGGTTGCATTGGGTTTTCGTTGCTGCGCGTGGGCTTTCTCTAGTTGCAGAGAGCCGGGGCTACTCTTCGTTGCGGTGCGCGGGCTTCTCATTGCGGTGGCTTCTCTTGTTGCGGAGCACGGGCTCTAGGTGCGTGGGCTTCAGTAGTTGGAGCATGCAGGCCCAGTAGTTGTGGCTCACGGGCTTCGTTGCTCCACGGCATGTGGGATCTTCCCAGACCAGGGAATCGAACCCATGTCCCCTGCATTGGCAGGCGGGTTCTTAACAACTGCACCACCAGGGAAGTCCCAGGTACAAGTTTTTTGACACCACCTGTGTTTTGCATGTTTTGAAGTATGTGTCAGGCCCTGTGCTTGCACGGCAGGGCTGTGGTGCAGACCCATTCCCCGCATAGCCTAACAGGAGGAGATAGATGCATAGTTCATCTATGACATCCCTCAGGGATGGGGAAAACCCTTAGGGCACTGGGCGTCTAGAGGAGGATCCCCTAACTCAGTTTGGGGGGAACATGGATGGCTTTCTGGAGGAGGTGACATGTCAGCTGAGCCCTGAATGATAGAAAGAGGGTAGGCAGGCAAAGAGGAGGGCGAGAGGGGCAGAAGGGATGCCTCAGGTAGAGGGCAGAAAGGGCTGGAATGCCCTCCTCCACCTCCCTGGCTATCCCAGCCCTCTGCAGGCAGCTCCAGATGACTCGGGGTTGCTGCCCTGGGCCAGAGTATGACCTGGGATTTTGGTTCCCAAGCTTGGGTGTCTTAACAAGGGCTGCACACCGTCCCCCTGAGCTCTGTGCCTCCTGCTTGCAGCCTTTCGGGTTTGGAAGGGGTTGGGACCCCGGATACTCAGCCCTTGCTCTACAGACCCCCAAGAGAGCGGAGGATCCAGACCCACCACATCAGAGCCAGCGGGAGTGTCGGTGAGAGGAAATGGGCTGTGTAGACGCATTCTAGGATAAAATAAAGCAAGGAAGATGGGAAGAGGGCAAGACAGAGGGAAGGAAGGGACAGATAAGTAACCAACACAGAATCGTGGTTCTTATCGGATAATGTCCTCCTTACGCGATGCAGGCTGAAATCTTCAGGCGTGAAGTATGGTGATCCTGGTAACTTATTTTTTTTAGCAAAAAAAGTGTGTAAGTAAGTATTTAACTGAGTTTTCATGGTATTAGTTTGAACCATGAAATTGCTGGTTTTAGAGATCAAAATGGTCACGTATCCACAATTTCATAGGGTTCAACCTAAAGCCGTTTTTTTTTTTTTTTTTGATGTGGACCATTTTAAAAGTCTTTATTGAATTTGTTACAATATTGCTTCTGTTTTGTGTTTTTTGGCCGCGAGGCACGTGGGATCTTGGCTCCCCGACCAGGGATTGAACACGCACCCCCTGCACTGGAAGGTGAATTCTTAACCACTGGATTGCCAGGGAAGTCCCCTAAAGCCGTTTTGTATTCAGTTTTTTTTTTTTTTAAGTATGTCTTCACCATTGCTAGAATAATTGCTTTCTTCTCTTTCTTTTTTTTTCTTTTCTGGCCACACCCTGCATCATGCAGAACTTCCCCGACCAGGGATCAAACCTGCGCCCCCTGCAGTGGAAGCCGTGGTCTTAACCACTGGACCACCAGGGAAGTCCCCTAAAGCTATTTTTAATTGCTCTCCCTGTTTGAAAATTTTTATAATATGATGATAGACAAAGAGAGAATCCCACCTCAAAATTTAAAAAAAAATCAAAGAACATAAAAATTTCTCATAATTGTTTCATGCTATAAAGCAACTTAAGAATTCCAGTTAGAGAGCTCAAAAATTAGAAGATGAAAAAAGAATCAGAGTGAGATGAAAAGGGAGGTTGAAGACCTAAGGAAAAGAATTGAAGATCAAAGTGGTATTTTCAAGGAGCAGGTAAATAAATTAGGAGCAGCAAGGAACAGAAGAAGCACTGCTGAAATGGAAGAAGTGTCAGAAAGGGAAGAAAAGATAACCAGAGTGCATGCAGCTGGAGAAGAAGAAAGAAAGAGGTAGAAGCAATTAGAAGAGAAGCAGCGGGTACAGAAGAAAACTCCTGTGATGCTCATAGCATAGCTGACGGTCCTAACAATCAGACAGAAGATGCTCCCCGTGATGTTCTTACTACCGGAGAACGGAAGAGCTGCACCAGCAGGTCGGACAAGCCCTGCTTGAGTCGATGTTCTGGAATCATTTGATCAAATCCTCAACGCCAAGATGTGTCCACGTTCAGACCAAAGGTAGAATCCCCCAGGCATCCAGGCAGAAAGAGCGCGTCACCTACAAGGATAGAAATATCAGGCTCGCCTCACCTCTGCCGACTCAGTGCCAGAGGGGAATGGAGAAAGGTCCACATGGTTCTGAGCTGAGGGGAAAGGGTGTGTTACAAGAGAATAATGTATGTACACAGCCTTGCTTTTGTTTGTGTATAAATGCAATAGGCAGACTTCCTCAAAGATAGACAAACAGGGCTTCCCTGGCGGCGCAGTGGTTGAGAGTCCGCCTGCCGATGCAGGGGACACGGGTTCGTGCCCCGGTCCGGGAAGATCCCACATGCCGCGGAGCGGCTGGGCCCGTGATCCATGGCCGCTGAGCCTGCGCGTCCGGAGCCTGTGCTCCGCAACGGGAGAGGCCACTACAGTGAGTGGCCCGCGATGGACAGGTGAATGGATGGATGGGTGGATGGATGGATGGATAGATGAGTGACTGGATGGATGGATGGATGAACGGGTGAGTGGATGGATGGATGGATGAGTGACTGGATGGATGGATGGATGGATGGATAGCTGCATGGATGAGTAACTGGATGGATGGATGAATGGATGGGTGAGTGGATGGATGGACAGATGGATGGGTGGATGGGTGAGTGACTGGATGGATGGATGGATGGACGGGTGACTGGATGGATGGGTGGCTGGATTGATGGGTGAATGGATGGATGGGTGAATGGTTGGATGGATGGATGGATGGATGGATGGATGGATGGATGGATGGATGGATGGATGGCTGCATGGATGAGTAACTGGATGGATGGATGAATGGATGGGTGAGTGGATGGATGGACAGATGAATGGATGGATGGGTGGTTGGGTGGATGGACGAGTGACTGGACGGATGGATGGATGAACGGGTGAGTGGATGGATGGATGGATGAGTGACTGGATGGATGGATGGATGGACGGGTGAATGGATGGACGGGTGAATGGATGGATGGGTGAATGGATGGATGGACAGGTGAATGGATGGATGGGTGGATGGATGGATGGATAGATGAGTGACTGGATGGATGAACGGATGACTGGATGGATGGATGGGTGGCTGGATTGATGGGTGAATGGATGGATGGACAGGTGAATGGATGGATGGGGGAATGGATGGATGGACGGGTGAATGGATGGACGGGTGAATGGATGGACGGGTGAATGGATGGACGGGTGAATGGATGGACGGGTGAATGGATGGACGGGTGAATGGATGGACGGGTGAATGGATGGACGGGTGAATGGATGGACGGGTGAATGGATGGACGGGTGAATGGATGGACGGGTGAATGGATGGACGGGTGAATGGATGGACGGGTGAATGGATGGACGGGTGAATGGATGGACGGGTGAATGGATGGACGGGTGAATGGATGGACGGGTGAATGGATGGACGGGTGAATGGATGGACGGGTGAATGGATGGACGGGTGAATGGATGGACGGGTGAATGGATGGACGGGTGAATGGATGGACGGGTGAATGGATGGACGGGTGAATGGATGGACGGGTGAATGGATGGATGGGTGGATGGATGGATGGATGAGTGACTGGATGGATGGATGGATGGACGGGTGAGTGGATGGATGGGTGAGTGGATGAATGCATGATGGGTAGAGGGATGGATGGATGATGGGGAGATGGATGGGGTGGCCGGGAAGCATCTCCTGTACGAATAGGAGGCATGTTTAAGCTGTGTGGCAGCAGTCTCGTAGTCCTGGGTCTTGGTGCAGGTGAATGTTTGTAGTCCTGTCTGGTGGTTCTGATGGGCTGAGTGGCTGATGAGTCTGCTGTATCCCACATGGATACAGAATAGTCCCTAGTGTTTCAGGGGGGCTCCATTTTGAGGTAGGTGCTGTCTCACCTTAATGCTATGTCCTTACTGTTTAGACAGGAGTGGCCCGATTCCCCTTGGGGGCAGTGGGCAGTATGGGCAGGAGGACATTTTCTGTGCAAAATTAGTGACTTGGGTGGAAGTGGGAGAGTGTGCAGCACAGAAGAGCATGAAAAGCGTCCCGCAAAGTGGCCCGGCGCTAAGGGGCTTTCACGCCCATGCCTCCCGTGCAGTCCTCACAAGCCTCCTAAAAGCCAAGCATCACTGTCCCTGTTCTGGAGATCAGAAAACTGAGGCTCGGCTCAGCCGCTTCTCACTAGCGTCCAGCTGCCTGGGCGAGTTTCCTCGGCTCTCGGAGCCCCAGTTTCCTTAACTGTAAGCCAAGGATAAGAATGGCGCCTGCCTGATAAGATTGGGATTGTTGGGGGCGGCCGAAATGTGAGGATAGTTTGAAAGGGCTTTGCAAGTTGTCCAGCCCGATGTGATGCTGCGTCCTCCCAGGCGTGGCTCAGTCACTGTTCCTTAGTCTTTCCCGGCTTGGAATTCCCGTGGACCTGGTGGGAACAGCTGCTCATCGTGATGCCTGCTTCCTTTCTGCAGCATTGGCTCTGATGCCCGAGCTGCTTGCCGAGGGTTTTCTTTATCATAGTCACACCGGAGGCCGCGAGGGATGCAGGAGGTGGCACCCACTCCCTGCGGCCCTGCCTGGGCTTTGTTCGGGTTGTAATCTTCCCTGACCAGGAGGGACTATCACTGTGGCCCATTATGGTGGAAAATGCCTACCCCCTCACTTCCGAGGTCTGGACAATACCCACCCAGGAAGGGGTTTCACACATGGGCGGGGGGGGGTGTGGACTGGCACCGCTCTGAGGGGCAGCCCCGTTCCACCATCAGTGTGGCCTGGACACAGACCAGGGGTCCAGGGCGGGAAGGCTGAGTGTGGGGCGGGGGTATGCCCCTGGTGAGACCCTGCAGATACCCACCTGATTCCCTGTGTGTTCACGGGCATATTCCTGACACCTGGCACGTGGTGGGTGCTGAGTAAATACGAGAGGAAGGAAGGAGGGAAGAAGGAAGGGTTAATTTTTGGACTTAGGGCCATGTGACCAAGGTCAGTCTTCTGCTAACGGGCAGCTCCTTCCTGTCAGTTTACTGCAATCCTTTGTTATTCAGCAGATGTGCTCCTGGACTTGCCTCTAAGCTGCCAGATCAGGCCCATGCATCTTAGTGATTTGCACAGCAAGTGCTGCTGAAGTGAGGTCTGTTTATTCTCAGGATGACTGACCCTTACACTCCTACACGCTCTCTGTGTCCTGGGCACTCTGTTCACACCCCTGTCTCCTGGAGGCCCGGAGGGCAGGCATCTCCAGATAGGATCAGGGGTCTCTGTGGTGTGTGGAGGCCCCAACTAGGAATTTGTCCTGGGCATGTGGGCAAACAGATGGGTGAGGGGGTGCCGGGGAAACCGAGGCCCACTCGCAGGGAGGATTAACGAGGGATGTTCGGCAGAGGCGTGCGTAAGGTCAAGGAAACCAGCGGGGCTGGTGCAGCACCCAGGGACAAGCGGCAGCAGGGAGCCATTACTGTTGTCAGCCTGAAAGGTGTGTGTGCATGTGTGGGCACCCACGTTCCTATGTCTGTGTGTGCGTGTCTGGAATTAGAGGAACCCTGTGAGCCCTGCAGCTCCAAGAGAGGCCTGCCTGATCGGGCTCCATGCTCAGGGCAGGAGGCAAAGCTGCAGGCCGGCAGGCGGGGAGCAGAACAATGACGGCCAGCCTCTGTCTCCTGCCGGGACCTCCCATTGGCTAGAAGAGCTCAGACAAGAGCGCAGGGAGCCCAGCTGATGAATCTGTGTGAGTCACCCTCACAGGACACAGAGATGGGCAGAGAAGGCACCTGTAAGATGGGTGTAATTAAGGCACACACCTAACAGGGCACTGTGGGGAACAAAGGAGGAATTGCCCGGTACAGCGCTCAGAACGGTGACTGGCACCCTGAGCGCTCCCAGAAATGGTCATTACTATCATTACAAGGTTCTTTCTCCCCTCACGGTAAGTATCCAGCACAGACTTTTTTGTGTAATAAAATACACATAACATAAAATGGACCACTTTAACCACTTTTAAGTGTCCGGTTCAGTGGCATTTGTGCAACCATCACCACCATCATCTCCAGAACTTTCTCATCTTCCCAGACTGAAGCTCTGTCCCCATTAACCACTAACTCCCCTCCCCCTCCCCCAGCCCCTGGCAGCCACCATCTACTTTCTGCGTCTATGGATTTGACTCCTCTAGGGGCCTCGTATAAGTGGGGCCATACAGTGTTTGCACTTGTGTGACTCGCTTATTTCACATAATGTCCTTACATTTCGTGCATATTGTGGCATGTGTCCGGATTTCCTTATTTTTTAAGGTGACTGGTACTCCATTGTATGTAGAGACCACGTTCTGTTTATCTGTCATTACTTAGGAAAGAAAATGTTGATAGACACTTGAGTTGTTTCTACCTCTTGACTAGTATGGATGCTGCTGCTATGAACATGGGTGCACAGACATCTCTTTGAGACCCTGCTTTCAATTCTTTTGGTCATATCCCCAGAAGTGGACTTGCTGGATCAATTGGTAATTCTGTATTCAGTTTGTTTTCAGGAACCGCCATTACCGTTTTCGACAGTGGCCGCACCATTTTGCATTGTCACCAGCAGAGAACCAGGGTTCCAGTGTCTCCCCATCCTTGTAATTTTCTGTGTTTTTGATAGTTGCCATCCTAATGGGTGTGAGGTTCTAGCATAGACTTTTGTACATGGGATGGATGGGTGGATGGATGCATGGATGCATGAGTGGGTGGGTAGATGGATGGATGGATGGATGGATGGGTAGATGGATGGTGACAGTGTCTGTTTGTTACAACAAGACTCCTGTTGGGACCACTTGGCTACCAGTTGTCTGAAGTGTCACTGTGGATTGGAAAATAGTATAATATTTCTTCTAAAGCGCTCTATGACGATTCCCCCCTTCTTTCTCCATTTGTCCTACCAGTAGGAGTTTGATGTAGCAAAACTATCTAGAATGCCAGTGTTCGTGATCACAAATGAACTGACTTGGCAACACAGAGGCAAGGAGTTGAGGCTGAATTAGCGGGGGTGCTTTGCTGTGGTGTTTAGAACACATCCCGTGTTATTGTAATCCTGGAAATGAGAACGCTGTTTCCCCTACAGAGAAAGCTTTGTCTTAAACCATCACGGGAAAAGCTTCTGTCCAGGGCGCTGCCTGTGACCATGGGGGTCTGCCCTTTGCGCATGAAATCCTCTTAAATCAGCCCTTCCCATTGTCCCCTCTCCCGGCCTCCTGCCCAGCTTTAAAAGAGCAAAGTAGCCTGCAGGAGTACAGGGTCAGTCGGCAGGTGCGGAGGGAAGGTCAGAGGCCCTAAGGGTGAGTTCCAGTCACCTCCCTTCCTGGCTGTGTGCCTTGGGCCAGCTGAGTTCTATTTCTTTGTGGACCACCAGTCTCCTCTGCTACAGAGTGGGAAGGATTTGACTCACCTTGCGGGCTTGTTGTGAAGATGAAATGAGATGATCATAGGTGGTCCCTCCTCAGGCAAGTTCAGTGTGGCTTCTTGTTCCTGAAGGGGTGCAGTAGGTGGGACTCAGGAAACGTGGGATGCGGTCTTGCCTCAGTTTCCCCGTCCTGCACACACTTCTGTTTCCTGGCCCGTGTTGCAGCTTTCATACTCGTGATCTCCCTTGATCGTCCCAAGAAATCATTACCTCTAACTTAGAAACAGGGACATGGAAGCACAGAGAGGTCTAGTGACTCACCCAGAATCACACAGCAAGGCAATAACTGAAAAGAGCAGATGAAATAAAGGCAGTGTGACACAGTGTGGGAAGGTGTGAGATGTCAGGTGAAGGTGTCGGGCTGGCTTTGGAAGTGGGGACCCCCATGCTGATCCCTCTTCTCGCTCCACCATCTCTCCTCAAGCATCCCCATCCTTGCAAGAGGGAGCGGGAGCTTCCTCTGATGCCTCTCCCTGCCTCCCCACCACCTGCTTGACAGGAGCCAGACACGCCTGGGTTTCAGTCCTTCCCCTGCCGGGCACTAGCCCTGTGACCTTGGAGACTTAGTTTACCACCTCAACTGCCTCGTTTGAGAAAGACCCCAACCCTGAATTTTGATGCAAGTCCTTTTAAAAAGCTGTTTTTGGCAGTTACAAAGGTGACGCGTGATCATTGTTTCAGATTTGGAGAGTCCAGGGAAGCAGATAGAACAGCGTAATCATGGGCGGGCCCCACTGAAATGAAGCAAACACTGTTAACATTGGGGGAGATTTCCGGCCAGTCTGTCTTCTGTGTGTAGACCTTTCACAGTTGAAGCAACTTGGGAGATTGCTCGCTAATGGTAAGGGGTGTGGGTCCCGAGAATTCCATTCGGCTGAGTAACGCCCCACTGTGTCCGTGTGCCGCATCTTCTTGGTGGAAGGATACTCAGCTTGTTTCCTTAGCTTGGCTGTTGGGAATGCCGTTCAGCCATAAAAAGAAGGAAATCCTGCCATTCCTGACACCACGGAAGAGACTGGAGGGCCTTATGCTGAGTGAGATAAGCCGGGTGGAGAAAGATGGTATTGCTTACGTGAAGCATCTTGTCGAGTAGAATGGTCGTCGCCAGGGGCTAGGGGTGGGGGAGAGAGGGAGATGTTGGCCAAAGGGCACACACTTCCAGTTACGATCCAGTGTACAGCGCCAGCCTGGTGACTGTAGTTACCGATACTATATTGTGTACGTGAAAGTTACTAAGGGAGTAGATTCTAAGTGTTCTCACCACAACCCCCCGAAAAGAAAGTTAGCTGTGAGGTCATGGATGTGTTAGCTAATTTGATTGTGGTAAATATTTCATAATGTACGTTTATCAAATCATCAAGTGCCCTTTAGGTAGATATGATTTTATTTGTCAATTATACCCGGTAAAGCCGGGGTGAAAGAATACTGCAGGGTTGCTTCTGCCGTCAGTCCCAGTTACCTGTAGGGAAGGGGCTCTTGTGGGGGGCTTTGAGCAGCGGGAAGGATGCCCTCGGAGGCCGTGTCAGCCCTGACCGCGGGGCTGGCCTCTGCAGCCCGGGGTTGGGGAGGGAACTGAGAGGCCGGCCTGCAAGCAGGTGGAGAAGGGCAGCGAGCAGCGCTGGCGGCCACACGTCTGGGTCCACGCTGTGCCCTGAGCCACCCGGACGGGGCCCTGAGCTCCGCGCCTCGGTGGCCTCCGCTGTGAGGTAGGCTTCGGAGTCCCACCTCCGGGCTGCTGGATGCAGGCCCAGCCTGCCTGAGGGGCGTGGCTCAGAGGGGCCATCACTCTGGAGAGGTTGTGTGTGGCCCCCACCCCTGGTGTCCCCTGTAAGGAAGTCAGGGTACTTGGCCCACACCTTGGGATGGAGATTTGTCACGTCGTGTTTTCTGAGCCCCAAACCCACTTGTCCATCCTTGAACCTCTCCACAAGGGCCCGTCAAATGTCTTCCCCCTCTCTGAGAAGAGGACAGGTGTCACCTCCTCCAGGAAGTCCTCTTGCTCCCCAACCCCTCTCCACCCTGCACTGGGCCGGGGGTCTCCTCCCACCCCACAGCTTCTGTGACATGAGGCTCATCTCAGTCTGTTCTGTGTCACCTGCTCCACTGGACTTCTCTCCCAGGGCCACCTGCAGGCAGCACGTGCCTGTCGATTGCGTGAATGGTCGGATGCACTATTTTGATGTCAATATGTTTTTATTATCAGTGCAGGATAGAATCACGACAGAAAGTTTAGAAAGTCTAGGCTAAAAAAAAACCCCAGCCCATCAGCCTTCCCGAGCCGTGCTGTTATCACGTTGGTGTATTTCCTCCTAGTGAGTTTTTTCATCAGTGTGCTTTTTCTTACCCAGCAGCAGAAAATACAGGGCTCAGCTTTTCTTCAGAATAATAACCCCACTCTGGGAGCACGGGGCCTAAGCTTTCACATTCCTCACGTCACAATGCTCTGGGGACGGTCAGTCTTCACCCCACTTTATGGCCAAGGAGCACAGGCTTGGACAGTTGGAGGACTTGCTCAGATCCTGCAGGAACACATGGGCACAGCCAGCTGGCACTGGAGTCAGAATTCAGGACCAGGGCCTGTGTCAGGGTCCGGCTCTGAGCATCCACCGTGCCGCTGCCCCGTCAGCACGCAGACCTTTCTCAGTGCTGCCCAGAGCATCAGGACAGGAGTCCCCGTGGCTGCAGAATATTCCAGCCGCCCCACCAAATGCCAGGTGCTGGATTTGCCTCTGACCCTGGGCGAGTGCCTCCCTGTCCCCCGCCTGCCCCAGTGGGCGAGTTCTCAGACTGGGTCTCCGAGGGGCCCACGTGTTGTTGAGCCGTGGCCGTGGGCCGCACAGAGCCCCCGGGAGAGGGTGATCGGCCAGCTCAGGCCTTGGAATTGCCAATTAAATATTTTATGTTTACAAGGATGCAGGGCTTATGCTTTTGGGGAAAAAAAGCCCACAAACGGGTTATAACAGGCAGGAGAAGCAGAGAGCAAATTAACTTTTAATGTTCGGATAAGCTTGCTGACCACGGGGTAAATTACAGAGGTCCTCTGTGGGGGTATACGTGGAAATTGTTAGAATTAGAGAAACAGACAGGCCACTTGGCCCCCTCTGTTCTGGATGGGCTCGGCGCTTCTCTGCTCCATTTTCCTCGGGAACGGGTCATCTTTTCTGTCATTTCAGACCATGCTGCTCGGAATAGAAACACTTTCTGGGGGCACAGGGCAGAGCCCTCCCAGCAGAGAGGCTGGGGGAGGCTGGGCTGCAGGCACTGGGCGCTGCTCTCAGCCCTGTGACCTTGGGTAGGTCCCTCAGGCCCTCTGAACCCAGAGTTCCCCCTCTACTGACTGGGGGTCTCACTCCCACCCACCTCACAGCCAGCCTTGTGCTGAAGCTCAGGGACTGGCCTGCAGTGATGCTGGACATGGGGTGGACCTAGCAGCTTGCCAACGGGCAGCCCTCACTTCCCGGGGCCCTTCTTTGGCAGGTGGGCTGGGACAGAGGGGTGGGCTGGAGCGGGGCTGGGGCGAAAGAGCAGGGTGGTGGGCCACTAGAAGGTTTGCCTGAGCTTAGAAGCTGGACCTTCACAGCTTTGACATGACACCAGGTCACCAAAAAGTTTCATCAAACAGCTGTTCAGAACATCAGCTCTTACCGCTGCAACACAAGGCCATGTGGCCTTGACTTTCTTCTGTGCCGTCTCTGGACCTCAGTGTGCCCGCCTGTAAAAGGGGCACATGGATCCCTAGCTGGTTCAGATGTCAGACACCAGCGCGTGCCTGGCAGGTCACCTCTCTGAACCTCAGTCTTCTCCTCTGTAAGATGGGGCTCCACCTAGTGACTGCCTCATACCATCGTGAGGACCTCAGGTCCTGGGTCTGGATGATCCTCAGGGTGCTGCTGACGGGGACGGCTCCATCGGGCCCTGGTCACTCTCCAGCCAGGAACACTTGAGGCCCCAGGGGCCCTGTGGCCTTGTTGGAAGTGGGTTCCCAAGTCACGTATGCAGCTTCGCCCTGAAGTTGGTTTGAGCTGTAAATGCTGGCCTGGGGGTGTGCTGTGTGGAAGCCCCCTCCCTGCAGGAGACAGGCCAGGCAGTGTTTCCTATCTCCAGAGTGGAGATAAGGGAGGATTCATGGAGAGAGGGCCTTCTCCCTGCTCCAGGCCGGGCAGGCATCCTCCAGCCGGCCAGGGCCTCCTGCCTTCCCTGGCAGGAGGCCGTCTTTAGGAAGGTGCCCCTCATGCCTCTGTGGACGCACCCGTAGGTTGGCAGAGTTGATGTTTTAAATCCCATTGTGCGCACGGAGCAGGCACGTCCCATTCTACGGAAGGAAGATGAGGGCTCGTTTGCATCTCTGGTAAGATTTCTCTGTGGGTCCCAAGAAACCTAGCAATTTCTACAGCACGAGGGGAGGTTGCCTTTGAAGTGCTTGCCATCCCGGCCTGTGATCCGTAGACACCCAGGCCCAGGCCACCCTCCAGGTCCAGGTGGAGGCTGACCTCGGGGGCAGGGGTCCCGTTTGCAGCGGCCCTAGGAACGCCCCCCCATGACCCCTGCGTGTCTCTGCCTGAGACAAGCCCTTGGTTCTGGGCTGGGTCTGCTGCCCTCTGTCACGCCCACCTGGACCCCTACCATGGACGCGCATGATCTTTGGAAGGAAGCGAGGAGAGCTGGGAGACTGCTTACAACCCTCCTCGGCGTCTAGCTGACGCTGTTGGCTGTAACACCCACTCCTTGTGACGTGGGCGTCCTCAGAGCATGGTGGCCGGGCTCCAAGGGTGAGTGTTCTGAGACAGAGACAGAGAGAGAGACAGAGAGAGAGATGGGCCACTGTAGCACATCCAGTCCCACGGTCAGGATACAGAAGAGTTACACCACCACATGGGTCCCTCATGTTGCCCTTTCATAACCACGCTCACCTCCTTCTGCCTCCATCACCCCTGGCAACCACTCATCTGTCTCCGTCTCTGTAATCCCATCATTTCAAGAATGTTAGATAAATGGAATCATACAGTATGGAACCTCTTGGGATTGGCTTTCTTCACTCTGGATAATGGCCTTGGGATCCCTCCAAGTGGCTGTAGATCATTCCCTTTTGGGTAGTGTTCTGCTCTGTGGATGCCATGGAAGGGCATCTGAGTTGTTTCTAGTTTGGGGCTGTTACACTAAAACTGCTATACATGTTTCTGAACAGGTTTTTGTGTGAACATAGGTTTTCGTTTCTCTGGGATAAACGCCCAAAGAGCGTGATTGCTGGTTTGTGTATTAGTTGCTTGTTTATTTTTATAAGAAACCGCCAAAGTCTTTTTCTGGAGTGGCCCCACTGTCCTGCATTCCCGTCAGATTCCCTCCGGCGTTTGGCATTATGCGATTTTTGATTTTCGTCTTTACCATAGGTGTGTGGTGACATCTGCCCGTGTTTCCCCTTGTGTTTCCTTAACAGCTAGTGATGTTGAACGTGTTTGTGTACTTATTTGCCACGTGTCTGTCTGGTTAGGTGAAGTGTCCATTCATGTCTTTTGCCTGTTTTCTAGTTAAGCTGGTTGGTTTTGTCCTGTTGAGCTGTACACACTCTTTCTATATTCTGGATAAATACATCACCACTCTTTTGTCGGGTGTGTGGCTTGCAAATACTCGTCCCCGTAAACAGCCTGCCTTTGCATCCTCTTTGTAGCGTCTTTCACGAAGCAAAAATGATAAACTCACTGAGGTCCAACTTACTGACTCTTCCTTTTGTAGGTCGTGCTTTCAGTGTCAAGCGTAAGACTCGCCAGTTCTACCTTGGTTTTCTCCTAAGTGGTTTTTGGGTTTCCATTTTTCGGGTGAGCCCATGATCCGTGCAGGGTTCATTCCTGTATGAGGTGTGAGGTTCAGGTCAGGGTTCACCTCGATTGCCTGTGGATGTCTGACCTTAGAAATCGCTCGCTGTCATGATTTCAAATGTGTCTCCACTGGTCAGGGCACCTGGGGATGTGGGGAACATAGACTCCCACCTCTCAATCTCTGGAACAGACCGTCCACCCCGAGGTTGTACCCTGGAGTTTCAGGAGGGCACTGCTCCTCTGGGATCACAGGCTTCAGATGACTGTAAATTCGTGTAGAAATGAGCCTAGAGCAGCAGATGGCCAGTGGGATGGCGATTATCACTCAGCATCCTGGCGGGAGACAGCAGGTCCATTCAAGGGGAGTGAGGGGAGGCTCACGAAGGGGCGAGTCACAGAGCTGTGGGCGGCGCTGCAGAGCTGACCCGGGGTAGTGCAGCACCGGGGCCTGGCAGCCCGCTGGCTGAGGGGGCCTGGGAGGGGCCGCGTCACCAGGACCCAGTGAGAGCAGAGGCTTTGGGGGGCTTCTCACGCTAGGGCTGTAAGTGGAGAAACACAGTTATTGACACATCTGCAGACAAGCAGCAGGGGAGCTGGGAATCGATACCCCGACCTCCCTCCCATCCCCTGCTGGTGCCTCCCAGTGACTGATCCAACTGTGTATGGGCTGGACGGTGTCCCTCAAATCCGTATGTTGAAGTCCTAACCCCCAGGACCTCAGTATTTGGAGATGAAGCCTTTAAAGAGGTGACTAAGTTAAAATGGAGTCACGTGGCTGGGCCCTGCTCCAGTCGGACTGGTGTCCTCATAAAAAGAGGAGATGAAGACCCTGAGAGCCCCGAGGGACAACCACGTGAGGACACAGGGAGAAGGCGACCGCCTGCACGCCGAGTAGGGAGGCCTGAGGAGGAGCCAGCCCTGCCCACGCCTCACAGGTGGCCCTGAAATCATGACAAGCCAAGACACAACCCAGGGTGCCTCCGTTTCTAGGGATTCCTTCCTAATCAAAGAATTAAGAGATGAAAAGCCAGTTGCAGTACTTGGACGCCAGGCTCCAGGGGGCAGCAGACGAGCGACGGAGGCTGTAATGTCTGAATATTTTTGAGGCTGAACAGCAGCACACGTCCCTCCTCAGCTGGAAACACACACACACACACACACACACACACACACACACACAGTACAGAGGACAATAAGTAAAATCTGTGCTTAGGACAATAAGTAAAATCTGTCTGTGCGTCCCGTTGCCTCATAGTAAAATCCGACTCTTCTGCACAGACTGTGGTGCCTGCTCTGTCCCCACCTTGCCAGTGTGTTCCTTCCCATCCCCCTGGATCCCTGGACTCCAGCCATGCTGCGTACCTGGCGTTCCCCCGACACAGCACTCTGCTCCCGCCTTTCCTCATTCTGTTCCCTTCTCCTGGGAACCCTTCCTGCCCCTCTACCTAGAAACGGTCTGCTTATCCTGTCCAGGCTCCAAAGAGAGGCTGCTTCCTCCAGGCAGACCTCCCTGACCTCCCGGGCTGGGCTGGGCTTTAACTTTTCTGCTTCATATTTGGGTCCCTTACCCAGTTTTCAAGCTGTGGCTTCACTTGTCCCCCGATGATGGGTGAGCTTCCTCCGATGACTTGGCTGTCCGCCTGTGTGCAGCCAGTTCTCTCTAAATGTCTGCAGTGATTTTTGTTTATAGTGCAAAGGACTATTAAAATACAAGTTACTGTTATAATAATGGTGACACTAATTATCATTGTTACGGAGTTGGCTTGGGGCTTTGTTTGGACTTTGTTTATGGGGCTCATGTCTGCCTGAAGGGCCTCTTTCATGCCAGTTAGAAATGTATGCTGATTGCGGACAGTTGATCTCTTGCCTGAGCACAGTTTTGTTTTGCTTTGTTTTGTTTTAATCCTTCGAAGGGAAGTTAGAGCCTGTCTGTCCCCATTACGGGGACGTGGTTCAGCCATCCATAGTCACTGAAGCTCCATAGTCATTGAAGCTGCTTGTTACGAAGCAGCAAACAGACCCGTTCCCGGGCATCGCTGGCACCACACAGCTGCTGCTGGACGCTGCCCCTCTCTTACGGCAAATGCAGTTCCTAGGGCTGAGTCCCGTGAGAGGGTGACAGAGGGTGGGGAAGATGGGGACGGGTGTGCATTTGCAATCGAAAGAGGACCCTGGCAGCCACGTCAGGGCACCAGCTGCCTGCAGGCTGTCGCAGGAGGCTGATGAAAGGACTCCTGGCATCCGTCATGGGCGTGGAGATTTCTGCAGCTCCCCCCACTTCCAAAGGGGCATTTGGGGCTGGAGGGTGGGGAGTTTGTCCCTGCTGCCTGGCCCAGCGGGCTGCACTTTGCTCTCCTCTCTTCACCCCTGGGGCCCTGGGGCCGGACCTGCAGGCTGGGGTGGCCCTGGGTCACGCGGCTGCAGAGCCCGTGCTCCAGGGTCGATGGCCCGTCGGTGGGGTCCCCACCCCTGTGAGGAGCAGGTATGAAAGTGACCGGCAGCTGAAAAATTATTGCCCGGAAGCACGTTGTTAGTTTTGTTTTTTTTTTTTCTCAGAAATATTTATTGCTTTTGTGAAGTTGGTGAGTCCACAAGGATGTTGAAGCATCCAGGGCAGGACTGGGCCAGCTGACCTCAGGAACCCTCCAAGCTCAGTGTCCAAGATGCTGAGATTTAATATAAAGAAGGAGAAATGTAATAAAAGAGCCGAAGAACGTTTGCGCCGTCTTGGAGGGAAGAAGGGCAGCGCTGCGCTCTTCCTGTTTCTCTGTCCCCGGGATGCAGCTGCTGCGGAGCCCGTATGCCCTGGGTGGTGTGGACGAGGCTGGGCTGGATGGATGCAGCCCCGCCCGGAGGCCCTTGGCCACACAGAGGGGCCTAGCTGGGCTCCTGGGTGGGGCGGGCGTGCTGCGTTCTGACCAACCACCGATGGGGGAGGATCACACCGCCGTGGCAGCGTCTTCGGGCCGCACCTCCCCGCTGGGCTCAGCCGTGGTGCTTCCTCTAGCAGCTCTGCCTTGTCCTCGGGTCTCAGAGAACTGGCAGCTCATCCTCCAGACGCTCGCTCTGCGTGTGAGAATGCCTGAGACGTCTCAGCCAGGCTAATCAGCGGGTCCTCCCAGAGCTCCAGGAACCTCCAACCCAAGCTATTGATTTTTTTTTTTTTGGTACCCGGGCCTCTCACTGTTGTGGTCTCTCCCGTTGCGGAGCACAGGCTCCGGACGCGCAGGCTCAGCGGCCATGGCTCACGGGCCCAGCCGCTCCGTGGCACGTGGGATCCTCCCGGACCCGGGCACGAACCCGTGTCCCCTGCATCGGCAGGCGGACTCGCAACCACTGCGCCGCCAGGGAAGCCTGAGTCTTTTTTTTGAACTGTGAAGTAGGCAAGTCTTTTAAACGCAGAAGAGCCCAATTTCCCAGATTTTCCCACCCCCTCATGACTTCTTCCCAGGTGTGGGGTATTTTAAGCAGTTGTAAACACCGTTTTGGTCAGACTTTTCTGATAATGACCGTATCTATACAAATTTCTGTAACAATTCATGGTCTAAGAGAAGATCTCTTTCAAACTCAGGCTTCGGCATTTTTATAGCGTTTCCATCCGGAGCAGGCACAGTGCCAGGCTCAGTGGGCACACCCTCATGGTGTTGATGTTCCAGGGGTGGCAGATAATCCACAGATGAGTAGGATGTGATTTCAGGCCGAGCTAATAAGTGCAGCGAAGGAAAATGAGCAGGGGAAGCCGTCAGAGTTGCGGGCACTGAGAGGCCCTCTAGGGCAGTGTGGCCGGGGCGGATTTCTCGAGGAGGTGATGTTTGATCAAATCTGGAGTCAAGGAGGGAGCAGGACTCGTGGAAGTCTGGCAAAGGGAGCGGCAGGTGCAAAGGCCCTGAGTAAGGACTGTGCCCAGTGTATCCGAGGCCCTGCTCTGGGAACAGCTGACCACAGCGTTAGAAACAAGGAGAGGAATCCTGGGGGCTGGGGGGATGGGGCAGTGAGAAGCCAGGAGGTCCAGGGAGACGGAACACGCTGTAGAAGGATGAAGGGAAAGTGGATCGTCCATGCTCGGCCGAAGCCAGAGTCCGGAAGGGGACACACAGGCACGCCTATGCATTTGAACTACGTGTGAACTCTTGCAAGGGACAGGAAGGTCAATTTAAACAGATGTTAAAATAAAAAGTGGGGGGGAGGGGAGGGGATTCATGTATTAGTTCATGGGACCGAGAATTCCAGGGAAAGGTCTGGCATCAGGTAAGGCTAGTCCAGGCGTCAAGCAAATTCATCAGCACCCGGTGTCTGTGCGTGTGTGTGTGTGTGTGTCTGTGCGTGCGTGTGTGTGTGTGTGTATCTCTCCATGTCTTGGCTCACTTCTGCCACACCAGTGGCTTCTCTCTCACATGCCCACTCTACTTATGAGCACCTACTACGTACCACATGCTGTGCTCGGTTCTAAGGGTGCAAAGATGTGATAAAGCGGAGCTGTGGTTTGATTTCCATGAACACTTGGTGTGGAAGTTGGGCCAGGTCATGGCCTGCCCTGGGGCCTGAGGCCTCCCTGAGCCCCAGGTCTTCACTGCCATACCTGTCAGGGTCACTGCGTGTCTGAGAGCTCCTGGCCAGGGCTCTGGTGCAGAGTCAGTCCCCGTGAAAGGGAGTTTCCTTTCCTCCAGAGTGAAGGGAGGGAGGGGCAAGAGAGGGAGTGTGAACTTGACCGTCTGATGTAATGACTCCCATTTAAGAAAGCAGCTCCTTCTTGGAGTCACATTTAAGGACAAAATTGTAATATTCTCATGAAAGGACACTCATATTCTCAGAACTTCCTCATGAGCGGAAAATGCACAGTGGGGCGAACTTCCTCCCAGAAATAGTTTGCCTGGGGCCTCACTCTCCAGGCCTGAGATGGGCCCTGGGTGGCTGCCTGGTGCTTGGGGTCTGGCTGCCCGCAGCCCCCTTGAGGCTGCCCGCCTGTTGATGCAGCTGTGGAACATCCAGAGAGGCTGTGATGATTCCCCCTGTGCCGTTCGGGGCGAGGAGGAGAGGAATAAACCTTCTCCCATAGCGCTGAAAGGACTTGTGATCACCTGTTTTAAATCCTCGTGACTGTGTCAGACTCAGGTAGAGCAGTTTCCAAGCCAGAGTGAATTATGATGGCAAAGCCCACTGCCCAGTATTTCCTCTGAAGGGCACTTCTAGTGGGGCCGGGTTCATCTGGGGGCACGTGCCCTGCAGCGGTTCTGCCCTGGGAAGGAACGAAGAGGAGTATGCCTGGAAAAGTGGGCCAGACAGTTAGCATCCGGGCCAGGGTCCCACTAGGCCCCTGAAGACACCTGCTTCTGGGAGAATGGACCTCCTGGGGCATCAGTGGTGCTGTCCAGCAGTTAGGACGTGGCACTAATGCTATCCCTGCTATCCTGGGATCTTAAGGGACTCCCTCTTCTCTCTGAGCCTCAGTTTACTCCTTTTACCTACAGTAACATTCTGGCCTTTATATGTGGGCATCTCCACCCATGAAATGGACAGTCTCCCTTTGGTAATGATCTCCCTGTCTGTGGAGGTAATCAAGCCATAACTTCAGCCGTGATCGTACGTCGTACATTCATAACCAGACATTTGCTGAGGTGCTACCGTGTGCCAGGCACGGCACAGGGGACTGTTGTCCTCTGGAGCTGAGATTCAAGGCAGAAGGCAGAAAATAAACAAGTACACAAACAAGAGCTTCGGAGAGGGGGTGTGACAGGGTGTGACAAGGGAAGGCAAGGGTCGGGAAGGCTTTTCCGAGTCAAGACCTGAAGGATGAGGGGTGCCAGCCCTCAAACAGCGAGGGAGGAAGCTTCTCGAAGATAGAGTCTCGTGCAAGGTCCAGGGTGGAGGGAGTGCTGGCTCAGCGTGGGTGTGGGTGTGGGGGGACTTGGGCATCCTAGATGTGGGCTGAGAGGAGTCTGTGAAGGGTGGGTGTGGGGGGAGAGGAAAGGAGAGGACCCAGGGGATGCTTCTGGCTTGCTCAGCAGGGGGTGGTGACACGGGTTACTGAGAAGCGGAGGGGGAAGCAGAGGGGCAAGCAGAGGGGCCCGGGGACTTGACAGGAAGGGAGGAGCCGGGAGTCTGGTCTGGCAGCAGGAGTTTGAGCCGCCTGAGAATGTCCTGGTGGCACTGCGGGGTGGCAGCTGGGATCAGAGCGTGGAGATCAGGGAGGGCCCATCCCATGGAGGGTGGTTGAAGCCCTGGCAGTGGGCGACCCAGGGGCCCAGCCCACTTCTTGGCTGATCCCCACATTTTGCAGCTAAAGGAAATGGCATTTAGAGAAAGGGACTTGCCTGAGGTTACAAGGAGAGTCGGGGCAGAGATGGACTAGAGCCCAGGTCTCCCGACCACCGGCCCATAGCGTGTGACGATGATTTTAACGAAAGCTGATTGGACATCTGCTATATCCCAGACTGTTGTGTGTAGTAACTCATTCAGTTTCCACAGCAACCGGGAGTGAAGGCACATTTTACAGGTGAGGAAACAGAGGCACAGAGAGGTTAAGTACCTCGTCCAAGGTCACACAGCTGGTCAGTGGCAGAGCCAGGAATGACTGTGGCCAGCTCCTGGTGGTGCACAGGTGGTTGGGGGCGACATGTCACATGCAGACAAACCGAGACCAGCCCGGGATCAGTATGGTGAGAGGGGGAGGCCAGGGAAGGCCTCACGGGGAAGGTGACACTTGAGCACAGACCTGTAGGAGGTAAGGGAGCCACGTGGACATGGGGAAGTACGTCGCAGGAGGTCAGCCCGTCATTAAGGCCTGGGACACACAGGCTGTCCCTCGGGGCGGCCGCGGGGGGTGTGGAGAGGAGGGATGCGTCCTGACGTGGGCTGAGTGGGATCGTCCGGCTGCGTGTGGAGAGCAGGCTCTGGGGCGAGGGCAGAGGAGGGGACCACGACCGTTAGAGAAAGGGGGAGGCGGTGATCGGCTCCGGTGAGCACAGTGGGGGTGGGGAAGGAGCGGATCCTGGGCGATTCTGAAGGTGGAGCCACCAGTTATCGGCTGACGGATGCGATGAGGGCGTGAGAGCAGGGGGGGCCGGGCTGACCCTGGTGTGGGGCCTGAGCTCCTGGGGAGGCGGTCGGGCCCAGCTGAGACGGGGACGTTGTAGGAAGGGGATCCCTTCCAGGGCCCGAGAGTGGGGTCTTGTCTAACAGGCGGAAATGAATTGTCCCAGGAGACACACGTGCTGACAAAACAAGAGACTTTATGGGGAAGGGGCGCCCGGGCGGAGAGCAGCTGGGTGAGGGAACCCCGGAGGACTGCCCCGCCACGTGGCTCGCAGTCTCGGGTTCATGGTGATGGGCTTAGCTTCCGGCTTGTCTCCAGCCAATCATTCTGACTCAGGGTCCTTCCTGGTGGCGTGCGCATGGCTAAGCCAAGATGGATTCCAGCGCGAAGGACTCTGGGAGGTTGGCAGGACATATTATGGGCTGGCGTCTCCTCCCTCCTTCTGGCCCCTCCCGAATTCTCCCTGTTAGTTTTCGGTGACAGCACCGTGTTGCTTATCGGACCTGCTGTTGTGAGACAGCTCAGGCAAGTGGGCCTGGCCGAGGTGGGCGGTTTCAGTCAGTGTTCCCTAACAGGAAGGCCGTGGTGGGTTCACTTCATCCAGCTGAGGTTGAGGCGTCCGTCAGGCCTCTGAGCAGACGTACCGAGAGGGCTGGTGGATACTCGGGTCTCAGCCCCGGGAAGAGCTTGAGGCTGACCGTGTCGGCGTGGTTTTCAGCCCATGTGCATTCTCGTGGTAGGCTGAGACCCTCTTGTTGAAACAGGACACAGAACTTTCTGGGAGTTGGGCAGGGCCGAGGCCTCCAGGATGACAGCCTCGGGCCACGCTGACCACACAGGGCTCTGGGGTGGTCCTCGGAAGCCCCAGGAGGCAGAGGACTTGCAAGCCCACCCTTCCAGGCTCTGTCCTCCCACAGGAGCAGGTGGGCCCTCCATCCAGCTGGGTGAGGCTGCTCTGGGTCTGGTCCCCAGGGCACTGATGCCACACCTGCCCCGTGCGGGGTCCAGGCCGGGAGGAAGGGCTGCCTCTGTCCGGCTGGGTCCCCGGGGGCGGGCAAGGGTCAGCGGCTCAGCTGTGCCAGTGGGAGGGGGCGCAGGGGCACAAAGGCCAGGGGTCTGCCCATCTCCTCACACACCTAACGTGGCTGCAGTACATGAAAAATTCCCAGCAAGGTGCCCGTCGAGGAGACTATTGGATTTTGTTTCAATAGTGACTGATCTGGAGCTGAAATGTCCGGGGAATCCTCTAGTCATTGGAAGTTCTCCAGATTTTGTCAACACTATGTAATTCCTTCCAGACTTCTTGGGGAAAGGAAAAAACTCAAACTGCCAGGGAGTTGGGTTACTACTGGCCTTTCAAGGAAATCATTTGGGTTTTTTATTTTTTCTTCCTCTTGAAAATAACGAGGCACGTGAGGGTTTCTCCCAGGCGGTCTTTGCCTGCAGAGCGGTGGAAAAATCATACAGTCTTTGGGGTCAGAGGGAACCACCTGAGTGATGGGCATTTATCACTCCCGGTTCACAGATGAGGAAACTGAGGCCTGGGACGCTGAGGGACCTCCCCAGGGACACACCGTCCTGCCTGATGCAGGGCCCTGAGCTACCACATACATGCCTGCGGTGTGACCTCGGGGAGGTCACTTTGCTCATCTGGAAGTCCCCCCCTCCCCGCAGAGTTATCGTGTGAGGAAAGAACAAGGTAATTGGTACAGAGACCTCAGAACAAGGACCTCAGTGCATGCGGCATGTCGCCCGCTGGTCGTTGTGATTTCTGCTGTTCTCAGCCCCTCCCAGTCTACTTGGCACCCACTGCTAGGGGCTAAAGTCCTCTTGCCGGAGCACCAGTTCATCCTGTCACCCCTCTGCTCCAGGATGTTCTCTCTCAGCGCTAAGCCCCACACCTGGCACCGCTGTCCTCACCTCATTCCTCCATTCAGCAACTGTTTATGGAAGACAGACCCACTGTGTGTGTCCCTGCTCCAGCACCTCCTGGCTGTGGTTGCATCTGCCCCCGGCCCCCACCCACCTGGGCAAGCTGGAGGCTGAGACCTCACCGTCCTCGGAGGTCTCGGCGGGGGAAGGAGGGAAGAAGAAAGTGTCGAACATTTTTTTTTTTCAAAATGTGATTTGGACACATGAGCAAATGGGGACGAGTGGCAGCTCTCCTGCTGCAGGCATCTGGGGGGCCTGCGCACCCTCCCCCGGTTCTGGAGGAGTGAAGACACATTTTGGGCTGTCGTCCAGGAGGTGGCTGCCCTCAGGTCTCCTCCCAGAAGCCTCTCTCATTGCCCCCTCTGACCCTTCGGCCTGGACACTTGCTCCCCGCTATGACCCGGTGGGGACCCTCGCGCACACTCAGCCCCAAGCAGGCGGCTCCCTGCTGAGCTTTGCTGACATCCGTCCCAGGACCAGCAGCGAGCTGGGCTTTGCAGATGCTTCCTGTGAAATGACAGGTATCGACAGAAGCACGTGTGACGACGTGGAGCTACTTTACCTACAAAACACACAGTCCGCTCGCAATTGGCTGGCACTGACCGGCCAGGAGGAGTTTTCTGGACTTGGCTTTGACAGGGAGGAATAGTCACGTCTTAGCATCCTGGCTTCTCCTGGTGGTCTAAGGGACCTTGGAGACGGCCCAGTCCCCCATTTAATTCTGCATGCCCTTTCCACCAACCCAGATTCTTGCATGCCTCCAGGGCCAGGGAGCTCTATTTTTTTAGGTACAACCATCCGTCTTGAGACACCTGTAGTTATTGAACAGTTTTTGTGATGGAGAGCCACAATCTCTACCCCCCCTTGTGGGCTGTGGGGCGTGGCTTCCCTGACTCTACCTGCTCCCCTGCCCTGGGGCAGCCGTGTCAAGTCCGCGGGCAGGCCCGCCGGCCACTCCTCCCCGGCTAGGGGTCCTCAGCAGACAAACTGGTCTCCTTCACAAACGGAGCCCCCAGAATTCCAGGTCTCACTCTCAAGGACCCATCCCCATGCCATCCCTGGAGCTTGATGGCATGACTGCTGGGAAGAGTTTCCAGGAGATAAGCGAGGCCTGGTGTGTGAGGCTGAAATCAGCGCCACTGAAGATACAACGCTTGCTCAGGATCTGATGGAGCCTGTTGGGATACGTAATTGTCATTCTGAGTGCCTCCCCCGTCTGTGAAAATCATCTGTCCGAAAGAGTTCAGAATTCTCACCAAGGGGACAGTAGACGCGTTTAAAGAGGGCAGTGGCTTTGGTTGGACCATTTCTAAGGTTCCAGTTCGCTGCCTTCAACATGATCCAGGACTACCGATTGTTTTGCCACAAATATCTTTTACGACTGAACATTTACAGAAGGAAATCTCTTGGGCTTCTCCCCACCGGAGCGGACAGCCGGCTGACCGTGTGATTCCACGCGCTGGTCCTGGGGTGCCCAGCTTCCGGCCTCATCAGTCAGGACAGCCTGGCCACGGTATTGGAAGCGTCCTTTTCTGCTGGTGGCATCCTAACTCAGAGCGTTCACGCACTCTTGTTGGGAGTTGGAAGCTCTTTGGTGAAGATTTTAACAAGGGCAGTGGAGAGAACTGTCTGGACTCGTTACACCTCAGTGTCCGTCATGATGTGAGAGGAGGAAAAACCATTCTCTCGTTAATCTGCTTCTTTGTTCTTCTTCCTGCTGGGCCCTGCCTGCTGCCCTGCCATACTCCCCGCCCATGCCCAGGGCCTCTCTGGGTCCTTCACACACTGTGTCCCCTTAGCCCAGCTCAGCCTTCCCACTGAAGCAACACGTTATTCACTGAACACTGTTCCCTGAACATGTGTTAATCCCATGTCAGCTGTGCACAGATGCCTTGCTCGGCTTCAGGAATTCAGCGGGGAGCGGGGGGATTTACCCAGGGGCTCATCCAGGGCCTGAGTAAGCCCTGGGCATTATCTAGGCCTAGGGGAGGGGAGGACCCCCCAGTGTGCAAAGGCCCTGAGATGGTCAGTGGGAGGCACTGTGAAAAGCCCGTGTGAGTTCAGGATGGGGACAGTGGCCATTCTGTCCATTGACTTAGGACCAAGCCCTGCCCCTTCCCACCCAACTGCTTTCCTGGGCTGATATAGTCAGAGGGCTTGAGTCTGAATCCTGGTCTGTCACTGCTGATAGCTGTGTGACCCGGGCCAGTGGCTTCCCCTCATTGAAGGCTTGGTTCTCTCATCTGTGAAGTTGGGGGGAGGCTGTGCAAATCATAGGACCAGCTCGCAGGACTTGGGGGGAGTCTAGGTGGATGTGTGTAACGTACCTGAAACGCCGCCGTGGTTAGTACTAAGTGAATGTGTCCTGCTGTTTTCTTTTGTTACGATTATTATTACTCCTTTGGTTCAAAGCTGATGACTCGTGGAGGCTAGTGGGTAAGGTCACAGGCTTTGCCATTAAACTTGGGAGTCAAGTAGTGCCAGTTCCTCCGTCTGCCTGCTGTGTGACCTTGGGCAAGTCACTTCACCTCTCTGAGCTGCATTTTGTTATCCACAAAATGGGGAAGCTAATTCTAAGAGAGCCTTCTGATATGTGCTTTCATGTATTGGCATAAGGACAGGCTGCGTACATGAATTTACTCGCCCTGGTTGTGCTGAGAGAGGGGAAATGGAGCCGGGATGGACGGGGAGAGAGCAGGCACGGGGATACTGTGGACTTGCTCTGTGCGCGTGCCTCTTCTGTTGGATGTGCTCCAAGGAGCACGCATTCCTTTTGCAGTTAAAACAAAGCAGCCCCCAAAGTGGAAGAGTTAAATGAAATAGAGGTCCTACCTTCTTTCCAGGGTGCAGTGAGGACTAAATGAGTTAATACCTGTAAACTGATTAGAATAGGGTCTGGTATGTGGTAAGTGCTGAGTAAATGTTAGTTGTTAATAGTAATAGTAAATTATTATTATTACCATCACCGTTACTTTTCAAGCGGCTCTGCAAAATCATTAGCCTCTGTCATGTCACCCTGAGAGAGGTGAGGTCCTCTTTAATCCTGGGGGCGTGGGGTACCCAGGGGATGCTGAGAGTCACCTGTTCCAGGCAGGAAGGTAAGAAGCCCCACGTGGTTCTGGGCAGGGCAGCAGCCCCTGTGAAGGGCCCCCACGCTATTTTCTAGTGCTGCCAGCTTTGGGGGCCCCTCTGTACTAGGGTGGGAAGGGCAGGCGTGTTCCTTTAGTCTGGTGACTGAGACGCCCTTGAGAGTCTGATAAAGCCTGAAGGTAGAGAGGAGATGTCTGGGTGGAAACTCAGTCAGGTCCAAGCACTGGATCTGCAACTGTGACTTCCAGACCTCCTCCAGCCCTGGCAGGTTGGAAGGCGGGGGACGGGGCCCCCAAGGCCAAGAGCGGGGTGCGGCTCTTGTGGGTCACCAGGTGGATGGCTAGGGAGCTCCTCGTGGGCTTCTCCCCTTTCTGCAGCCTGGGACCCCGAGCACTGGCCCAGGAAGAAGCAGGAGGATTTGGTTTTATTTTAAGATGCAGGAGACCTTGAAAAGAGGTGTGTAAGCATTTCGCAGAATAGGTCTCTGTAGATGTCGTTTGCATGACAAGTGTCTAAATCATCAGAAATAGGGAAGAAACTGCAGATGAGGCTGAGCAGAGATACCCTGGAAACGGAGGCCTCTCAGTACTTATTTCAAGTTGATGACAGCGCCCTTGGGCTTGGGATTGGGGGAGAGGAAGTGGGAAACAGGTCCGTTGGGAGTTGGGGCTGATTCATGCCTTGTGAGGCCTGAATCATAGAACTTATATAGTTTGGTGTGGCGCTTTTTAAGAAAAAGACCCGGGCTTCCCTGGTGGCGCAGTGGTGGCGCCGATGCAGGGGACGCGGGTTCGTGTCCCGGTCCAGGAAGATCCCTCATAGCGCGGAGCAGCTGGGCCCGTGAGCCGTGGCCGCTGAGCCTGCGCGTCCGGAGCCTGTGCTTCCGCAACGGGAGAGGCCACAGCAGTGAGAGGCCTGTGTACCG